>NW_028258324.1:59783214-60120000 GCF_053883595.1 Heterocephalus glaber
CCATCTGATAACTTTATTTAATCCTAAACCCCTACTTGTAAACGCCACAGGTTGTTTCCATCCCCAGTACTCTGAATGGGGACTAAATTTCAATACATGGACCGCTGAGGGGCACACTCAAACAACATCCAAACTGTAGCAACTAGTATATAAAAACACACTGAATGGAAAAAGTGTTGTGAAACATGCTCCATCTCCTCCATCCCTTCCTCTATCCCACTTAAGAATCACTGTTTCAGCCAGGTCTGGTGGCACAGGCCTATAATCTCAGCACTCTGAGAGGCTGAAACAGGAGGATCTCAAGTTTCAGCCTAGCCTAGACAACTCTGCAGCCCAGTGAAACCCTGTCTCAAAATAAAAAATAAAAAGTGGGCTGAAGATGTAGCTCAGTACATAAATGGGTTCAATCTCTAGTACCAAAAATAAATATATAAGTAAATAAAAGAATCATTGTTTTTTGGATAACAACTGTATGCCAAAAGCACTTCAAAATTATTAAAGCTTTCAGCTGGGCAGTCACAGAGTGACACACAGAGTCATATTACAGAGTGACACACCTATAATTCCAGCATTCTGGGAGGCTGAGGCATGAGGATTAAAAGTTTGAGCACAGTCTGAGCAACTATTATGGCTTATGTTTAGATGTACTCCCAAAACCTCATCCGGTCATAGGTATGATCCAGAGGTGGCTGGATCTAGAGTGTGTGACCCTCGGACTGATTCATGATGCAATGCTAGGCTCAAGGCCACTAGGATTAAGGCTACGAGTGCTACCCACCCTGAGTAGTCTGGATAAGAAAGAGCTGTGGTCCTCCCTTGTTGCTTTGCTGCCTTCTGGCTGCCATGAACTGTTTCTTCTCTGCAATGCCTGTCTACCATGCTGCCCTGCCGTGGAGCCAGCTGATTATGGACTGAAACCTCTACAAACCATGAGCTAAATAAACCTTTCCTTCTTTAACTTTGGGTGTCTGGTATTTTGTCTCAGCAACAAGACGAGTAACTAAGACAGCAACTTAGCAATTCAGTGAGATTCTGTCTCAAAAACAAAAAAAAATTAAAAGGCTGAGATGTAGCTCAGTGCAAAGGCACTGGGTTCAATCCCCTGTACAACTATATATATATAATATATTTAAAGCTTTCAACCTTAGACATAGGTGATTATTTTTGTAACTATTTTATAGATCAGGAAACAGGCATAGAAGGTCACTCAGCTAGCAAATGGTCAAGATAGGAATCAAATTTAGTCAGTGCACTTCAGTAAACATCAATATATCATTACAATACAATAACATAATAAAATGGTATTCAAGAAAGTACCTGATACTACTCTAAATATGTGCATGTGTGTCGCCTTGGACAGAGCAGAGACTGATTCTGTGAACATCCAGGCACAGAAAAGGGATTGCTGGTTGATACAGAGCCCAAGATTTTAACTAAACATATGAGAACCGTTTTTTTTTTTTCTGGTACCGGGGATCAAACTCAGGACCTTCCACCTGCGAGGCAGGTGCAGTGCCACTGAGCTAAATCCCTGGCCCTAAAAGAATCCTTTTTAGGAATGAGAGTCATCTGAGAGGGGCTGAGTTACCTCAAGGTTTTCACTAGGGATAGCACTGTGCTACAGAAAAAGCTCAAATGAGTAAGAGCACTTTGTGACCTACTTCAGAGATGAGACCGGAATAAAGGAGTGTCTGTAACTGCACAGAGAGAGGTCAATTTACTACCATACCCAGAGTGAGATTGGGAGTCGGCTTTCACCACCACTCTCTCCTCGCCCCATACAACCACAGCTGCACTGCTTGCTTTATAAACAAACTCTGCTTGGGAAATGTTTCATACAACGATCTGCTCAAAGAACCTACTGAGAAAAGTCAGTCAGCACTGGATCTGAGAAACCGTGGGCGGCAAGAAAAAACAAGACTAGAAAGAAGTGCCTCAAAGCCAAAGAAGAATGCTTGAAACTGGACCTGATCCAACATCCTTGTTCTAGATAACATATTTTTATGAGAAATGAACAGGTAAGAGAACAGTTGTATGTTTCAAAGCTGAAAGACAGTCAACTATCATTAGCATTTCTAAAAACTATCCAAGATATTTCAGATGTTTTTAATCTGAAAGTATTATCAATAGTCTCAGATTATTGAAAATTACCTTGAGAGACCCAGGGATTTAGCTCAGTGGTTCCCCGCACCTGCCTCACAAGCACAAGGTCCCGAATTCGAGCCCCGGTACAAAAAAAAAAATTACCTTGAGATTTGGCTGAAAAAGCTTGGCTTGTAGCATCTTAGAACTGGCTAATAACTAAAAAAGTACATTTAGCCAGGGATTTAGCTCAGTGGTTTCGCCACCTGCTGCGCAAGCGCAAGGACCTGAATTCGATCCCCGGTAACAAATACAAAACAAAAGAAAAAAGAGTACATTTAAACATTTTTAGGCATAGAAAGGTCTTTGTATCAGGAGAAGCCCACTGTAATAAGGAGGCTAACATTATGTAAATACAAAAGCTGTAAAAAGTTCTTAGGGCTCAAGATGTCACTCAGTGGCTTAGCACATGCAAGGTCCTACATTCAATCCATGGCACTGCAAACCCACACTGAAAGTTATTCGTTTCCCGGCTCTTTTTATTTTGAGACGGGGTCTCACTACGTAACCCTGGCAGGACTTGTAATTGTTCTGCCTCATCCTCCCTCAGTGCTAGGAATACAGACATGCACCGCCACTTCCGGCTACATATTCTTCTTAAACTGCGTTCCTAGAAGCAGAAATAATGATCTCTAATTGGTCTAACACAGAAGCACAGTACAGTAAGACTTTCTCCTCTTATGAATATTGCATGCTAAAAGCTGAAATATCTCCAAACGATGAGGAATGATCTGCTTTAGATTGAATTTATTCAAATACCTTTAAGAACAAAAACTTTCAATGTGGATGCAATACTTCTAAAATGTGCCACACTGCTTTCATGAGCAGTTACCTTTTCTTTACAGCTCTAGAACTCTATGCTTCCCAGTTACCTAAGGCTGAGCTTTCAAGGCATGTTAAGCTTTCTGTCATTTCTGATTCTTCCATAGCTTTCAAACATCATTTCCAGTGCTGTCAATCTGCCTGCCTATAGCAGTCCCTTGTTTAATTTCCAATTTGTGAAGCATTTCTTACAATCTTGGAAGCCAAAACAAACCTTGAGGATTGTATGAACTCTGCTATAATGGGAGATTCTCGAAAGCAGGGTCATGGCTATGCTTCCCAGGCCCTTGTACATCATGAATATGAACATATTTTTTGAATGAGTAAGTGACATAGTACATAGAATAATCATTCTACAATAATAGTCTTATAAATACACTAGAGAAGGAATCTGTTAAAAATTAAGTACTAGAGAGCCGGGGATTTAGCTCAGTGATGCCGCTGCCTGCCTCACAAACGCAAGGTCCTGAGTTTGATCCTGGGCTCACACAAAAAAAAAACAAAAAAATTAAGTACTAGGACTTTGTGACATTTATTTTGACCTACCCTTTGAATGCAGGTCATAGTTTACCTAGCTGAGATATTTATTCCTGGGCTCCCACCAAAGAAGTTCAAGGTTACACTAGTCTTTTGAGAAATCACTGGTGGTTTAAATTAAGCATGTTACTTAAAACCTCTATGACTTTTGTATATGAACTACTCAAGCTAAACTTCCCCTATCCTTTATCTATATACTTATTTGCCCGAAGATTATACATTTATTCCTGCTGGTTTTGTTGTTTTGTTTTTTGGAGATAGGATCTTGCCATGTAGTTCCAGTTCAAACTGGCCTTGAACTCACTACATTGCCCAGGCTGGCCTCAAACTCACAGCAATCCTCCTGTCTCAGCCTCCCAAGTGCTGGGATTACAGGCGTGTGCCACCATGCCTGGCTTGTCTTATCCGCTTTCTTGGGAGATAGAGAACACCTTATTCACAGACTGTTGGCCAGCTTTCCATCACTGACAAAATGCATGCGATAAACAACTCAGAGGAGGAAAGGTTCATTCTGCTCAGTTTCAGAGGGTTCAGTCCATGGCCTCTTGGCCCCCGGGCAACACGGTACATTATCATGGGAGCATGTGGCACAGCAAGCCTGCTCCCCTCACTGAGCTGGGAAGCAGGGAGAGAGGAAGGGACAGGGTCCTACTGTCCCCTGGAGGGGTTGCTCCACCAGTGAGCAACCACTCCCCCCACTAGGCCCCACCTCTTAAAGGTTCCTGCATTTCCCAATGGCACCACAAGCTGAGACCAAGCTTTCACCATGTGAGCCATCGAGGGTCATTTAAGATCCAAAGGATAGCACAGGCATCCCACAACAATGACACCCTGCAATTTAGAAGTTACCGAGATTAAGCCTCACACCTTTCCTTTAGAACTACTCATGCTTAAATGTGTGCTTTCTAGATGTCAAGTTCTTTTCATTTTTCACTGATCCTCTTAGACTATCCTCATCTTCACTCACATTTACTAAACTTATGAACCACCAAAGCATGAAGAATAATTTAGTAATTATTGCTTAAAGTAATGAAAACAACCCCCCTAATATTCCCTAATGTTTCAATAAATGCCACAAGAACACACCAGCTTAGCTACTGAGATACTGTAGAAAAAAGGTACATGGGAGGATGAGAATATACCAGGGATAGTAAGTGTATCCTAAAATCATCATGGCTTTTTGTTAGACTAAAACTTAGCTGTACCTAAAACCACACCTTTACAACATTCACAATTGCTCAGTGATGATCCAAGTATTTTCAACAATAAAGGATGATACTGCTAAGACTGTTTATGATAATTGCACCTTTGTAATCAATTCCTACCATTCAAGTACAGGTATAGTGACAGTCCTGGAAGAGGGGGTGGCTTTAAATCGCTACATTCAAGAGAGGAAAACACAAGCGCACACATGCACATGAGCTGCACTGTCCAGCAGGAAACGGGGCTAGGAAATAATGGCCTCTCCTCCTAGCCAATGCAATAGGTCAGAACAGGGCAGGGATGACCTAGAGCCTTGCAGGTGGAGCCTAGCTTTCAGTCACTGCACCCACATTCCTTGAGCAAGAATAAGTCACAGAGCAAGCTGTGGCAGATGGAACACAGAACGGACCTCATGAGCTCTACTGGAGTGAGCCAACATTTCCTGTTTCCTTAGTGCTTTATCCTGTAGAAAAGCTCATCACCAGCTATAACCAAGGTGGAATCCAGGGACTGACAACCAGGATACAGCATGTAGAAGGCCCCATCTTCTAACACTGCTGCCTACTCATCCTCTAAAGTCACCTTACCTTCGTCACTGAAATTCTCCTTTTGAGCAGATTCTAAATACAGACATCAATGGCCCCACCACCACCACTGCCCAGCCCGAGCCCACAAATGTCTCCCAAGTGCAATATAGTATCCATGCCTGATACAGAACATAGTATCCATGCCTGATATTTTACCCAGATTTCCAAACCTGGCTTCATTTCTGCTGATTCATCTCCCAGTACACACTGCTCGTCTTGTTCTTCAGTGTTTCAATAGATGCCTTCAACTTCACTGGTGAAGTGTAATGTGTGTGAGTGTGTGTGTGTGTGTGTGTGTAGGCGGGGTAGCAGTGAGATCTAAGGACAGACCCAACCAAGTGTGCCAGCACACACGCATCTGTGTCTTAAAGACAAGAGGTGCCTGTAGGCACAGTTTTAGGGAATCACAGCCCATCCCTTCTATTCTACTTCCCTCCTGCTAGTTCATCTAGCAAGCACCAGCAAAAGAGGAGGTGGACTCTTTCCTACACTATGCTAACAACCGAAATGGCAGCAATTCTAAATCACATATATGCTTCCAAATTGCAAAATTACAATTCAGACTTGACTGATTACTACAGGGAACTGTGAAAAAGGAAGAGAGATGAATTTTTCCTGTGCATGATGTTCCTGCTTCTCCCCGCTCTGGGTCTGCATCATCTTTCTCAGGAAAACTCCATGCTGAGGTTCTGGTTCCAACTCTGTGTGAGCAAGCACACTTCACCCGTAGATCTCTACCTGCTTCTCATGACAGTGCTTAATAAGGGGGTCTGTAAATTCTAAGAGGTACATCAAATACTCTGGGCATTCATCAACCTGTTGTGGCTGTACATTCAGGTGTTTCTGCAGGTAACATAGGCATCTCATGGCCCCAATGGAGAGTCCTTTGAAGCTTGAGGGAGGATATGGCTGACCCAAGGGCGGATTCAAGAATCTGCAGACATCCTGGATTGGGGGTCAGCAAACTACAGCTGGCAGGCCATAGACGACCCTCTGCCAGTTTCTGTAATTAAAGTTTTATTGGAACACAGCCATGCTCATTCATTAATGCATTGTCTGAGGCTTCTTCTGTGCTACAGCAGCGGAGCTGAGTAGTTACAACAAAGACTGTATGACCTGGGCTGGGGATTTAGCTCAGTGGTTCTGCCACCTGCCTCGAAAGCACAATGTCCTGAGTTCGATCCCCAGTACCAAAAAACAAACAAACAACAACAACAAAAAAGACTGTATGACCTGCAAAGTCTAAAACATGTACCATCCAAGCCAGGTGTGGTGGTGCACACCTGTAATCCCAGAGCCCAGGAGGCCGAGGCAGGAGGATCGATCACCAGGAGTTTGAGGCCAGCCTGGGCTACACAGTGAGTTCAAGGCCAGCCTAAACTATACAGAGAGATCCTGTCTCAAAAAAAAAAAAAAAAAAAGAAAGAATAATAAATTAATTAATAAAATAAAATATGTACCATCTAGCCCTTTACTAAAGTTTACCAGCCAACTATGGTGGTGTATGCTTGTAATCCCAACACTGCAGAGACTGACACAGGAGGATCACTGTGAGTTCAAGCCAGCTTAGGATACATAGTTTAAGGCCAGCCTGCAATACATAGCAAGACCCTGCCCTTCCCCCCCATAAAAATAGTTTACCAACTTCCTGAGAAACCCAAAGTATAAATAACTTAAAGAGCAAAATAAAAGATAGGTAACAGCAAACAGGAGCACGATCCTCTGCAATGAGGAGGCCAAGAAATGGAGGGAGGGTGTCGTGGCTTGTGTCTAGATGTCCCCCAAAGCCTCATGCACTGATGGGAGGGGTTCAGAGGTGGCTGGATCTGGAGCGTGTAGCGCTGGAATCAAGCATGTATGATTACTAAATCAGTCCACTGGTTTGGCATAGCTCCGGCTAGGATTAGGTGTGAGTGCTACACGCGAACTAGGGCAGGTAGCCTGCATAAGATATACAAGACAGAAAGAGGCTTATCGTTTGCTTGCTTTTCCTGTCTTCGCCCTGCCATGAACTGTTCTTCCTCTGTGATGCCCTTCGGCCATGCCACCCTGCCTTAGAGCCAGCTGACTATGAACTCAAACCTCTACAAACTATAAGCTAAGTAAACCTTTCTTCCTATAATTTTGGGTGTTGGGTATTTTGTCTCAGCAACAAGAAAAGTAACTAAGACAGAGGGAGAGGGGACGTAAAAAGAATTAATGTATGTTGTATACATGTACCAATTCCTCACAATGAATATAATCATTATGTACTGCAAACATGTACTAAAAAAATTTAAAAACCAAATTTATCTCCACTGTGAAAAAATGGTTAAGATGGTAAATTTCATGGGCCAGGGATTTAGCTCAGTGGTTTCGCCGCCTGCTGTGCAAGTGCAAGGACCCGAGTTCGATCCTGGTACCAAAAACAAAACAAACAAACAAAAAAACCCACAAAAAAAAGATGGTAAATTTCATGTTAAGTATATCATCTCACAATAAAATTTTTTTTCTAAAGAAAAGGTTACCAATTCATATCTTAAATGAAGACAAGACCAGCTTTAACAATAATTTGGTGGCAAATGTTACCTAGATCTATGTAATCTAAAGTGGGGGCATGATGGGCGTGGTGGCGTACACTAATCCCAGCACTCAGGAGGCTGAGGCAGGAGGACCACCACCAGTTCAAAGCCAGCCTGGGCTACATAGTGAATTCAAGGCCAGCTTGCACAACAAAGCAAGACTCTGAATCAAAAAATAAAAAATAAATAATGTGGAGACAGTTCTAAAACTAGACTTATTTCAAGAAATTGTACCATAACTTTCTAACAGTGTACTACAGTTTGGGTAACTAGCCCATATATTTGACCACACTATACAGAATAAATCAAAAGGATGTCTGAGTTGGAGAGTTCTAAATATAAAGATGAATCTCACAACATAAAGATTAGTTTTAAGCAAGAGCTCAATAATAACCTTCAGTATTTGATGCCTGTAAATTGCCACATCTAAGATCTTAGCTTTGAACTTGATCTTTTCCCTCCAATTTCTCCAGAGAAATCTTTCTTAACAAACAATGAGTAGGCACTTGCTCTGAGTCAGACCCTAGTTACCACTGGAGCAAATAAAACCTATACTTGGGACTGACCATGAGACACTCCCAAACACCATAAGGGACACTTATAGCAGTTCTTAACAATTGGAAGAAGTTTCCTCTGTCACTGTTATGCCAGAAGATTCAGTAAGCAAACCCTATATTTAGAAAGTACTCTTCCTAGAATGGATTATGGAATTTGGGTCTCTTAAAGTTTATGATAGAATTCAGGAAATCTGTGAATTTGGACCCCCAAAGTTATATATCTATTTTCATTAAGCTCTAATGAATTTGCCACTTCCTTCAGTTATGAACATAAGCCACAGCAGTAAAAGATTTAGTAGACAAATAGACTCTGCCACCAAGAGAAATCATAGTTTCAAATACTTGCTACAATTACCATGAAATAGTTTAAACCTATGATCATTTTAACATTATTATAGCTCTAAGATCTACTGGTAGACAGTAAACATTATTTATTGTGCAAATAAAAAGCACATATAATGCTATGTCATACACTTAAAGAATTTTTTTTCAGTACCAGGGATGGAACTCAGGACCTTGCCCTTTCAAGGCAGGCATGGCGCCACTGAGCTAAGCCCCCAACCCTCACTTAAAGAATTTTTTAGCTAGGTGTGTTGGCTCATGCCTGCAATCCCAGCACTCTGGGAGGATGAGGCAGGAGGATTGCAAGTTTGAACCCAGCCTGGGCACCTGAGCGACTTAGTGAGACCCTGTCTCAGAATAAAATTAAAAAGAGGGCTGGAGATGTAGCTTGATGGTAGGGTGTTTGCCTAGCATATATGAAGCCCTGGTTTCAATGCCTAGCATTATACAAACACATTTAGTGCCTAGCATTACACACACACACACACTCTCTCACTCCAAAAAACACACGGTCTACCATATTGCCAAAGGGGTCATGATGTGAAAAAAGATTAAGACTTTTGTTCTTGAGCCAAAAAGCAAGCAAACATAATCACATCTAAGGTAATTCTCTGTAGATTAAAAAACTACCACCGTTGAGGATCATCTACTCATTATGTTCTCTAATATAGAGCAAAAACCACATGTCACTATTTTTAGCAGCCCTCACTTCAAAACCAGTTTGCAAACAAACAGCTGTGCATATGATTAACAGCTCAGTATATCCATGGGTTCCCCTAGCTCATTGGCAGTCATCCTAGTCCAAACATAGAAAGCCTCAACCTAATAGAACTTTCAACCTGTGATTACAAGAGAGCTACCAAGAAAGAGATGAAAAAAAAAAAAAAGCCTGCTACATATCTATCTACTAATGTGGTTTGCAAAGAGTAAAAGAGAGACAATTCAATTACATGCATGTGGGGAATTTAAAACAAGAAAAAGCAGTGATGCTTTCCAGGACCACAGAGTGAGTCAATGTTAACATGGCATAAAGTAACCCGGGACTGCTGAATCCCAGGCTCTATCTGACCAGACCATTCTCCTTTAAGGAATTACATTTCCAAAAAGGAAGTCCCCAAGAAAAATAAAGCCCCACCTGTCCGTGCAAGGGTGAATAGCAGGCTAAAGGGTAAATAAAGCTCATTTTTATCAATCAAGCTAGCAGATTGATTTTCAAAGAGAATGTCCAAAGCGACTAGGTCAAAAAGAATCATTTCGGGCCAGGGATTTAGCCAGTGGTTTCGCCGCCTGCTGCACAAGAACCTGAGTTCCATCCCTGGTACCAAAAAAAAAAAAAAGAATCATTTCATTCTGCCAACACAAAGGGGTCCCAGAGTGAGTAACAGGCTAAGTGTCTTCACCTCTATAGTCTGTTAGCTACAAAAACTCTTGAGTAGTTCCTTTTAGTTAGGCAGAATGTAAGTCAAACAAACATCTGGTCTAGATAAAAATGTAAGCAGGCATTTAGCCAAAGGCTGTCCTCCACTACTCACTACTCATTCCCATTTCAAAACCTTTCTGAATTCTCATCCTCCATTACAAAGTGTGTAAGTTTGTAGGTGTCAGGATGGCAGTAAAGTAACCAGATTAACAGAATGTGTGTTTGTTTGTTTGTTGAGGTCTCACTATGTAATTCAGGCTGGCCTTGAACTCATTATGTAGCCCAAACTGGCCTTGAAAGCATGGCAATCCTCCTGGCTCAGCCTCCCAAGTGCTGGGATTATAGGTGTGTGCCACCAAGCCCAGCTTAAAGAGTATGTGATAAATTAAAATGACCTCAAGCTTTTTTCATTAGACATTTTTGTTGTTGTTTTTAGAGTCAGGGTCTCTAAGGCTGAGGCAGGAGGACCACTTCAAGTTCAAGGCCAGCCTGAGCTACAGTTAGTTCAAGGCTAGCCTGAACTACACAGTAAGCCACTGTCTCAAAAGAGAGAGGAGGAAGCAATAACATTTAATTTTTTTATATTTTACAGTACTAGGAATTGAAAGCAGGGCCTTTAACACTGAGCAACATCCCCAGCCCTTTTAAAATTTTTATTTTGAGACAGGGTCTCTCCAAGTTGCTAAATTACCCAGGCTGGGCTTGAACTTTTTTTTTTTTTTTCTTTTTTGGTTTTTTGAGGCAGGGTCTCCCTTTGTAGTTCAGGCTGGCCCTGAACTCACTATGTAGCCGAGGCTGACCTCAAACCCCGAGGCTGACCTCAAACCCCGGGGGGGGGGGGGGGATATGGGGGATGGGGATGATTCTCCTTCCTCAGCCTCCCAAGAGCTCAGATTACAGGTGTGTGCCACCATGCCCAGCATGGGTTTGAACTTTTGATCCTCCTACTTCAGCCTCCTAGAGGGCTGGGATTACAGGCCTCCACCCAGCTGGGCTGTAACACACTGTATTTAGTTAATTTCAACTGCATCACTAACAACCTTCAGGAAAGGGAAGTAGGAAATAAAATCAGCAGCTAAACTTCATTTGAATTACCTACAGTGTAGAACCATTCCTATTGTGTCAGGCTTAGCCTCCAGTGCACAAGTCACAAGCTAGGTAGCCAAATATATGAAAGCCTCTCCCATGTGTCTCTCCAGTCACCACTGCTTACACCCCCAGCATCACCTCTATCTCCCCTTTCTTCCCCATGATGGATGGTCATTATCTGTTTACCACTGTTACTCCACAAATCGCATTCCCTGTATCTTTTTTTTTCCTTTGGTACTCGGGGATCGAATTTAGGACCTTGTGGATTTGAGGCAGGCAGCGGAACCACTGAGCTAAATCCGTGGGCCCCCCTGTATCTTTTTACAAGCAATTCTATATACTTGCATAATCAAGACTCAACCGAATCTGAAGGTCATGTTTCCCTACTCCATTTTATTCTTGGCAGAATGTTTTGTTTCTATCTTCAATTCCCTTCCCAAGCCTTGTTCCTAACATCAGTTTCCCCCTCCTCAATGTCTATTCCTACAATTTTCTCCTAATGCAACTCCTAAATCCCTACTCCATCAATAAATGTCACTGTCCCTATTTCAATACAACTTCTGTCTCTCCCAACTCAGATCTATGCCCCAGGCATAGATCTCATTTTCCCAGTTGCTTCTTTGTACTTCCAAACCATAGAATCATTACATTTTATCTGTGGGAAAAAAATCCCTCAGAAATAATCTGATCAAATGTTTTTCAGGCCTTGGGTTTTTTGTGTGTGTGTTTTAAAAAAACTACGTTTAACTTCATACATTTTAGGATGTAAAAAATCCATTTTACATCATAACCTCATACACACAACTGAAACACATTTCATGAAACAATATCCTGATGTGAACACACTGAAATTTTCTATCCTATTCCATTTCTATTTTTTTAAAAAACCCTTCAGGCGCCATCCATGAAACTGATCTCACAACGCAGTAATAGGCTACAGTCTGGGAGATGCTAATCCAAACTTCCCATTCTGGTGAAACTAACTCGGTTGGGGAGGTTAAGTGTCCCAGCCTATGGAAGTCATGCACAGAGTTTAAACTCGGGTCTGCCTGCTAAGTCCACAAAGCACTTTCGCTGCCCGCTCACGGCCACTGGCCCCACGTTCCACGCACTAAGCCCCCAGCAACACCCTGTTACTGATTTCACGCTCTCCTCCACGCCAGCCCCGTTCGGTCCGCGTTCCCTCGCAGGAGCTGTCCCGTGTTCCCTTCAGTCAAAATCCTCTTACAGCTCCATCCTTCGAGTCACTGCCCAGTGATCATGGTCCCCTTAAATGCACTGCCTCGGGCATGGTCCCATTGCAGCCTCTGCTTTGTGCTCCCCGGGGTCCAAGTTCTCCGCGCTCCCCGCTCCTGGGTCACAGACTCCTCGGGAGCAGCTACCCCTGGGTCACAGTCCCCTCGCTGTCACTGTCCCTAGGTCACAGCAGCCTTTTAGCCTGCGCTTCACGCTCCCCTCGCTGTCACCTCGAGGCCCTGGCCCCGTGGTTCCTCCCCTCCAACAGGGCCACGAGCATATGCACACACTGTGTCCTCACCAGCAGCTCACGCTCCTCGAGTCCTGTCCCCTCAGATCTCTTCCCGGCGCGGCGTCACGGACGAGACAAGTTGAGAAGGGTTGCGGGGAGACGCCCGGAGAAGGCGGCTGACTGAACAGCGCCGGAAGTTCCGCCCACGGCCCGCCCTCCTGTCAATCCGACAGCGACCGTTCCCCGGAAACCACAGTTCGCCTCGCAGTAGTTCCGTTTCCCCAGAGGCCGGAGGAGGCTGTGGAGGGACCCAGCGGAAACCGTAGACCTGCGGTGGACGGCGAAGGGTCGGTCTACCCCGGGAGCCGCAGCTGGCGATAAAGACGCTTCCTCCTCGCGGGTTATGGACGTGAACCGCCAGCGTTCTCGCTACAGTTTGTCAAACCGCGACTTTACCTCCTTGGCTATGGAAGGAGAGTTCACCAAGTCCGGTGAAACTCTGTGCCTGACCTCTTTCTTCTCCCTACCTCTCCTCGGTATTGGGGATTGAACCTAGGGCCTTCGCACTGAGCTACGTCTTCAGCCCCTTTTCATTGATTTATTTTTTTGAGGCAGTTTCTCGCTAAGTCGCCAAATTGCCCACGCAGGGCTGGAACTTGGGATCCTCCTGCCTCACCCTCCCTGAATGCTGAGGTCACAGGCGTGTGTGCGTGGTGTATGTGTTACTGGGGATTGAACCCAAGGCCTCAAGCATTCCAGGCAAACGCTCTAAGGTATATCCTTGGCCTTTTAAAAATTATTTTTATTTTGAGAAGGTTCTCTCTGAATTGTCCAGGCTGACCTGGAACTTGGAATCCTTCTGCCTCTCATAGCGAGGTTTACAGGGTGCGCCTCGCGGCCTGGCTTCATCCTGTTATCTTTGATCCAGGTCTGCTCAACAAAAAATGACCCACAAGAACTGAGAAGGAGGGCACTGGTAGGAAAACACAGGCAGCAGGGTGTAAGGGGAGGAGAAACTTCCTCTGCCAAAATGAACCTCTGGAGGGCTCCTTTTGATTCTGTACATGTAAGGAAAGTGAGTATAGCAAGTTATAAAAGATGTAGAACTTTTCAATGTATTCACTGTTTTTAAATTCTTACTTATTGATTTATTTAGGTCTACACAGTTGACTAGAATGTGGCTGGAAAAAAAGAGTGGCTAAACTTGTGCATCTGCTGAGGGCCCCCAGGAAGAAAAAAGAATTAAATCTTACCCTTTCCCTTTTAAGTTTCAAATGGGTATTCAAACCTGGCTGATGAAGTGCCCCAAAAAAGGACAGCCAACTGGAGAAAGCACCAGGTCCTCTAGGGACATCACCACAAGGTAGGGGTTTGGAGAGCAACCAACAAAGGGGTAATGGAGAGTCCAAGGGAACCTGATTTCATACACAGCTTGGAATTTCTCAGACGTGACACTTGGACAAACCCCAGAGAAATGGATGTGTGTTTAAACTCATAAGTGTGTAAGTCATAGGTGACAAGGGCAGAGGAGAGAGAGAAAGCTTTATGTACAAAGAGATTCATCTGTATTTTGGGAATACTGAAAGACTAGAAAATAGTCCCTCCGTAAGGAAATGGCAGTAGCGACAGTGGTGGACCTGGAACAAATGCAGCAATGGAAGTGATGCTTCTGAAAGTCCTAATGCACATAAAATGACATAACTTGTTACATTATAACAAGTAGAAAAAAATCAGTGTACAATGCTGTATGTATCATTTTAAACCCTGCAAATGAACTGATAAGAAATTTACCAAAATATTTTGTTGGTTATGCTTGAAAATTGAAATGGAGTGTCCCCAACTTTTCCCTCTACTTTCCAAATATACTACTGTAACAGACTCAAAACACTAAAAATATAAAGCCTAAAACAACAGATTCAGTTGCTAAACTGCCAACACATTTTTATTTCATTAAGATATTAAACAGTTTTAAAAAGTTCAGATTTCTTCATGGTCACATCTTTTCCCAGGTTTTCAAAGATTCAATAGTAGAAACAGCCAAATGCTGCTACCACACAGAATAAACTGTCCTAAAGAACAAACAAGACAGGAAAGACAAGGAGAAATCCAGAATGTTAGTACTAATGAGGGAATGAGGACAGCACAGGCAAGTGAACCATCCTAGATCCTAGGCAATTTCCAGTCAGGAAGACGTCTTTCTTCCGTCAAGACATAAAGGGTTTCCTGGTTTCCAAAGTACAGCTAGAAAGTTGCTTGCCTGTGGGTAACTACAAAATTGCTCCCTGACAAGGCTGGGAGCCAAGCCTGGTGCTGCATTCCTATCCCAGGACTCTGGGGAGGCTGAAGCAGAACTGCAAGTTGCAGCCCTGTCTGGGCAACTCTGCAGCTTATGAGATCCTGTTTCAAAATAAAAAAGGGCTTGGGCCGGCCGGGGATGTGACTCAGTGGTGCCACACCTGCCTGCCAAGTGCAAGGTCCTGAGTTCCATCCCCAGTATCACACACAAAAAAAGGGCTGGGGATGTAGCTCAATGTAAAGATGCTGGGTTCAATCCCCAGTACTAAAAAAAAAAGGCCGAGTAGGGGCCGGGGATTTAGCTCAGTGGTCCCACCACCTGCCCTGCAAGTGCAAGTTCAATCCCCAACACCAAGAAAAAAAACATTAGATTTTCTGAATGAATATATGTGAGCTAATAAATTTTAGGTAATGCATATTCATCAAATAATTATTCCTGTTTTTCCTGATTTCTCAGAAATTATTAAGTACTTTGAGGTTTTTTTGGTTTTTTAAATTTATTTTTGTTTATTTTGTTTTTGGTACCAGGGATCAAACTCAGGACCTTGGCTTTCAAGGCAGGCGCCAGAACTACTGAGCTAAATCCCCAGCCCAAAGAGTACACAAATGTTTCTTGGTGTTTTGGGTTTTTTTTGTACTAGGGATCAAACTCAGGACCTTGTACTTTCAAGGCAGGTGGTGGAATCACTGAGCTAAATCCCAGGCACTTTGAGGTTCTTAAGAGTAAATGCCTAGGGCTGGGGATTTAGCTCAGTGGTTCTGCTGCCTGTGCAAGGACCCAATGGTACCAAAAAAACAAAGAGTAAACGCCTTACCCAACTCAACAAACTATAGTATAGTTGGGTGTGGTGGCACACGCCTGTAATCCCAGCACTTGGGAGGCTGAGGCAGGAGTATTGAAGTGAGTTCAAGGCCAGCCTGGGCTACGGAGTAAGTTGAAGGCCAGCCTGAACTGTATAGCTAGACCCTGTCTCAAAAAAATCCAAAAGAAAAAAAAATTATAGTATACTATTATCACTGATAATAAGAATAATAGCACTTTGTCATAAATGCTGGATAAAGGCAATGGTTTCTGGGTGTTTCTTCTTGGTAAAATTGATTGGTCCATCTTTTAGCTCAGAGTCTCAGAGTGCTTTCCAGAGCCCCAGTGAGCTTGTTCAAATACTGTAGGTCCTTATGACAGGAGCCTTGCCTGCCTGGGCAGCGCCTGACACCACAACCTTTCCTCCTGCCTGGCACTGCCAGGGGAGGAGCAATGGGGATGCAGACGCCTGCTTATTAACTGGAGGCAAAGTTCCTCAGTCAGCCCAGCTCCTGTGTTTCTGCCTGTGGTAAAGGACCTGCTTCTGTGTAACTGTTAGTCCTTCACGGACTGACACTTTCGTAAATCAACAAAATCATTTGGGGAAACTTCTTTCTTTATTTTTGGTTTTTTGAAACAGGTTCTGGCTATGTAGTAGTTCAGGCTGTTCTTGAACTCACTGTGCAGTCCAGGCTGGCCTCAAACTCCTGGAGATCCTCCTGCCTCAGCCTTCTGAGTACTGGGATTACAGATGTGCACCACCCTATTGGGGAAATTTTTTTAAATTCACACTCACCGATCCAACCTCTAGCTTATTTGATGAGGCACCTGGCATCTATATTATATCTTTTTTCTTCTTTTTTAGAGAGAGAGGGTCTCACTATGCAGCCCAGGCTAGCGTCACACTCACAGCAATCCTCCTGTCTCAGCCTCCTGAGTGCTGGGATTACACCACCATGTGTGGCTTAAAAATAATTTTAATAATAATATGCCAAGTAAATAATAGGCTCTGCCAAAATTCAAACCTGTAAAGGGTTATGTCATCTGTATGCAGTCTCCTTGCTATAAGGAGAACACTAGGTGTCTGCTTTAGTAACACAAAAAATAACAGTAAAACTACATCATCAAGAAGTCTAAGACAAATGTCTAAATCTAGAGTGTCCTCCCATCTTAGTAAACATTGAATAACTTAATTTGTGATGCCTGAGAGTCCCTGCAGAGGAAAGGTTTCCAGGTAGACTTACGTTCATGAAAACATCATGAGTGTAGTTGTCAGTGTCCGCATCCCAGAAGCATCGAGCTGCCATGCTAGAGAGCCACAGGAATAACAACTGTCAGCACTATTGCAAGGATCTGAATACAGGTATCTGCCGAAGCAAAGGTTTGCCTTCGTGCACTTCATAGATCAGTGCTTCCAAATGCTTCACAGGTCAGGCTGGCACCCAGAGGAAACCCTGTTTGCACAACAGAGTATGCTGGTAGCCTGGATGGACAGGAGTCACAGGCCAGAGGTGACAAGCCTCAGACCCTGACTGGCTGCCCGAGGACCAGGAGCCCACATCTCTGAGTCTGCTACTCTGGGCAGGGCTCTATGATAGATACCTTCAGCTAAGATACCAGGTGTGATCTAAAAATATAGTGACTGTTTTTAGATTTTTTAAAGAATTTAGTACAGTAAAAGACACATTGCCATGAATCCCCCTCAAAAAACTCCCTCTCCCTTGGAACACACTCATCCCATTGTTCTCACCACTGTCTGAAACGGTTCCGAAGTGGTCTTTCCTGAGTGTCTTCAGTTGCACTGTCTTGGCTGCCTTGATGTCCTGAATCCATTGGAAATGTTTATCTTTCATGATCATTTTGACTTTGGGGAAGAGCCAGAAGTCGCAGGGTGCCAGATCTGGTGAATTCTGTGGGTGAGGGCACACCGATGCTTTTACAAGCCTACCTATCCACTGAATGGAACTCAGCAACAGCATTCTCTGTATTTTTGATCACACCTCATAAAGACTCAGGAAAGAGGACTTCAGAAAGTGCCAAGAACAATGGAATAAATGTGCTTGAAGTGAGGGGGAATATTTTCAGGGGGACTAACAGCAATGTATCTTTTACTATAATAAATTTTTAAATTTTAAACATTCACTGTATATCATTATCATACCTTGTGTGTACCTTTCAGTGGGCTCAATTCCTGCATCATAATAGAAGGAAAATGTTCACAGGGCCCAACCTGTCATTTTATAGAGCCCCAGAAAAGAAAAGGGCAAACTCTGAACTAGAATCCAGACTTCTAACTCCAGTATTGCTGTACCTCTACAGGACACCATGCTCTTTTTTGTTTTTTCCCCAATATAGGTCTCACTATGTAGTTCAGGCTGGCCTTGAACTCCCAGGGATCCTCCTGCCTCAGCCAGTACTGGGATTACAGGTGTGCACTTCTATGTTCCTTTTACATTCTCAAATTGGTAATTCTATTCTCTCCACATCTTGGGTAAGGAAAAAAAAATATTAGTCAAAAATAAAAGCCAGTAAAAAACAAAAGAATACCCAATTATGTTGGATTGGTAAATGAAATTATGGCATTTCAAAAGGTAATTACAGATGTTTTACTTCTTCCTAATCCGCACATACTATTCACCATCATTAACATTTGCTCGGTCTGTGCCCATCAGCAGCCACTGCTCTCCTGTATCAACTCAGTCCCTTGAGGGGCGGCCTGTTGTCACACCCACTCAGTGAATGCATGAAAACAAGCCTCAGTGTCCAAGGTCATATAATAAGTGACAAAACTGGCTTTGAACCCAGACAGTGCAGAACCCAAGCCTCCAGAGAAACATATATATACAGCATCTCTCTCTTCTTTCTTTAAGAGACAGGATCTTGCATTGTTGCCAGGCTGGCCCTAAACTCCTAGGCTCAAGCAATCTGCCTGCCTCAGCCTCCAAAATAGGTGGGACTACACAGACATGTGCCACCAAACCCAACTTCACATATCCCTAATTCAAAAAAGTTCCATCTATTTCCCAATGGCAGCACTAACAATATAAAATTAAACCTATTTAACTGGCCAATCAAAAAAGTACTTTTCAAGTGTACTCAGTGCTAAAGTGCTTACCTGGCATGCACCAGGCCCTGGTTCAAACCCTACCACCTGCCCCCCAAGCTCCCATTTGCCCAGGGAGATGATGATCTGGCTCCTGCCTCAATTCCCAATTTAATTAGGTGAAAAAATGAATGCACTCCAACAGTAAGATAATGCATACTTCGTGCTCATTTATAATTTATTAGGATTAAGAGACAGTAAGGTCTATCAAATGTAGGGCTCCAACTTATGCAATATTTGAAATTTGCAAGGCTACAAAAGTTTAGAGAATTTAGAGAGAAAAAAAGCCAAAGAAGCCTGGCGTTAATAATAATAGCATAGCCGGGCATGGTGGCACACGCTTGTCATCCCAGCCCTCGGGAAGCTGAGGCAGGAGGATTGCCATGAGTTCAAGCCCAACCTAGGCTACAAAGCAGAACCTTGTCTTAAAAACCAAAACAGGGCCAGGGATTTAGCTCAGTGGTTCCGGCGCCTGCTTTGCAAGCACAAGGATCTTGAGTTCGATCCCTGGTACCAAAAAAAAAAAAAATGGGCCGGGGATTTAGCTCAGTGGTTCCGGCGCCTGCCAGGTCCCGAGTTCGATCCCCAGTACCAAAAAAAACAAAAACAAAAACAAAAACAAACAAACAAAAAAAGAATGCTTAAAAAAAAAAAAAAAAGACCAAAAAAGCCAAAGAAGGCTCTATGAAGGAAGGCAGCGGAAACTAAAGTAAGTAGAACTGAGCAAGGGTGTGAATATAAAAATTTATTTAACAAACAATATTGCAAAAAAATGCATAAAACACAATCTTTGCCTTCAAATTGTGGTCTAGCACAGTTTCCCAATCAAAGGAACCAAGCTCCTCCAAGAAATGGCCAGTTCTAGGTGTAGGGCTGGAGACACACAGATAAACCTGGACCGTGGGGTGCACTGGAGGCCTGGGCACACCAAAAGCAGTGCCATGTGAATGTGCACCTGTGAGCACACACTGCCTACACACACACATGCGACAGCTAGGTCACGGGACTTAGAAGACGCATCACAGGGCAGATCAGAGCAGACGATGCTCCCGCTGAGATCAACTAGAAAATCAGGATAAAATGTTTGAGAGCTGCTGAAGCAGACTGGCTGGGGGGCCTGAACTCCAGAACGAGGGGAGCCCCCAGAGAGAGTAAGTTCCAGAGCAGACACTCCCCAGGCTGAGGGCAACTCTGGGCAGAGGGAAAAAGGCTAAGAATCTTAGCTTTGTCCCCACAGTGGGCCAAATTACAGAGGGGAAAGGAAACCAGCAGATGGCTGCACCATCACAGGCTGGGAGATAAAGTGGAGTCTGGAGGGACCAACATCCCTGCAGAGAGGGACAGAGTAGACCTCGGCCTGTCACTGTCTTCACGATGTGCTGCATTCTGAGGTTGTGTAGGCAGAGACCTCGGAAGCTAAGTGCGGTAGGCACAATCACCCCCAAATGCATGTCTGTGTCCTCGTCCCCAGAACCTATGAAGGTGGCAAAACGGAGGCTTCGGATCTTGGAGCCTCAAAATCTGAGTAAAAGATTCTGAGATGAGAGGACTCACGGACCGATGATCCAGAAGGCCCAACGCAATCCTGAGTCCTTGCCCAAGCACTGTAGTGGACCCTTGCCTGGCATGCAGGAGGCCCTCAGGGACTGCCCAGCACTGCCAAGAAAACGTTCTAGAACAAAGTGTTTCTTTATAGGAAACACAGGCAACAGAAGCTGCAGCCAACAATACCAGAGGGATACAATCAGCAGATGCCAGAATACAGGAAACTCCCAGGCCCGGCAACCCAATTTCCTTACCAGATAAATGGCAAGAGGGGGAAATGAGACAGCAAAAATACAGATTAGGAAAGGAAATAAGCAGCTAGAAAATAAAGTTAGCTGAATTCAAGGCCAAAACACCAGAAGGAGTTTTAAGAAAGAGAAGCCAAGGCCAAGAACAAGAGCTAAGAAAGAGCTGTTAGATTTGCTAATAGAGAGGTCTCAATTTTAAAGATGCTAATTTAGGAGAGTGATAACCAAAACCTGGGCACCGAGGACTGTGAGAAGACATTCAGTATGTAATCCTATACTATACAGAAACATATGTGAGCCAGGCAGGGTGTGGCACACTTATAATCCCAGCCCTCGGGAGGCTGAGGCAGGAGGATCTTGGCAAGTGCAAGTTCAAGGCCAGCCTGGACTACCTAGCAAGACCCTGTCTCAAAAAGCACCAAACAAATGTAAAAAAAGAAAAAAACCATATCCACCCAGGTCCTAAGGACTTATTGCCCTGCTGGAGATATGAAGAAAGAGCTACTCCAGGAAGCTCAACCCCGCTGCCGGCTTTGTCTTTCAGTACAAGAGCTCCTCAGTTCACAGCTGCATCTTGTTCAGCTATTCCTCCTGCTCACTCTTTTTTTTTTTTTTTTTTTTGGTACCAGGGATCAAACTCGGGTCCTTGTGCTTGCTAGGCAGGTGCCGGAACCACTGAGCTAAATCCCCAGCCCCACCTCCTGCTCACTCTTGCAAAGACACAATCTGAGTTGTCAAAAACACAAATACCTCACAGAAGACAGATGAATAATAACAAGAAGGAGCAACCAGTTACTCACAAAACTCCTTCGCCTCTTTGCTCTCCAATCACTACTTGCACCACCATTTTGTATCGGTCAAATCCCATCTCTAGAAAGAAAAACAAGATAGTTTTCTATAAGTAAATATGTAGCAAAATTACTTATTGAAAGCAAATTTGTCTAGAATAGACTTACAAGGTGCAATTAAAAAAACTACAGTAAATGTTTAATTTTTTTTTTTTGGCTTTTTTTGAGACAGGGTTTTTCTTTGTAGTTCAGGTTGGCCCTGAACTCACTATGTAGCCCGGGCTGGCCTCCAACTCACAGTGATCCTCCTGCCTCAGCCTGGGCTGGGATTACAGGTGTGAGCCACCACGCCTGGCCTAAATTTTTTTAAATTGATTACAGTAAAAGACATATCTGCCATAAATCCCTCTCAAAATACTCTTCACTTCAAATACAATTATCCCCTCATCCTTGCCACTTTCTGTAGCAGTTCTGGACGTTCTCTTTCATGAAGGTCTTTATTTGCACTGTCATGGCTGCCACTGATTCAAAATGTTTACCTTTCAAGGTTATTTTGACTTTGGGGAAGAGCCAGAAGTTACACCGTGCCAGATCCAGTGAATAAGGTGGATGAGGACGCAGTATATTGATTTAATGAGCCTGCCTTTCTGTTGGATGGCACGCAGCAGCAGTATTCACTGTATTTCTTATTACACCTGCTTCAGAAAGTGGCAAGGACATGGGGATAAGTGTGTTTGAATCGAGGGGCTGGATTTTGTGGAGGACTCATAGCAATGTGTCTTTTACTGTAATAAATTTTCTTAAACATTTGCCATACATTTTGATCACACTGGCCCATAGGGACTTCATGCGTATGATAGCAAGCTTGGGAATCAGAGAGCTGAAGACGGAGCCTAACTGTAAACTTAACCAAAAGTACAACCATGGAGAACCTACTTAACTTTTGAGTTTAAGTTTCCCACTCTGGTTAAATGGGGATATCATCACCTACGCCCAGGCCTGCTGCAAGGCCAGGTGAGATGAGTTGTGGAATAGACCAAGCACCTAGAATGTTCTCTCAGCGCCCAACCCCTGCTTTCCCCTACTCTGCGACAAGTGCCTCAGCCTCAGCCTCAGCCTCAGTACTAGGGTCACAAGTGTGCGCCACCAGGCCCGGCTTGCATACACAATTTCTTGCACAGTATCTTCCTAGAAGGGTCTATTTCGCTCACATCTTTACTCCTTCATGCCATCTGCAAAAACCTGTAAAAGTCACCAGGGAACCACAGCAGATAGACATTAAAGAGAAGTTGGTCTTTAACGAAATCCACAGCTTGCATCACTTATTTAAAGACAAGAAGTGGAAGTGGGCAGAGCTGCGTGTGTGCCGGGAGTAAGTCCCTTGCAGTCACTGCCACAGTTACCTTTTAACTTATCTTTGATGTTTTCTGATAGGCGCCTGGTGAGCTGGGGCGTTTCTTCTGCCGAGTACTCGGTGCTGGCCAGCTCGGCCTTGAGCACTGCGTGGATGCAGTCTTTCACCACAGAGGGCCTGAACCTAGGAGAGAATTCAAGAACGTCTCACCGGTAACTCAAAAACCCTTACTTACCTTCCCACCCCAACTTTCTGCAACTTTTTCATCAGTGCCTGTTTAGTCCTTCTTTTTCTTGTTTTTCCTTATAAAAGTAATATAAACAGCACGGCTGATGGCGCACACCTGTGATCCCAAACCCTCCCGGGCAACTGTGCAAAACCCTGTCTCAAAACTTTAAAAATAAGAATAAAAAGGGCTGGGGATGTAGCCACTGTGAAGGCTCTGGGTTCAAATCCTAGTACAAGTACAACAACAAAAAGTAACAAATTAAAGGACAAGTCACATCCAAAGTTGTGCTTACAGCCAGGACCACGCCTTAACTTCGGCCCCGCGCGTGTTCACGAGGACGTGGGACCGGGTACGTGTGCAGTGAACGCGCTCCCCAGGGAGCCGCATGCTGCCCTTCTCCAAGGCCCGGAATCGCCCGGGATGCGACTCCGCTCTGACCTCAGTGCCAGCAAAACCCTTGGGGTCAGTCTTGTTGGTGAGCAACCTTCTGTTCTGCCTTCAAAATACTCTCCAATTCAATCCCTCTTCCCCATCACTACCTGTGTTTCCCCGAGCTCTTCCTGGACCCCCGGCCTGCGAACAGGTCTGGGTCAGCCCGTGCCCTCCCTCCACCCAGCTCTCACGTAGCAACCAGCCCAGCGTCCTGTCCCCACTCCTGGGGCGTCGCTCCCTCTGTTTAAAATACCCAGGCCAAAGAAATACAGGAGAAAATGTTCATCACTGGTCACTCGAGAGATGCAAATTAAAACAACGCTGAGATCCCACCTCACTCCAGAAAGAATGGCTGCTATCAAGAAATCAACCAATAACAAATGCTGGCGGGGCTGTGGGAAAAAGGAAGCCTTCTCCATTGTTGGTGGGAGTGCAGACTGGTGCAACCACCGTGGAAATCAGTGTGGAGGTTCCTCAAAAACCTAGGATTAGAGGTCCCATTTGAACCCGCTATTCACTTCTGGGTATGTCCCTGAAAGAATTAAAAGCATCATACCACAGTGATACATGCACACCCATGTTTATAGCGGCACAATTTTTAATAGCTAAAGCTTGGAAACAGTCCAAATACCCATCAACTGACGAATGGATAAAGAAGATGTGGTTTTTTATACAATGGTGTACTACTCTGCCATAAAGAAGGATGAGCTTCAGACATTTCTAGCTAAATGGATGGACCTTGAGACCATACACTTCAGTGAAATAAATCAGACACACATGTGTAAATGCCACCTTGTTTCTCTGGTGTGAGAAACCAAAAGTGTAAATGCGGACCAAAATGTATAATAGGTATTGGGAAATGGAAAGAAAATGTTCAAATGAGAAGGGGAACAAGGAGGGGAGGGAGGAAGGAAGGAAGGAGGGAATAAGGAAAGAGGAAAAATAGAAGGAAAAAATGGAAACAAAGCTTTTGTACATAGGGAGGGGAAGGGGCTTGAGGGGAGGAAAAGCATGGGAAAAAAGAGGCGGATGTATCATGTACAGGTGCAAATTCCCTATGATAAGTGTTATTATTATGTATGCCTAAAATGTACCAACAAATGTTTTGCTATTAAAAAAACAAACTTCCCAGGCCGAGGATTTAGCTCAGTGGTTCTGCCACCTGCCCCAAAAGCACAAGGACCCAAATTCGATCGCTGGTACCAAAAAACAAAAAAAGAAAAGAAAATACCCCAGTCGTTGGGTGGGTGGCACACACCTGTAAACCCAGCACCCAGGAGACTGTTCCAGGAGGCCTTGAACTCCTAGTGCTCCTCCTGCCTCAACATGCTGAGTGCTGGGATCATAGCTCTCCCATTACTTTTGTGGGGGAGGGGTAGCAGGGTTCAAACTCCAGACTTTGTGCTTGTGAGCCAGGCAGCGGAACCACTGACCTAAATCCCCGGACCTCTCCCATTACTTTTCAACAGTAGTTTCTTTACTTTTTTGGCTGCTCAGCCTCAGATATAAACTTTAGAATTATCCTGAATTTTTCAAGATTTAGGGGTTGGGGATGTGCGAGACCCTGAGTTTAGTCCCCAGCACCAAATTAAATTTAAAAATATGGCCGGGGATTTAGCTCAGTGGTTCTGTCGCCTGCTTCGCAAGTGTAAGGACCCGAGTTTGATCCCCGGTACCAAATAAATAAATAAATAAATAACCCCCCGGGGATTTAGCTCAGTGGTTTCGCTGCCTGCTGCACAAATGCGAGGACCAGAGTTCGATCCCCAGTACCAAAAATAAATAAAAATATTTTTAAAAATTAAAAAATCCAGGATTGGATCAGTTTAAAATGTGACCTTTGTATTAATAAACATGTGGATTTTTCCTTAAGCTTTTAAAATTATCACTAAAATGCTGAGGTTTTCTTCACACAACTCATACATAAGATCACAGAGGCACACCTGCAATCCCAGCACTCGAGAGGCTGAGGCAAGAGCATCGCCAGGAGTTTGAGGCCAGCCTGGGCTATATAGTGAGTTCAGGGCCAGCCTGAACTACAAAGCAAGCCCTGTCTCAAAAAAAAAAAAAAAAAAAAAAAAATCCCAAGAGCATTCCTACATACGCCTATTTGTTGTCCATCTTGTACTGCACGGTTTCATAGCAGAAACGTGGCGCTGTGGCACCCTCTGCATCTAAAACCTTTTACCAAGATAGCCGAACTCCCACTGGGGTGTGAACCCTGTGGTGCTCTACTACTGAGCTACACCTCAGCCCTTTTAATTTTTTAGAAAGTTCTCGCTAAACTGCCCAGGAGGGCTCAAACTTGCAATCCTCCTGCCTCAGCCTCCTGGAGTGCAGGGATCACAGACGTGTGCAACCAGGTCCGGGGCCAGGAGCAGGCGCATTCTGACATAAGTGTGCACACGGTACCCCTGGAAACTCTATCCTACCCCTTCTTTCCCATGGACACTCTTCCTGGGTTTCCCAGTCAACCACTCCCGCAGAGGCCGCCTAAGGCTCTGTCAGGACCTAACGCAGCACCGTTGATGAGGTCCTCTGCTGCCCCCTGGCGCCGAAGCAGAGTCACAGCGTCGGAACTCCGCAGCTCCCGGCCCGCCCCGCCGGCCCCGAGCTTCTTTTTGGCACTCAGGCTCCCAAAAGAACTGCGCTAGCCCAACCCCGCACTCCAGTACCACACCCCGTCCTGTACCCGCCTTTGCTGGAAAATGGGCCTCAGGATATAGGTGTTCTCCGGGTCTCCTGAGTTCTTCTCAGTCTCAGGCACCTCGTCGACCCCGGGAGAGGATAGGCCTGCAGACAAGGACATGCCTGCGGAGGTGGCCATGGCCAGGGCTCCTGGACCCGGTGTATCTCGCGATGAAGGCCTGGCCCGGACAGCTAAGGCGAGCAGCGGGGAGGCCGTCGCCAGGGCGACAGGAACACCCTTGGCGGTCACGTGACGCCAACGCTTGCTCCGGGAGCGGCTGGCCTCGGCCGGCCTCGGCCGCGCAAGCGCACCGCTGAGGGCCGGAACTGGCAGAGGTTGGGCCTCCGGCTGCGGACGGGTAGGTGTGTACAGGAGCCCAGAAATGCAGAGTGCTGCAAAAGGCGGGCTCCTCAAAACATTACGCTGTGTCCTCATCCACCTTGTTCACCAGATCTGGCACCCTGCTACTTCTGGCTCTTCCCCAAAGTCAAAATGACCATGAAAGGACAACGTTTTGAACCGACTCAGGACATCAAAGCAGTTATGACAGCACAACCAGAGACCCTCAAGAATGAGGACTTCCAGAGCTGCTTCAGGAAGTGGCAAGGATGAGATGAGTATATTTGAAGCAAGGAGTGTATTTTGAGGAGGTTCATGGTAGTTTGTCTTGAAATAATTTTTTTAAATGTAAGCATTCACCATGTGTGTTTCTTTTTTTCACCGTGTTTTTCGATCACACCTCATATCTCTGTCCTGCTTACCAAGCTCTTGAACGTGTCCATTGGCTTTAAGCACAGGCCAGTCTTGCACGGACCCTGAGGGATGCAAAACTAAGGCAATTTGACCAGAGGTATACAGCTAGTGAGCTGAGGTGTCTGCCTCTAATCATTGAGTCTTCATACCGGCCTGCAGACCAAACCCAGCCTTCTTGCTGGTTTTGTTTGTTTGTTTGTTTGGACTTGTGAGCCAAGAACAGGGTTTTAAAATTTTTTTTTATTTTTTTATTTTTTATATCCTTTTATTGGTACATTTTAGGTGTACAGTATAATGACATTCATCATTGGAGATATGCACCTTTACATACTCTTATTTATTTATTTTTAAGACAAAGTCATCTGTAGTTTAGTCTGGCCTTTAAGTCATTATGTAGCCTAGGCTGGCCTCGAACTCTGAAATCCAGCTGCCTCAGCTTCCTGAGTGCTGGGATTACAGGTGTGCACCACTGCACTGGGTAAGAACAGAATTTATATTGTTTTTAACCATCAGAAAAATCAAAGGAAGAAAGGATACTTTGTGACACATGAAAATTATAGCAATCTTCTTTATATAACCGTAAAGCTTCATTAGAACAAAGCTATGCTCATTTATATCTTGTCCATGGCTGCTTGGGTCCCATGTAGGCACAATTGAGTTGGTGCAACAGAGGCCAGATGGCCCACAAAGCCTGAAATATGATCTGGCTCCTTCAGAAATAAGTGTGCAGAGTGCTCCACTGACCCATCGTCAGCTTTCAGTTTCCCAGCGGCCAGCTGTGCCCCACCCCCACTCACTCCACCCCTGCTCCAGTGCAGAAGTCAGGAAAGAAGCAGCCTTAGGCTGCATTCCCTGCTTGTGAGCACCGGTGGTTCGTCCAGCTTTAGAAGTCTGGTAGGTCCTGTCTTCTATCAGCTATAAAAACTAAGAGCATTGCCAGGCATGCTGGCACACATCTGTACTCCCAGCACTCGGGAGGCTGAGTCAAAAGATTCAATTCCTGGCCAGGATTTCAGGGCCAATCTGGACTACTTAGTGAGACCCCGTCTCAAAAAACAAACAAAAGGGACCAGGGATTTAGCTCAGTGGTGCCTCGACTGCCCACCAAGTGCAAGGTCCAGAGTTCGATCCCTGGTACCCAAAACAAACAAAAAACATTCTCCAATATACATCCAAGATTCCTTTGGTTTACTTCAACCTATTAGTCGTGTCAATAAGTTCCAAAACTTGCTCCTGAAAGGTGCAAAAGGGGTAGCTTGTATAAAAGTATACCTTTACAACTTCCAGCAGAGACCAGCAAATTCTTAACTATTCTTGGTTATGGTTTACAAAGCACCTGGTTGACATTATTGCTTAGATTGGTCTCCCTGGTTCCAGTAAACTCCCCAACCTCATTTTCCCAGAGCGGCTGTTAATGGTTTATGTTTAGATGCCCCCCAAAGCCTCATGTTCTCATGGGGGGACACTTTTGGGAGGTGATTGGAACATGGAGGCACTATACTTGTTGGGGGATTAGTCCACTGGTGAGTTTATAGCCAAATGTGATGTTGGGAAGTGGAGCCTGTTCACAAGAGGCAGTCACTGCAGGTGTAGCATGGAATGATGTATCTCCCGACTCCTTGGACCCCTCTGGTTCCCCTGCCCTGCCATGGACTCTCCTCTCTCCATGTCCTTCTGCCATGCTGCCCTGCCTTGGAGCCAGCCAACTATAGATTAAAACCTCTACAAACTGTGACCCAAAGTAAACCTCGCCTTCAACTTGTGGGCGTTGGGTGTTGTGTCTTAGCGGAGTGTAATGAAGACAGTGCCTTTCCTTTATCATTGCTATTTGAAATCTTTGGATGGCCCCTTGTCGGTGGCCCCACCTCCAGAATTCACAGTTCCCTGCTCATAAGCCCACCCTGACATGAATGGTTTGCTGAGCCTTCCTCCTGGACCTGGCCCCCAGACTGAGGTCTATGCAGAGGCCCAAGGCCCAGGTGTATACCCTGTACCCATTCAGGGCTCCTCTACCACCTCTGTAGCTGCCCCAAGGCTGACAGTACCCAAGGCATCTCTAGCAGGAGTCTTGCATCCACAGACAAGCCTGACTCCACCTGCATACACAAAAGTTCGATGTCTCTTAGACAGGTGGTATTTTCTCTTTGGTGTTTAAGAAATGTAAGAAATCGTACCTCCCTGGATGTGGTGGTGAACGCCTGTAATCCCAACCCTCGGGAGGCTGAGGCAGGATTGATGAGAGTTCGAAGCCAACCTCGGGCTACATAGTGAGTTCGAGGCCAGCCTGAACTACATAAGATCTTGACTCAAAAAAAAAAAAATCGTATCTCTGGGAAGCACTTTCCTTCACCTTTTATGATCTCTTCAACTGTGTTTCTCTTGCTCTATCCAGTGCAGTCCAGCAAAAAATACAGAGGACTTGAGTCATTTAATGGGCACTTTATTATGCCATCTTTGCTGGGGCTAGAGATACAAAAACAAGTAACACCGAGGCCTTTCCTGCAAGAACAGATTTGGCTGGGAGTGCTGGACTATTACTATATAAGGTGTCACTCACTATAACAGTCAGGATCAAGGTGGGAAGATAAAGAAGGCCTTGAACTATAAACCTGACAACACAGCAAAGGGAAGGTCCCTGTCCATGAAACACAGCTGAGAAGTTTAAGCAAAAAGCGTGATCTTTAGCGGTTGTTTCAAATCTCCAACTTACAGAAGAGCTGCAGAAAACCTTTTCCTTAGCTATGTGATAGAACTGTATACCGCTAAACCCATCCTTCAGTGCAAACAAGGGCGCCTCCTACTTAGCAGGACTGCGGGTTGGGTATTAACACTGATGGATTAGAACTGCCATCTCTTCGGATCCAGTGGGAGCGAGGTGTACCAGCACGTGCTGCATCGAAGTGTCACGTCGAGTCAATCTGAGCCTCACACCGGACATGGTGTCCATGACACATGTCCTGTGTCCTCCAGACACCTGAGCACTAACCGGAAGTGGAAGGACACACTGCTCTGAAGGTGGCCCTGCCTCCTCTGCGCGGGACTAGAAACCGGAAATCACCCTCCTCATCCACAGCGGTGGTCACGAGAGCAACCCCAGACGGCTTTTCTTCTAAAGAAAAGATTTACCTGACCCCATCCTGCTGAATAGAGCCACACCAGCCTATCTGCAGAACTCTCCTCCTTCCTTCTCCAAGGCCCTTTTCCCTCTCCCCTTTCCCCGCAAATCAGGGCCCAAAATAGAATTATGGAGAATGTAGGGCCTTGTCACCAAGGGGCTGCACTTGGACCTCAAGGCTGGAAGCCCCATCTCCTACCACATGCACCGCCCGGGCGGTGCCCCTGTGAGGGGAGGAGCCACCCTAGGCGTGCGCAGTGGGACAGGAGGCTGGGTCGCCGGCTGAGACCTAGGGAGCAGGCGCTGTCCCTGGAAGCGCTCCAGGGGCCTAGAGTAACAGCCCAGAGTACCTGAGGCACGGAGGTGAGGAGGAGTCAGCTGTCCACTGGGAACTGGCTCGATTCAAGGACTGACCTCTCTCACCTCCAGGCTTGCTCAGCCAGAAAAGGAGGGCTGTTCCAGGGTGGGTGTGAGTACACGTGCATCCGTGTGCGCGTGCCCCACTCGTCCAAAAGTACATGTGACTGGGCATGGTGGCACGCACTTTTAATCAGCACTTGAGAGGCTGAGGCAGGAGGATCGCTGTGAGTTCAAGGCCAGCCTGGGCTACATAGTGAGACCCTGTCGAAAAAAGAAAACAAAAAAAGCAGATGTAAATTTGCACAGGCACACACACAAGCGTGTGTGTGTGTGTGTGTGTGTGTGTGTGTGTGTGTGTGTGTGATGCTGGGCATACAAGCCCAGGCCTTGCACATGCTAAGCATGTCCTCTTATCACTGAGCCACACCCTCAGGGCCTAAATAATCTTTCAGTTCTCCATTAATTGTGTGGCAGTGTTGGTCCCTGTCCCCTACAGAAGTTTCTACAGGTCAGGCCCATCCTACCGTGACCCTGAGATGAAATCAGCCAGCTGGGAACTGCGGGGCTCCTTGATCCTGTACGGGAGATAGGAGGTGGTGTCTGGACTGGGGGATTCCTTCCTGCTGTCCTCTGTACCCTGTCCCCGTCCTGGCAGCCCTGCAAGGCCACAGCCTCAGGGATGAAAGATGAGGTCCAGCTGATGATCACATTAAAGGCGTTGTCCTAGACACGCTGGGGTAAGGGCATCAGCCTATGGATTTGGGGGACACACAATACAAGTCCAGAGCAGTTGGTGAACTTGAATGGAGAAGATAGGGGGTCAGGTGCTGACTGTCCCTTAACCTAGCTGTGTGCTTTTTGTTTGTTTTGGTTTGGTTTTGGGATTTTTTTGAGGATTGTTTTTGTTTGGGGGGGGGGTGTTGAGATAGGGTCTCACTGTGTAGCCCAGACTGACCTGGATGGTCCTCCTGCCTCAGCCTCCCGAGTGGTGGGATTACAGGTGCTTGCCACCATGCCTGGCTTATTGTGTGACTTTAAGTACGTCATACAGCCTACATGCAAGAGTTATGTTATTGGTATCACGGCTGTAATAATATTGCGAAGGGATACTCTTTTGTCTTTCATAACCACCACTGTATGAAAGGCTTCCAGGCAGCCTGAAGGAATCCCCAGGCACCTAGGGGTGTTACCTATCATTCCTCACAGAGGCTGCAGAAGAGGCCAAGGAAGCTGTTGATGAAATGGACGGCCACCAGGAGAAGCTGGAGGGTGCTGATGCACAGGAGAACTGAGAAGAAGGATACGTGCCAGACGACAGCCATGGAGGGCTCTAGGCAGACAGAGCTCCAGAGCGACCGGTCATACAGATAATTCCTGTCCCAAAAATCAGGCCAGGTTAGGGAGTAAGCAAGGAAAGCCACACAAGCAACCCCAAGAGAAGGCCCAGAGCCAGGTGTGGCAGTAATCCCAGCACTTGGGAGGTTGAGGCAGGAGCATCTATCTGCCTGTCTCCTTGTGCCTCTGAAAAGACCACAAATCCATGTCCCCAGCTCGTACGTGTGCCGCAGGTCTTTGAATGGGTAGCCGTATTTCCATGCCTGTGTCTGATTGTAGGACAAGATATTGAACATGCACAGTGGACCATCTCTCAGGGCCACTCCAGAAGTGACGAAACATATCAGGGCTCCGACCAAAGCCAAGCCAGCGGCAAGGAGAGCAGTGAGGATCTGCAGAGGGAGGGGAACAGGAAACAGCTGCCCGGGTGTGGCCTCCGCATCCAACTCCCCTGTGCTCAGGCTGTCCCCTCCCTCATAGGGGACACTTTGCTTTCTAGCACTTCCTTTACAGCGTGACTCAAGTGGGGTGGCTGATGGGGGTCCCAGGTAGAGCTGAGAAGGGCTGAGGGAAGGAAACAGGCCCAAGAAAGAAACGAAGGCACTTGGGCCTGCATCTCCCTGACTCAGCAGATTCTTCAGGGCCTTAGCAGGTTGGCACCAGACACCTTTGCACCCAGACTGCATCGCTTAGGTTTGGGGAAGGAAGGGCAGATTGGCTTCCCATGCCCAACTCTGACTCCTCTAAGGACAGGCTGGCCAGCCTCTTTCTCAAATCAAACTAAAGAGGAAGGAAGGGAAGGAGGGAGACAGCAAGCAAGAGCAAGCTTGCAGGCAAGGCCAGAAGCAGCCCCCCCATTCCACCCTGTGGCTTCCCAGGGAGGCTCCCTCTGGTCCCCAACTGTGCGTCTCTACCTCCCTCCCAAAGAATGCCTATCTTTAATATGTGAATAAGACCTACAGAGTTGGGCCAGGGATTTAGCTCAGTGGTTCCATCACCTGCCTTGCAAGCACAAGGTCCTGAGTTCAATCCCCGGTACAAAAAAAAAAAAGACCTACAGAGTTTTTCTTCACAGTAATTTTCCCATTGGTGTCAAGCTAGGGGTCAAAGAAAGGCACTTAGTAAGTTTTGACCCCAAGTTAAAATATTCAGGATTGCTTGGCAGGGTGGTGCACATCTGTAATCCCAGCACCCAGGAGGCTGAAACAGGAGGATCTCAGTGAATCTAAGGCCAGCCTGGCTACATAGTCCAACTCTATCCAACCCCCAAAAAAGCAAACAACAGAAAATAATGTATAGATACGTGCATATATATACATATATACATCTCTACACATTATCTCTCACTATAAGGACCTTGGGCATGCTGGGCAGGTGCTCTACCTCTGAGCCACAGCCCCACTCCTCTAAGAAAATACTGATTAAAATAGCCAGGAACCTTTCTACAATGACCCTGATTACCATGTCCAGAACTCCTGTCTGTATTGTCTAATGAACTAAGGAAGACAACTGCCTCTCCCATTTCTATGACCCCAGAGGCCCTTGCGCCCTTCCTCCCTCTTGGCAGCCACCCCCATGTGGCAGATGAGGACGGGGACTGGAAAGTGGGCAGCTCGCCCCAGAGCTTGGTGGCATTCAGAGCCACAGTTTGGACTTGACTTTGAGCCTCAGAACTGTAACTGGCCTTGACCTCTGTGCATCTAGAAGAAGCCAACAAGGAGCTGGTGGACTGTGCCTTACGCTGCAACACGGTGCGCTCTTCCTGAAGCAGCAGCCTCTCCAGCCCATCATAGAGATAAGGGTGGCAGCCACGAGCACCTACAGAATGTCAGGGAGAGACTGGGTCATTTCCAATTCTGCCTGTGTCCACTGCTGCCCATGGCTATTGGAATAGTGGTTGGCCACCTCACAAGAATTTGTTTTATTGGCCTCTTTTGTTGTTTTTGGTATTGTTTTTGGAGACAGGGTCTTACTATGTAGTTCAGGTTGGCCTTGAACTGACTATGTAGTCCACACTGACCTCCAGCCCACAGAGATCTTCCTGCCCCAGCCTCTCAAGTGCTGGGATTACAGGTGTGCACCACTATGCCTGGCTCTGTCTTATTGGACCAGGGCTTCTCAAGAGACCAGTGTGACCCGAGCTGTGGGTGTCAGGTTCACCCCAGCCTGCCTGGTTCCCAAACCCTGGGAGTGGGCATTCAAGACCCAAGACCCAAGGATTGCAACCATTGAAGCGCTGCTCCTCCCACACCCCCCAACTCCACCCTGAGCCTGATCTCACCATGAGGCCCCCTGCCCAGAGCCCGGAACCCAGCAAGGCATGCCGGCCTATGAGGCCCCGAAGCAGGTAGCTGACGTCCCAGTTCGGGAAGAGGAGCACTGTGTTGGCACCGGCGGCAAACAGAGCTGCAGTCCCCAGGCTCAGCCCCAGCACTCGGGAGCAGGTCCTGGAGCAGCCCAGCAGGCAGGGAGAGAACAGCATCCTGCATCGAGGGGCGGCACAGGAGCAGCCTGGAGAGTGTGATGAGGGGGAAACAGACACTGTCACTCCTGGGGTCCTATGAGGAGACCTGAGGGACACTGTCCTTTATCAGTCCTCCCTAATAGCAGCTGGGTGAGGTGGTGCACACCCGTAATCTCAGCTTTCGGGAGGCCAAGGCAGGGAGATCACCAGATGTTCAGGCCAGCCTGGGCTACCTAGTGAGTTCAAGGCCAGTCTGAACTATGTAGGGAGCCCCTGTCTCAAAATACATAAATCTTCCCCAATGAATAGGATTTAATGGCTCCATTTTCTGCCAACCCTACTCACACGCGCATTCCACTCCTCATCACAGTTTACTTCTGCCTCTGTTACAACCAGGGATTATTTCTATTTGCTAAAAAAAAAACAACACATTTTTAAAGGTGTCATCACAATACCCATTCTGAGCATTTCTACCCAAAATTGTGTAGGAGGTTCATCCAGGGCAATAGGAAAAATAAAAGAAGAAAATGCCAACCAGATGGGAAAGGAAGAAATCACATTCCCATCATTCCAGTTCACACCATTTATGTAGAAAATCCCCAGCAAGCTAGCAAAAAGTTCCATCAGTGTCCAACAGCAAACACCTATAATTCCAGCTATTCTGGAAGCTGAGGCAGGAGGAGACCAGCCTGGGCAACTTAGTGAGACCCAGTTTCAACATAAAAACAGTAAAGGGCCAGGGATTTAGCTCAGTGGTTTCGCCACCTGCTGCGCAAGCACAAGGACCGGAGTTCGATCCCCGGTACCAAAAAAATAAAATAAAATAAAAACAGTAAAAAGGTCTTGGAGTGTAGCTCAGTGTGAAGACCCTAGATTCAATCTTCAGCAGTGGGGAAAATAAGCATATATATGGATAAATTTAACAAAATATGAGCAAGAATTATAAAGTATTGCCCAGGAAAGTAAGGACGACCTAAATAAATGGAAGGATACACTATGTTTGTGAGTCAGAAGAGTCAGTCTCACTAACGTCAATTTTCCCTAAACTGATGTAGAGAATAAAACAATCTCAGTCTACCAAAGTTTTTACAGAAACTGACAGCTGAATCTCAATTTACATGGAAATGCAAAAGATCTATGTTAGCCAAAACAATTTTGAAAAAGAAGGCCAAATTTGGAGAATTTACATCTCCAAGATTTCAAGATTTATTTCAAGACTTTTTATAAAGCTACAGAATTAAAACAGTGATATCATAGTCTAAAGAAAGACATAAGATTTCTGGAACAGACCAGAGGGTTCCCAAATAGATCTACACACACAGGACACTTGATTTTCTTAAAGGCTGATAATTCAGTGGGGTACTGATGGTCCCTTCAACAAATGGTGCTAGAACAAGACATATACAAAGGTTATAAATTGACCTTGACTAATGTAATCATATTATGTTCAGAAATTAACTTAGAATGGCTCCTGGATATAAGTTTAACAGATAATTCTATAAGAAAAAAACACTGGGCTAGACAAAGTTTTCTCAGAACAAAAAAACAGCCCATAAAAAATGACATATCGCGAGGGCATGGTGGCCACCACCTGTAATCCCAGCACTCTGGGAGGCTGAAGCAGGAGGATTGCCAGATTGAGCCCAGCAACTTGGGCAATTTAGCAAGATCCTGCTTGTCTCAAAATAAAAAGTTGAAAAGGGGATTTAGCTCAATGGCACCGTGCCTGCCTCACGAGTGCAAGGTCCTCAGTTTGATCCCCGGTACCCCCCCCAAAAAAAGAAAGAAAAGGACTGGAGATGGAGCTAAGTGTGAAGGTCCTGAGTTCAATCACCAGGAAAAGAAAAAAAGGAGGAGGAGAAGGGGAAAAGAAAGAGGAAGAGGAGAAGGAAAGACAAATGTAAAATGTGCACTTCAAAAGATACTTTTAAGGGCAGGGGATTTAGCTCTGCGGTTTCGCTGCCTGCTGTGCAAGCACAAGGACCAGAGTTTGATCCCTGGTACCAAAAAAAAAAAAGATATTTTAAAGAAAATGAAAAGGTAAACAAAGATGAGGAGAAATGTTCACAGTACATATTCTGTGGTGTGTATTTCAATATGGGCACATCTGACAAGAGCCTCTATCTCAGTGATACAAAGAACTCTTAAAACACGGTGATAAGGGTCAGGAGTCCAGCTCAGAAGCAGAGGGCTTGCCCCGAACATTGAGGCCCTAGGTTCCCTCTCCAGCACCACCAGACACCGCGATTGAAAAAAATACAGGAAAAAGAATTGAATTTAAAATAATTTAAAATGTGGAAAATATTTTAACAGACACCTTATTTCATCTCACAGAAGATATACAGATGATAACTGAGAACGTGGAAAGATATTTAACATCTACATTAACAACATGTAATTAACATTAACATAAAGAAATGCAATTAAAACAACAATAAAAAATGCTGGGTGGGGTAATCTGCACCCTGTAGTCCAGCTACTTAGGTGGCAGAGGCAGGAAAATCAGTAGAGCCCAGGAGTTCAAAACCTGTCTGGGCAACATAGTGAGACCCACCTTAAAATAGAGAAAGAGAGCCTAGTATAGTGGCACACATCTGTAATCCCAGCATAGGAGGCTGAGGCAGGAAGATCCCCACAAGTTTAAAGCCAGCCTGGGCTACATAGTAAGTTCAAGATCAGCCTGAACTACATAGTGAGACCCTGTCTAAAAAAATATAGGGGAGCCGGGGACTTAGCTCAGTGGTTTCGCCATGGGCTGCACAAGCGCAAGGACCTGAGTTCCATCCCCAGAACCAAATAAATAAATAAATAAATAAATAAATAAATAAATAAATAAAAATACAGAGGGGTGGGGAGGGGACCTATACATCCACTAGAATTGTTAGAATTTAAAAAGTTGGACTGTACAAGTGTTGGTGAGGATATAGGGCAGCTGAATTCTCATGCTTTGCTGGTGAAAATGCAAATGGTAACAGCACAAATGATAACAGCCATTTTGGAAAACAGCTTGGCAGTTTCTTATGAAGTTAAACATTCATTTATCAAACAAGCCAATAATTCTACTCCCACATGTTTATTCAAGAGAAATGAAAATATGTGTCTATACAAATACCAGTACTTGAATGTCTGTAGTAGCTTTATTCATAATAACTAAAAGTTAGAAATATGCAAAAACCCATGTGTCCCTCAAGAGATGAATGGATAAAATGTGCACATACAGAGGAATAGTATTCAGCAATGAAAAAAAAGCTCTGATCCATGCTTCAATATGTATGAAACTTGAAAACATGCTAAATGCTGGGTAGGGTGGCGCACACCTGTGATCCCAGCACTTGAGTGGCCGAGGCAGGAGGATTGCCAGGAGTTCGAGGCCAGCCTAAACTACTTAGTGAGATCTGTGAAAAGAAAGGAAGAAAGGAAGAAAGAAAGAATGAAAGAAAGGAAGGAAGGAAGAAAGAAAGGAAAGAAAGAAAGAAAAAGTGAAATAAGCCAGACACTAAAATACAGCACTGAATACTCCACATATATGACCTATACAGAATAGCCACATTTATAGAGGCAGACTATAGAGAAGAGGGAATAGGAGAAGAAATGGTGAGCGCTTATTTAGTGTTACAGAGTTTCTGTTTGGGTTAGAGAAATAGATAATGGTGATGGCTGCACAACCTTGCAAAGGTGATAAACAACCACAGAATTGTACACTTTGAAGTGGCTAAACTGATAGCTGGACATGGTGGTGCACACCTATAATCCCAGCATTCAGGAGGAGGAGGCTGTGACAGAAGGATTGCAGTGAGTTTGAGGCCAGCCTGAACTATATAGTGAGACCCTGTCCAAAAAATAATAATAAAAAGAAATACAATGGCTAAAATGACAAAGTTAATGTTAGATATTTTCACATGATAAAGTTAATTTAATTAGCCATGTGTGGTGGCACACACATGTAATCCCAGCACTCAGGAGGCTGAGGCAGGAGGTTTGCCACAAGTTCCAAGGCCAGCCTCAGCTACATAGTGAGTTCAAGGCCAGCCTGAGCTACAGAGTGAGACCCAGTCTCTAAAACAAAACAAATAAATAAAAACAAAAAAGAATGCATGAATAAATTGAATTCTACCTATACAATTGAGTGCTATGACAAGGCAACAGAAGTGAATAAACTACTGACACATGACAACATAGATAAATCTCTGAAGCATTAAGTGACAAAAGCCAGAAGCAAAAGACCTCTCCCATAGGATTCCATGTGAAATTCCGGAAAAGGCTGGTGACAAAGCAGATCAGGGGTTGCCACCGGCTTGGGATGGGACAGGGCTCACAGAAGCATTTCGAGGTGACCAAAATGTTCTGCATCCAGATTCTCACAGTGAGTACATAACAGTCTGTGCTGACAAATCCATCAAACTTTCCACTTAAAATGTGTGAATTTTATTGCATATAATTATATATAAAAATTGATTAGACATGAAGATATCATGTCTAGATAAATTAGAAAAGCTCTCCTCTGCTTTTATTTTACTCTCTTCTCCTTTTATATCTTCACTGATATGTGAAAAGCATTTTTTTGTACTGGGAATCAAAACATCAAAGCAAGGGCTGCTAAACCACTGAGCAACATCACCAGTCCTTTTGCTCTTTATTTTGAGGCGGAGTCTCACTTGTTGCCCAGGCTGGCCTTGAACTTGTGATCCTCCTGCCTCAGCCTCTTCAGTGGCTGAAATTATAGGCATGGGCCACCTTGCTAGCTTTAAAAAACTATGAATTAAAACAAGAACTAGTGATAATTGTTCTTATGTGTCTAGGGTCCATGTGCTTCTGGAAAAAACCTCAGCCATGACATCCCCAGGAAGTGGCTGCTATTGGGCCACTTTGCATTGCTGTGAGATAGTGGCATTTATGAACAAGAGAGGATGACTGGGTCCATGGTGCTGGTGGCTGCAGGGTGCATGGCCACAGAGAAACAGGGCTGGGAGCACACAGAAGGGACAGTGTGGTGAGACAGGAGGCCAGGGAGATGTACGTGTGTGTGTGTGTGTGTGTGTGTGTGTGTGTGCTAACGATGGAACCCAAGGCCTCACACATGCTGAGCAGGCACTCTGCCACTGAGCTGCAGCCTAGCTGGGAGACCAGAATCCCTTCCCAGCCCCCACGGGATCCCACCTCTTAAGTCACTACCTCAACACTGTCCCAAGAACTAAGCATCCTGTACACGGAGACAAAACACAGCTGCTGTTTCCACTGTGTGATTAATTTAAATGTCTATTTCCCCTTAAAACTCCTGAATAACTCTCTCTCTCTTTTTTCTTTTGTGCTCATGGGTAATGAACCCAGGCCCTTTGCACTGAGCTACTTCCCCACCTCTTGGTCTCACTAAATTACCCAGGTTGCTAAGCTTGAACTTGCCATGTTCCTGCCTCAGCCTCCTGGAGCTCTGGGAGGATAGGCATGTGCCCCCTTTGTGCTCTCAACTTCTGGGCCCAATGTTTCCTGGCTATCATGTCCCAGGACCCTTTCACCTCTGCTTACCTGCACCTGCCGGCCAGTCAGGAAAGAGCCTGGGATGGGCAGCTCTTCGAAGCAGGGCCACCTGCAGGGCCAACCTGAAGGTTTCTCTCCAAGACTTTGCGGAGGCCAGGGAGGCTGTGGATATATAGGGACCATCCAGGCCCACGTGCAAATGTGTGCCCACGCCTCTGTGCAGGGGCTTCCTGTCCTCCTTGCTGGCCCTGGTCATTTTCATGTGACTCCAGGAAGGACAGGAGCCCGTCCCCGTGAGTGCAACTGTTCTCATGAGTCACTGGGAACTCCCATGAGAAGCCACCGCTCTGTCCTTCCCCAGGCAGAGCACTTGCTGTGACAGCTGCCACCCTCCTGCTTCACCCGTCACAGAATCTGGGCCCTGTGGGACAGCAGCACTGTTAAGACACCACATGCACTGCATCACCTTCCTTCTATTCCTTGTTTCTGGGGTTTGAAAACAGGCCTCCTGCATGCTAGACAAGTGCTCTGCCCCTGGGCAACAGCTCCAGCCCTTTTAAAATTTTTATTTTGAGACAGTATGCTAAATTCCCCAGGCTGGCCTTGAATTTAAGATGCTCCTGCCACAGCCTCCCAAGTAACTGGGATGACAGGTGTGCACCACCATGTCCAGCTTCTTCATTGAATTTCCTTTAGTTTTTTTTTTCCCTCTTCTTCTTTGTTTGGTACCAGGGATCGAACTCGGGACCTCGCGCTTTTGAGGCAGTCATCGGCACCACTGAGCTAAATCCCCGCCCCTTCTTTTGGTTTTTTGCGACAGAGTCTCACTACAGTTCAGGCTGACCTTGAATTCACTACATAGCCCAGGCTGGCTTTGAACTCGCTGCAATCCTGCCTTAGCCTCCCAAGGATTGGCATTACAGGCATATACTACCATGCCAGCCTCCTTTTAAAACAGGGTTTCTCTATGTTACTCTCAAACTTCTGGACTCAGAGCCTTTGGCTTCAGCCTGGAGTGCCTGGAATTGTAGACATATCCACAGAGCCTGGCTCCATTCAATATTCTGTGACATTCTTCCATCATGCAATTCATTTTTTGTTATTGCAGAGTATTATTCTACTCTATGACTATGTCACAATTTATCTTTTTTTTTTTTTTTTTTTTTGAGATAGGGTCTCCTTATGTAGCCCAGGCTGGCCTTCAACTCTCAGTGATCCTCATGCCTCAGCCTCCCCAGTGCTGGGATCACAGGCATATGCCACCATGCCTGGATCAAATTCATTCTTTTGATGGGTATGTATATTCATTATTATAAATAATGCTGTTGGGAATATTCTGTTTTGAGAAAAGGTTTTGCTATGTAGCCCAGGCTGGCCTTGAACTTCCTTCCAGCAGTGCTCCTGCCTCAGTCTCCTGAGTGCTGGGATTATAGGTTTGCATCACCACACCCAGCAAGAATATTCTTATGCACAAACTTGGAGGGAACTATACACTAATTTTTCCAGGGACCATTCCTAGGACTACGGATTTCTGGGTCTTAGGTCAGGTGCAGGTTCCACTTTGGTGGCTGTTGCTAAACAGCTTCTTAGATCAGTTCTGCCAACTCATGCTCCCCCAACAGTGTAGGAGAGCTCCAGTTCCTCCACAGGCCCACAGACTTTTAATTTTAGGCCTCCAGTGGGTGTTTGTTTGGAAGGGGCTCTGCTGTGGGAGTTCACATTGTCTTGATGAGTCAGCACCTTTTCATATACATACTGGCCACTGTAGTCTTTTTTTCTTTGTGTGTTTTGGGGTTGGGTTTTTTTGCTTTTTTTCAAATTTGGAGATTCTCTTTCAAGAAGTTTCTGTTCATCTGTCATGCTCATTTTTATCAATTAACTTTTTTGCGCTGTTGCAGTTCACTGTATGCCAGGGAGGTAGGAGACCTTTGTCAGATGGGTGCACTGTGAACGTTTCCCCTTATGTGGTTTCTTTTCCCTCTTGCTGTTACTGATTTTATTTATTTATCAGTCCTTACTGGGCAGTGCTGTGTGTCCTGTTTAAGAATCTGTGTCTGGGGTGGGGATTTAGCTCAGTGGTTCTGGCACCTGCCTCGAAAGCACAAGGTCCCAAGTTCGATATTTGGTTCAAAAAAAAAAAAGAAAAAAAAAGACATCTGTTTCTGCTCCCCCCCTTCATTTGCTTCACCTGTGCTGTTCAAATCCTCTCCCCTCACAACCCCGAGGTGTTCGACGGTGGAAGCTGCTTGTCACCTGTGCTGTAGACCCTGGGGCGAGCGGAGAGCTGGAGACAAGAATCACTGATGAATAACTTAAGGTATGGGAGCACTACTCAGCCATAAAGGATAAACTCAAGTTACTAGCACGAAGATGGATGCACTTTGAGACTACAATGTTAAGTGAAATAAATCAGACACACAAACTTAAATATCACATGGTTTCTCTTATATGAGAAACTCAAAGTATAAATAATGAGCAAAATAAAAGATGATAGAAAGTGGGGAGCTAGATCTTTTGCAAATGGGAAGGGGACTGGGCCGGGGATTTAGCCCAATGGTTTTGCTGCCTGCTGCACAAGCGCAAGGACCCAAGTTCGATCCCGGGTACAAAAAAAAAAAAAAAAAAAAATTTAAAAATACAGCTGGGGATTTACCTCAGTGGTTCTGCCACCTGCCTCAAAAGTGCAGGGTCCCAAGTTCAATCCCCAGTACAAAAAAAAAAAAGAAAAAAGTTTAAAAATGTTAATCGGTGCACTGGATAAAGTAACACAGCCTCTGCACAGAGATTTTACTTCCAGTGATGAAAAGAAAACAACAAAAATGATTGAGAAAAACCTCTGATACATATACAGGAGAAGGGACAATTACAACTGTTCCAGTTTACCTCTTTGAAACACTATGTGGGCTGCTCTCTCTGCAGAAATCTCCATGTATACAGCAGTCCACATGTCCCAGCCAAATCTGGGAAAGTACTATCAAAAAGCTCATTAAATAGGATCCAGCTCTCCTTTCCATTGTAACTACGCAGGGATGTCCAATCAATGGCCCATGGGCCACTTGTCTGAAGTTACAGTAAAAACCTTTTTATTTTTGTTTTTTTAATAAATTTTATTTTTATTTTATCCCATTCTCCCTTCAAGATCCCTTCCCTCCCTATGTACAAAAGCTTTGTTTCCATTTTTCCTTCTATTTTCACTAGTAGAAGTATTTTTTATTAGTTTGTTTGGTACCAGGGATCAAACTCGTGTCTTTGCGCTTGCGAGGCAGGCGGCAGAACCACTGAGCTAAATCCCCAGCCCTAGTAAAAATATTTTTATAAGGAAGTTTTGTTACTTATGTACATTAACTATATTATATATGTGGCCCAACACAATTCCTCTTCACTCAGTGTAGCTCTGGCAAGTCAAATGCTTGGATACCCATGATACAGCTTAAAGGAGTTCTTTTATCTTCCCAGAGAATTAAATTTCAATAGAATTATTAGGCTTTATTCACCTTAAAAAAATGTACAAGCTATTTCAAGCTGGGGATGGTGGGGCACACCTGTGATCTCAGCACTCAGGAAGCTGAGGCAGGGGAACTGCCGTGGTTTTGAGGCCACCCTGGGCTATATAATGAGTTCAAGGCCAGGGTGAACTACATAGCAAGACCCTGTCTCAAAAAGCCCAAACTCCACCAGGTGTGGTGGTACACACCTGTTATCCCAGCACTCAGGAGCCTGAGGCAGGAGGATTGCCTTGAGTTCAGGGCCAGCCTGGGCTACAGTGAGTTCAAGGCCAGTAGGAACTACATAGTAAGACCCCGTTTCAAAAAACAAAACAAACTCAAACAAACAAGCCTATTTCATTGGACCCTTAAAACAGTCCTAAAGCAAACAAAAGAAATGTTAGGTTAACTTCGTGGTCCAGATAGACCTGACGCCCTGGAGCTTGACCTGCTCATGATAGCAGCAGGTAGATAGGTGGGGAAGCAACCGACATCACCTGGCTCTCCAGGCCCATGCTGATACTGCAGATGCATTTTTTCCCCAGCCCAGGTTCTGTCTTCATGCTTTTCTTCTTGGAAGCAGGTGGTACTTTGGCAATGTGAGACCTGCGTCTTAATATCTGCTATAGGTAACCTAGTAGCTAATGTGAACTCTGAGTTTCAGTCTCCCATTTGTAAAACTATGCCTACCTCAGACTTGAGAATTAAATCAGATGCAAAATGCTGAGGGTGGGTTAGTTCCTCCCTATTCTTGCACCTCAGCTTAGGAAAAGGGATTTTATATGCAGTGCCTATTAGAACATCTCATATTCAGATGACTGGTATAATTGGATAGCTGATTGCTATATATATATATATATATATATATATATATATATATATTTTTTTTTTTTTTTTTTTTTTTTTTTTTTTTTTTTGCAGTACTGGGCATCAAATTCAGGACCTTGCACTTGCGAGACAGGCACAGCACCGAGCTACATCCCCAGCCCTGACTGCTAGATTTTTACAGTATTCATCTCAAACCCAATGGCTTAACCACCAGCACTTATATGGGTATTAGTGAAGTGGTGCTTGTGGAACAAAGGAAAATGCTGGAACTTGCCTTTAACCCCTTCAAGAGCCAAATTTAGTGAGTGTAATGGCAGCTGTAGATCTTTGCTTCTTAGGGTCAATATGGGACAATTTAATGGCTAATCTTATGAACCAGGCTCTTTTAAAAACTACACTTCACGATGAGCAGGGAAAGGCCGGTGTCAGGTCTATTTTTTGTCTTCCTTATGGTAAGCCATCGACTGTTACAGATGCCTGGTCATGACCATGAAAGAACTGAGGCATTACTTTTTCATAGAATCTTAATTTTGGAAGTGATTCTACTGGAGGCGAGCTACTCGTTATTACTTTTGTCAGTGATACTTCTAGGGAGGAATAAATGGGAATCTGAGGACACAAATTACAAACAGGGCCAGGGTACAAAATTTAATGCCTTAAGGCCGAAAGGCTTCACAGAACAGCACCGGCATGTTCTGCTCTGGGGGATACCATGGGGTCTAAAATGAGATTTGATCAGGAAACAGGAAGCTGAGAAAAGAATTCAAGCAGAAGGGACAGGGAAAAGATGACACAGTTCGACTACCAGGCCAGCTGTTTTCCAGTAGTGACTAAGCTTCCTGTGGGCGGGCTCCAATCTCAACTGACAACTGACAAAATACAACCACATGCCCTTAATTGGAGGAAGGGGAAAAAAGAAGAGGTGTTCAAAGAGCTGCCATTTATACTAGTTCACTGAAGAGGAAGTTTTTTTCCTTCATTAGTATAAAAATATTGCAAACTTCAACTCATTCACTTTCGGCTTGTTTTGAATGTGGCAGTGAAACAGCTTCTGGTCTTCAGTCACTGGATCTCATAGAGCTCAGCATGGTCCTTTTTACTTGACAGTTGGGCAGCATCAGATGCAGCTGGCTGCTTGGTCCTTCTCGAACATTCTCACTCATGCACCGCTGGCCCACAGGCTGCGCCTCCTCGCTTGGGTCACTTTATGGAGGTGACCCCACAGCTGGATTTTGGGCCTTTAACTCTTTGGGCAGGGGATTTTGCTCAATGGTTCCACTGCCTGCCTCACAAGCTCAAGGTCCTGAGTTCAATCCCCAGTACCAAAAAAAAAAAAAAAAAAAAAATTAACTCTCTCCCTAGTGACCCTGTTCATTCTAACTCTATCTACACTGCCAATTTCTCAAATCGCTGGCTCCAGTCCATGTCTGGCAAGCTTTATACTCAGGTTTAATACTTCCTATACCTGCACTTGGAAGTATCACAGTCAGCACATCTAGAATGCTTTCTTCCAGATCAAACTTTTTTGACCCACCAATTTTCTCTACGGCAGTAGTGATACATCACTCTGCCCACCTGCAGAAACTTTTTTTTTTTGAGACAAGGTCTCACCATGTAACCCAGGCTGGCCTTGAACTTGCAGTGATCCTCCTGCCTTAGCCTCGTAAGTGCTGGGGTTACAGGCCTGCACCACCATGACCAGCAGTTATTTTTGGTTTTTTTTTAAAGTTTGTTGAGACAGGGTCTTGCTACATTATGTAGCCCAGGCTGGCCTTTAACTTGCAGTTATCCTCCTGCCTCAGCCTTTTAAAGGCTGGGATTACAGGTGTGCACCACCACACCCAGCAAGGCATTCTTGGTTTTTTCCTTCATTCTCCCATATCCAAAGAAAACAGCAAGCCCTTTAATATGTCTACCTTCAAAATGCATCTCTAAATTCTACACACTTTTTAACCCACTGAAAGGCCACGAGATCCCTGCTTTTTACCCTTGTGACTGGAATGGCCTTTGCTCTTCTGCTCTCTTCCAACCCACTGCTACATAACAGCTTCTCGATGCACCAGGAACAGCCACACTCTTTCCTTACCATGGCCTGGGAAGGCCTGTGTGATCTGGTTGTTTTGTGTCAGTCCCTTCACACGTGACATGCCAGACGAGTGACTTTCTCTCAGTACCTCCAAGACTCCATGGCCTTTTCCTTTACTGCTCTGCGTGGAAGCGATCCTCTTGGTATAGCGTGGACCACTTGCTTTTCATCCTCCAGGTTTGTGTCTGGAAGTCAACTCCCCATCATCCTCTTTACAGCAGAATTCTTGAATGCTCCATAGTGTTGGAATGAAACCTCTTTTGCATTTATGTTCCCTGTATTTCCACCTATAAAGTGCACACTTTGAGGGCAGGGGTTATGTCTGTTCTGCTCACCACCATGCTTCCTGTTTTAAGGCAGTGTGGGATTGAGCATGAGGGAGGAGGTACAGCCTTACATCAAGGGGATGTGAGCAAGGCAGCAATCCCGACTTCCGTCACACAGTGCAATATCTCCTGGTTTTTGTCCTATTTAACTCATTCTTTCTTCATTTGCGTGATTTGCACTCTTAGTCACTGTTGCTAGTTGAAAAGATCAGACACCCGAAAGACCCAAATATATCAAATGTAAAATCATACTTTCCTAGCAAGGCTAGCTAAACTAACCCAATGTTTTCATAACAGCTTGATCAACACTTAAGAGTGCTTTCCATAAACCAATGATGGCGAACCTTTTAGAGACCCAGTACCCAAAGTGCAACCTCAAACCCACTTATTTATCACAGAGTGCCAACACTACAATTAAACCTGAATATTGAGGTTTTAGTTTAGAAAAAACAACTGTTATCTGATGCTCAGTTGCTGGGGCAACTTGGCTCACCTGCCGACAGAGCGCGCCCAACGTCGGGGTGTGTGCCATAGGTTCACCACCGCTGCCATAAATGTTCAACATACCAAGAGCAGAGGAAAAGCCGGCAAACTACATTCGGCAACAGGGCTGAGAACTAACTTTTGTCAATAAATACTACTTGTCTTAAGTGGACAATAGGAGGGCAAGCTTTTGAAGTCTGAATTACATGAATGAAAGTAAGATCCAGTGTGTCTCATCTTGCAAAAAACAATGACCAAAAACACTAATACTGAAAAGTTTTTGTTTTTATTTCCAAGATCAAATATTACAATAGGACATTTACATGTATTTATAAAAAAAATTGCAGCAGTTGGATTTATAGATCAGAGGTTTCCTTGAGTTTGGTCCCTCTCTCAGCACAGTGAGCTGATGTCTTCGAAAGACTAGCGTCCCACTCCCCTCCCGCCTCCCTGCTGCCCACCCACCCTCCCCAATTCAAGTTGCAGTATTAATATAAAGCAACCGGGTACAACACAGAAAGAATATTCACAATTTGGTACAGTCCAAACCAGAGGATCACCAACCGAGAGAAAGATCCTCACTTTAGAAAATATTCACCTATAGACTACATGTATCTATAGATAGATCACACCCGGTTAGCTAAGATTTCCCTGGTTTTAGAGCAAGTGGAAGTTCTGTTGAGTCTTATCCAGCAGTTACAGCTCTGCTTTACCTAATAGCATACTTTTCTTGTATAAGTTTAGATTTTCCACCACCTCCACGTGTCTTCAAATTTAAGGCTTTCCCTAGCACCTTTAGTATCAGTTGCTGGATACACAGGGGAGTCTCTAGAATGTCTTTAACAGAAAAATTGAGTGGGTGGTCCAGTCCCCCTTGCTCACTGGTCCCAAAGCCTCCTTCCACTTCTGGGAAGAGCTACAGATGATGACATATCCTAGCACCATGGGATTAAAGGCCCAGACAACCAAGAACTCTGCATTTCAAGGAGCACTTGCCAGAAGCACTCCAATAGGAGCTCTGTCTCTGTCCATTATCTTCTTGAATTTCACTACAGATTAAATTTAGAGCCTGTCCTGCATTAGAAATGCAAATCTCGGTAAGACCACCACTTTGTCCAGGATAAGCCGGTACACAGACATCCCAGGGAATCTCTAAATACTGTTAGGAACTGCTTGAAAAACACTTCTAAAGCAAATACCCCAAGCAGACGTCACTCAAGTTCCCAACCCACCCTCTTCCCTATCCCCAAACAAGTTTCATTCCTTGATCAACCTCTCCAAGTAAGATGGGAAGTGAGGTTTGGAGAATGACATAAAAATGTTTAAAAACACAGTGAAGACATGCCAGAATTGGACATCTCAGATGTCAAACTGAACTCAAAGCATGCACAAAGCTCACCACACACATAAAAAATTTCCATGGAACGAACAATAGCTATTAGAAAAAGGGCTTTCTTAAGGGTCAAGGGAAAAATAAAAAATAAAAAAGACACCAGATGCTTAGAATTCATTAACCAAGAGAAAAACCATCCTGGAAAAAACAATCAAAAATAAAAATCCTAGAGGAGTGAAAAGCTCATGTCCCATTGCTTCCCAACATAGCCTGGTAGAAGCCTCATGGTCTCCGTAGTATTGGCATGACTGACGCTCATCCTCTGTGCCTGCAGCTAAAAGATCATTTAAGCCCCAGGGGTTAAATGAACTGAAGAGGGAGCCTAGGAAGAGTGACGCCCAGGGCCTCCACCACACTACTGTTAACTAATTAGCCGGTCAAAGGGGTTTTTCCAGTGGCAATGGTCACTTTATTGAGCTTTAACTTAAAGTTACGGAAAGTTACTAAGAGCATATGTTTAGTGTCATAAACCTATCAGTATTCTGAATCACATCATCTAATTTACTGATACTTTCTATTATTAAGAACAAAGCAGCTTTGAGAAAAGCATACTATAAAATCATTTTGATGAAAACACCAAGGTGTCCAATTGAGTGTCAACCTTCCAAAGTCACTGACTTGAAATAGGCCCTGGTGATAGACATTGTAAAGCCAGTCACCCTGACGGAGGGAGAGAAAAGCAGAACAGCAGGGCATGGTCCCAGGCCAAACACCTCTCCATCGGTTAGGATGATCACGCCAAGACGTGAAGAAGGCAAGTAACAAACACGTTAAAGAAGAGAGATCCCACTCCAGGCTGGAACTTATCTGAGGACCTGAAATGTTTCCCACTTCCTAATAATGAAAGATTCTTGGTGACCCAGTCCATGGATAACTTCTTTTGTGAAGATAAATTATCACTTAAGTTCAGTCCAGCTTAGCTTGGCATTTGCCATTTGAAAACTTCCATGACTTACAAGGCATATAAAATCTTAGGGCATTTTGATCTCTACAGAGGAAATACTACCATTAAGTAGACAAAAACTTACTGCATGTAATCACAGAATTAAGTACAGCAAAGTAATTTCCTATACTTACAGATTAGTATGATTGTTAGGCAAAATACTACCATGTGCACTTCTAATTGTACAAATAAATCTGGTTATCTTTCTAAGCTACCTCATTACAGAAATGCTAAATTGTGTTAATAAGTAGTTCATATTGGATTACTCAAATTTAATTTGGGATCACATGGCACAGAAAGGCCATACATATATTTTTTTAAATGGCCAAAATCATTGTTTATGACAATGGCTGAGATTCTAAGCAATAACAGCAATCTGTAGGCCAAAGAGGAAAGGATAGGGGTCACAGAGCTAGCCACTCTCTATTTGGTGTAAGAGAATTTTCCTTAGAAAAATGAGCCATAAGCCAGTGTGATGGTGCACACCTGTAACTGCAGCACTCAGGACGCTGAGGCAGGAGGATGTCTGAGGCAAGGGGATGGCTCTCATAAGCTTAATCCCAGCCTGAACTACATGGCAAGACCTTGTCTCAAAAAATGAAAAAAGAAAATGAGCCATAAAAAGCTGTTTGCCTCAAATTCTTCCCTTGTATATTAATTTATAAAAAAATAAGAATCATATTAAAACTCAGAAACATAGCTAGTTATATTAAAAATTATAATTATTTTTTAGAGAAAGGACAAAAAAATCAAGAATTGAGAATGGAGAAGTAAAAGAGAGACTAAGATTAAAAGATATTTCTAATTAAGGTTTTTCATCACATCCAATAATCTAATCACGTAAGTTCACTTCATGGGAAAGCCAGGCCATCATAAGCTCTACTTTTAAAAATTCTTGATTCTATCACCAGTCATGGTGGCACATGCCTGTAATCCTAGCACTTGGGAGGCTGAGACAGAAGGACTGATGCATGTTTAAGGCCAGCCTGGGTAAATAGTGAGACCCTATCTGAAAACAAAAACAAAAACAAAACAAAATTCTTGATTCAAAACTGTCTCTCAGAGCAGGATTGACTTGTAAGTGAGCCAAAAACCAAAATAACCATTATTGAAATGCCAAACCTCTATATAGTAGGAGAAATCAACATACAGTATTGGAATGATAGTGTTCTCTATTGGTTATTTTCATTTCTAATGAATGTTCCTGCCACCTTCTAAAGTGTGTATTGTGCAATACTACTAAGCTTCATGGCAAGAGAATAACTGAAATGGTAAGCAAGGCAAACTGACAGTTGAATATTCACAGCCCACAGCTGTCTTAAGCGGCCTGTTCTCAGAGGCTTCTATTACTGGGAAAGTGCCATGTTCATCAGAAGGGCTGCTTCCTCCTGCCTTCCTCACTCACAATTTCTCCCAAGACATTATTATTATTATTCAACCTGTGCTCTGTAATTTACTACTGAGTTAAAGAAAAGATGGCCAAAGAGGAGGGTGGGTGTACAAAACATTTTAAAGAGTCAGCTGAATGAGATCTTGAAAAAGTTGTTTCTGCCCAAACCAAGTGTAAATTCTAACCAATTCCCCAGTAATTGCTGAGCCAGTAGAGTAGCTATTTTAAAGCATACAAGATAAAATTCAACTCCAGTGTCGGCAGCATATTTAGTTCGCATTAATTACACCTTAGTTGTACTCAACACTGATTAGGCAGGCATACAATACAAACAATTCATAAACAACGAGAAATGTTTAAAGGTCATTACTAGATTTACACCTATGACATTCTCCTTTTGGGGGATTTCAGTCATTACAATGAGGTTACATCAAGTTCCTGGGCAAATGATATCTGTACCCAGAAAAAAAGGCAAAGGAACTGATTAACAAGAACATTTTTAATTAGCCTAGGGGCAATATATAATAAAGGGAATAGACTAGACACAAAAATCTGGAGTAGAAAAAGACTTCAGAGATCATCTAATTGGTGGTCTACAGTGTATGTGTGGGTCCTCGAGTTTTTGCAAGAGCTCTGAAATTCCACGTGCACATTTACATTTTTTCTATGGAATTAATAATTTAATAGTTAACCCCACACTTCCCCACGCACACCAAACTTAAAAAAGTATAAGTCCTTTCACTGGCATAGACTGAGAACTATTAATCTAGTCTGCTGTTCTCATTATGGGGATGAGGGCCCCAAGACTTGGAGGTAGGAAGAGGCAAGGTAACAGTTATAAGAGCTCTTACCCAGAGTGCACTTGCCCTACACACAGTGCGTTTCCTGCACACCATATATAACATACTGTACATTTCATTTGTACCTGGAGAGTTAAGTTAAACCTTTCCTTCATTTTTTAGTTCCCAGTGGCTCCCTCTGGTATTTCTCTTAGCATTCAAGTGATAAGAATCTTTAGTGCCAGGGATTGATACAGTAATCCTTTCCTACTTGGGTACTGGTTATACACCTTACTGATAAAATGTCATGTCTTAAAATCCAGTAGCTACAACAGGTGCAGCTAAAGAATGTACATGATTCAAAAAAAATTTGAGCCCAGTATTTGTCACTTTTCAGTCTTATTTCTTTATGAAGACTTTCCTAACTAAAACCTGTACTATTCCATCCCTTTTTTAAAGTTCTACTGAATTACAGTTCAAGCCCAAAAATGCAAACATTTACATATTTCCAATTATCTCATTTGTAATCCATCTGCCTAACTGGATAAAACAGTCAAGAATCAGTTCTTAGACTTCAAAATATTTCCAATTTTGATTCAGAACTCAATAGGTAACTGTTGCCTTATATAGTCAGGAAGCAAAATTTTACAGAAGATTTAAAAACATACAGGAAGGTTCAATAATCTAGCATGGATTGGACACAGAAAAGAATAATTACATCTTTTCTGAAAAACAGTTAAAAAAAGATAAAGTTCTTTTTTATCCTTTAGATTTATTCTTGGCAAATAATGTCGCATAGTTATTTTCCTTTCACATTTTCATCAGTGCATCATTTTAAAAAAGCAATTAATGGGGCCAGGGGTTTGGCTCAGTGGTTCTGCCACCTGCATTGCAAGAGCAGTGTCCTGAGTTCAATCCTGGGTACCAAAAAAAAACAAAAAAAGGCAATAATTAGCCTCTGAAAATAATGCCATAAATAAGAATTTATAGGCACAGTGCAAACTCCACAAGCTTTACCTCAACTACTCCCCTAATTCTAAGGAAACAAAGCCAAATGCTAACTTACAAAGCCGACTTTTTGGGCAAACTGACTCCCTGCATGTGGAAGGGCACAGCAAGGAGTGGGAAGGTAGGGCTCTGGATTCCAACTGTGACATTCTGATTTCAGGCTGGGTGTCCTGAACATGTTCTCTGACCTTCAGTTTTCCTCCTGGTTTATTACATAGGGGAAGGCCACATGCATGGAGTCTGCAGGAAGACTTAAGGGGAGAATGCACACAAGAGTACACACAGCACATGGTACTTACTCAAAATGTGTTCCCTGTTCTTCTTTTGTATGGCACTGTGATTTCTCTTCTCTGGGTTCTTCCTAAGTCAAACTCAAAAGTATTCCTCTCACTTTTTCCTCACTAGTTTTCATTCCATCCCCCTATATGATATTTCAGTCACTCGCAAAGTCTACCTTGTTCTCTTTTGACCTTTTAAATTCTCTTTTAAGCTGTTCCCAACACCTATAGGGGGAATGACTATTTACTAACCTCGCTGACTTCATTTAATCTCCTCAATCAAACCTTTCCTCCAGAGAGCAAAGGAACCTACAGAGGAAACAGGTGGTAAATGGGAGCAAGCGTGCTCCCTAAACAGATGAGGTTCTTCAGCAAGGCACCCCTCCCAAGCTGGTCTTCCGGTGTAAAAGCTACAGCTCTTCCCCAAGGGCGTACAACCCTGAGATAACTACATGCCCGCCTCAACACAAAATAAAATCTTCTACAGCTTGTCGTCTAAACATGCTGGACTGCATCTAAGCCGGATGAATATCACTCTGTTTCTCACTTAAAACATACATATAATAGGTCATCTTATGCTAACCCAGGTTGAAAAGTTACTTTGGTGTCTCACAAATGGGCACACTAGTGCTTTGTCCTCTCCTTTATCAACACGCTACCACAGGCTGTCAAGATGTGGCTCAGAAAAGCTGGCAGGAAGAGGATGAAGCAGAGTCCTAAAGCAAATATTCTGGACTTCACAGTTTGGATCAATTTGGGCTTCAGCTGTGACTGTGCTGGGAGTGAAGACAGGTGCTGCATGGCACAAGGCTGCACAGACTGTCACTTCTTACCCTGTGTTACCTTGGCTTTTGGGTTTGACCTTGACTACCACCACCACGTTTCTGTGCCCTTGTCGTACCTTTGAGAGTGGACAGCATATCCTCAGACAGCAAGTACATCATCCAAGTTCAGAGATATGACAGATCAGAAGCTTCGAGTTAAGCCTTAAGAGCCTATGAAAGGGCCAGGGATTTAGCTCAGTGGTTTCGCCGCCTGTTTCGCAAGCACAAGGACCAGAGTTTGATCCCCAGTACCAGGGTGGGGGGGGGAAGAGCCTATGAAAAACACCCAAGTGGTATTACTCAGTCACCAATCTACAGAGAGAACTTTGACTCAAGGTATAAATGAAATTGTAATTATATAAATATATTTATAAATATTTATACAATTATATACTTATACATAAGCACTTACACAGACTTAGAAAAAAATGTAAGAACATTAATTCAAAAGGACTCACTGAAGAATAACAGAATTTTCCATGATTTCCTTGGAGATACATAACTCATTCTTCAGGGAGGGTCCCTCAAAATCTAACCATTAAAAACCATGTTCTATAATTATGGACCAGCAACACACAACATCATTTTTTAAAAATCCCCTGGTTGCCAAGAAAGCAATCTTCAAGTCAACAGCATTCTAAAGGTCTCTGAGCAACAGCAATTTATGTTCCTCCCGTGGAAGAATCAACTAAAGTCCCCAATTGACAAAAAGTAGCGTAAGTTAATTTCTGATTTTGCCACCAGATCACTACTCCCGCACCAGAGGACTCTATTTAAAGCTCAAGTAAGAACTGAGCACACAGCAAAGCTCATAAACCAACAGTATTATCCAGATCCAAGGTGGTCTCTTAAGATAACACAAAGCTTTCACCAGCTACAGACTGAATGTGGCTTTTGTTGGCAGAAAATACCATGTCATCTGAAGAATACTGTAACCTCCAACATCCCCTTTACTAAACGTTGTCTTATGAACTGAGTTTAAAGGTCTTCCCCTTAGAGACTTACAGTTTTGACATCTTCTGAGGGAAAATAGCATGAGAAATTAAGGTCAGTTACCAGAGCCTTTTAGAAACTATTTCAACCAGTGGTTAAAAAAATGAATCATTATTTCTAACCAAAGGAACATGGTTAGCAACTCTCAGCTGCATGTTTTTCTTTTCCCCGGGACATACGTTATGCCTTGAGCACACAGGACTATCAATAACCACAGTGGTTATAATCACAAGCCATTGTACTGCATAATTATTGAATAGCTGCCTTCTACAGCTCACTGTGGGCCCAGACAATGGAGGAGCCAAAGGACTAATATGCTCTACTGGCAAAAACAGCAAGCACCTTCCTATCCATCACCACAATATGCTCACTAAATGTCCATTCTATGACTAGTAGGATCAATAGACTTAACAGGATAATCATGAAGAAAGTTGTGTCAGGCTGGGGCATTGAAAGCCACCCCATGCTACACACCCTACACTGAACACTCATTCTGCCAATAACACATAGCATGAAAATAACTTGTAGCTGGGAAGATGAGAATCCTTTATAAAAAATTTTTTTTTACATATGAGCAATAATATAAACAATGCTATTTCCATGTAAACAAAAGCCTAGGTATTTTGTTATGTGATATTTCCTACATGAAGAACAACAAAAATGTGTTCAGAACTTCTTCTCCCTACTAAAACTGGGGGCTCATTAAAAAGGGAGGTTGTTCTTATTTTCAGTCTAGCCATTATATGTCAAAGGAGTCTGAGGAGTAATACCATCTGATCCCAAAAAAATGCTGTGCAAGAGACCACTTATGAGAATATACATTTCCTGCTGCCAGTACTAGGAGAGATCTTACCCTTACACTTCCATTTGGTCACCAGATTAGGCAAGAAATAAAGAACATGGGAAAAGTCGATCAGGAGAGGAAAGGGAGGGAGGAGGAGACTAATTACAGAAGAGAACAAGAAATAAAGAGAAGGCAGGTGACTTGCTTGCCCAACTTTGGCTCTCTTGTCCTATGAGCCAAAATGCATACTTAGTGATATGGTATATCACAAGGGTAAAGGGATAAGCTGAGAGAGGTTAGGCCAAGGTGTTAATTTCTCTCCTGTACAAAAACAGTCTCTTGAGGACAAAGGCCTGCCTCCTGTAATGTAATGTCATAGTCCAGATGAGAGAGTTTCCTCCGAGGGAAGTTGGTGAGAAGTTCAAAACGTTCATTTGGATATCCTTTAGACTGCACATGCTTCACTAAAGCCTAGGGAAAACAAGAAAAAGAGCTGTTATGTGTAAGTAAAGGAAACAACACATTAACAAATTAAGTATAAAACACCATTCTTTATCAGATTAGATGAAATACAAACTCTAAGTTATTTAGATAATCAAAGTTCACCCTGTAGAAAGGCCAATATAACCCTTTGGACAGAGAGATAGTGTATCTGTACCCAATAATTTAGGGCCTTTATGTGATACTAAAATACAGTTATCACTGGCCCCCCAATGAACCCAATTGATATGTATATAATACTGTCCTCATTTCTAAACATTTCATCAGCTTCCCTTCTTCTACCAAGAAGCTATGTCCTTCAGCCGATCTCTGGCCAATCTTGTCACCTGTGCACTGACTCCCCTCTTGCCCTTCCTGTTTCCTCCGAAATCACACCACTCCAGGATGCACCCTTCTACAATTTTTTTAGCGCCTCCCTTTCTACTTTGCTTCCCACCAGATCTAACGTGCCCAGGCTGCCCAATCACGTTCCTCTCACCTACTGCCCACTCTTTCCTCTAGCTTCACACCAAACTCCCAGTGCTCCCTGACCTGGGAAAATGTTCCAAGACCCCAGGGGTCAACTGAAAGTACAGGTAGTACTGATCTGGATACATATAGTCCTCTCATAAGGTTTAATTTAGAAATTACACACACACAACAAAAGAGTAACCACAATAACTAATAACAAAATAGAACATATGACAACAACTGTAATTAAACTGCCAGCATCACTACTCTTAAGGGTCACTAAATGGTAAACACAAAAAACTGAAAGTATAAATACTTTCACAACCCTAGTAAAATAAATTCTAAAGGGTTACCTGAACACAAGCACTATGATACAATGACAGCAAACAAGTGGATAGTGTCTATGGGGTAGATACGTCACACAAAGGGACAACTGATATCCTGGGTGATGCTGAAACGATGCAAAAAAGGGATGGTACTCAGACTGGCATGAGATTTAAAACTTATGAACTCTTTATTTCTGGAGTGTTCCATTTAATATTTTTAGACTACAGGTGACCACAGGTAACTAGAACTGTGGGTAATGAGACCCACTGCACTTGCTCATTCTATTGTCTCCTCTCTACTGGAGCCAGTCTGGGTGTCAGCACGTGACCACACTTCACTTACATTCCAGCCACACCATCTCTAAGAGTCAGTTTAATTATCTGCAGCCACAGTGAACAGCCAGGTATGAACTCTTGATCCAAGGTGGGGTCTTTAATTAGCTCACCTAAGCTAGTCAGACTCATTCTCTTTCCTGGCAGTAGAAAACACAGAGATCAGGCCCATCAGCTATGGAATTTAAATGGCCTTCATATCACCATGATGGACCATGTCATGTGTAAGCTGAGGAATAAACTGAAGCCACCCTATGCAGAGAGAATGGTATGAAGCAGAGAATCCTAGTACTGTCTTGTTTTCAAAGAGCCCCACTCCCCTTTTCCAGAAAGAATCCCTTCAGCTGGCTTTGAATTCCTCATAGCACAGAACAGAAAAGCTGTGATGGGAATAGACTCTGTGACTTGCCTTGATAATGTGGGAAGGATATTAACTACTAAGAATGAAGTTCAGTTTCCAGGCAGAGATTAGAGCAAACATTTAACACCTATTTAATACTCACTGACTGGACTTACTCTTATCAATAGTTTCTCTCTGGGCTGGGGATTTAGCTCAGTGGCACCTTGCCTGCCTCGTAAGTGCAAGGTCCTGAGTTCGATCCCCAGTAGCAAAAAAAAAAATAGTTTCTCTGCTTCAATCAAATGCTTCCAGTTAGATCTACTTACTAGCAGCTTAGCTTGCTCTGGAAGAGTGATCTGTTCCCTTTTTCCATCTGGGTACCGCAACATCAGCTGTGCTTTTGGTCCTAAGGAAAGAAAGAAAGGGGGGAGGAAGGGAAAGAAAGAATGAAGTAATTGAAGATAGAAGATTAATTCAAATCAGTACACACAGCAAGTCATCAGTGATACTTGCGTTTTAAGTGTGATCATAATGTAACCCACCGTTTACATCTGCCCCTTCCACACTTCCATCTGACTTTTCAGGTGACATCTCCAGGACCTCTGGGTCCAAAGCTGGCAATCCTTGGTGATTTGTGGCTGTCCCCTGCTCAGTTCTGGCAGAGGGCTCAGTCAGTGACCTCCTATTCTCCTCCTTTCTATGCCCCAAATCTTTGTGGGGGGATTTCCTGGATTTGGCAAGATTCTCTACCTCTTCCTCTTCATCGGAGCCACAAATAGATATGAACTCCTCACTGCCAGAAAAAAGTTCAGATTCAGACTCTTCATCTGAGCGGCTGTCCTGCTTCGTCTGTGTGGAGTCAAAATGTGTCTCCTGCAGGGAAGCTCTGATGGCTGCTTCCAGCTGACTGTCCTCACTTGCATCTATCAGACTCTCCTGTGGAGGCAGTCATAAAACACAGGTAGAAAGACACACAAACAAAAAGCAACAAGTCAATCAAAGCACAGAAATACAATGGTCAACTTGCTATTTTTATTTTCTGGTGAATATATCTCTTCTACTAAATTTAAGCTTTTGAGGGCAAGGATTTTCATGTTACAAGGCCAATCTGAAATGGGCATTTTACAAGCATACTATATCACTGATATTTTGGGCATCAAATAAACAAAACCAAGAAAACAGTTTATTCCTTGCTCAGAAAAAGAATTAAACTTCTAAAGCTAAAGCCTAAATGCTATTCTTTAACACGACTAAACAACAGAAAAAGATGTCTATCTTGCTCACCATTGTACTCATCAACTAGTACTGATTTCTTTTTCTTTTCTGGTTTTTTGAGACAGGGTCTTGCTACGTAGTTCAGATTGGCCTTGTAACTCTCAGGGATCCTCCTGCCTCAGCCTCCTAAGTGCTGAGATTACAGGCATGTGGGACCAGACCTGGCTAGCACTGATTTCTAACATTCAAAACAAAACAAAACACAATATGAAAACAACTAAGTTCTCCTAATCTTAATTACAGTAAAGGTTTTCATTATGATAAGAAGTTCTCCCCTTGGTAAAATTCTCACATCACTGAATGAAGTGAGTCACAAATATGAGTTGTTTTAGAGAAATTATTTAGATCTTAGCTCAAGCATACTCCATAGAAAAAATTTGTAAGATAACTTAAACTTGAACACTGGATACATTATATCAAAAAATTAGTGTTAATTTTAAGGGTATGCTAAATGGTATTTTGATGGTGTTTTTTAAAAATAAAAAGAGGTTAGGTGTAGGGTGGTGCACACTTGTAATCTTAGCACTTCGGAGGCTGAGGCAGGAGGATTGCCATGAATTTGAGGCCATCCTGGGTTACCCAGTGAGATCTTGTCTCAAAAACCAAAAATAAAATGAATAAATAAATAGCTTTCACCAAGATGTATGTCAAAGTATTGAATGAATTAAACAATGAACTCTGAGATTTCTTTCAAAATAATGCAGATATGGTGGAATATAAATAAAAGAAGGTTGGCCACCTATATAATTGGTTGAAATTATTTAATAGATAAAGCTTCAATAAATTTCTTCAACTTTTCAATATGCTTAAAATTTTCCACAATAAAAATGTTAATAATATACGTTGCTAATAAAAAACAAAAGGAATGTCTGGCTTCCACTATCTGCCAATCATATAGCAACAAAAAATTTTTTAAAATTAATTTAAGTCTAATTTGCCATTTCCCAAAAGCAGGTAGATGGGCCCATGAAACACAATAGCTGAGGTGGACTGAAGGTCTGTCACAATGTCACTGCACTGAGCATGGTGGCCTATGCCTGTAATCCCAGCACTTAGGAGGCTGATGCAGGAAGATCACTTTGAGTTCAAGGCCAACCTGAACTACATAATGAGACCCTGTCTCAAAAACAAACAAAAAAACCTCAACTACTCCCCTAAAAAAACAGAACATCCAGCTAAGAAATTCTATTTACTAATTTTGCTCTGTAGCTAAACACTAGAAAAGAATTATAGTATTGAGCTGTAACAGTACTTATGAAGAAAATTACAGAATTAAATGCTTACATTAGAAGAAAGGTCTCAAATTAATCACTTAAGTGTCCACCTTAAAAAAAATAGAAAAAGAAAAAAACTGTCCACTTAGGAAAGAGAAAGTGAAATTAAGCCCAAACTAAACAGGGGGGGACCAGAAATTAATCAATGACAGAAACTAATCAATGATCTAGAAAACAGAAATACAACAGAGAAAAATCAGTGAAACCAAAAGCTGGTTCTGATCAGCAAAACTGTTCACCATCCGATCAGACTTAGGAAGAGAGAAAGAGAAGCAGTATACCAATAATACAGGACTGAGAGGGGGGATGACTACTATTTCTACAGTCATTAAAGCGGAACAAGGGAATACAACGAACTTGGACAAATATCCGACCCCTTAGGTAAGATCCCTGGAAACAGTCTGCGAAAGCTCATTCAAAAAGAGATATCCAGGTAGTCCTGTACCTAACAAGGAAACTGAATTTGTAGCTTCAAACTTCCCACAAAGAAAAACTCTAGGCCCAGGTAGTAAATGTCACTAATAGTAAGAAATAATTTCAATTCTATACATACTCTTGTAGGAAACAGAGGAAGTGGAAACACTTTCCAATTCATAGTAAGTATTAACCTGATACCAAAACCAGAGACAGACATGAAAGGCAGTATAAGAAAGAAAAAAAAAACAAGAACAGGAACCCCTCAAAATAAAAAATCCTACTCGCAAGCACAAGGACCTGAGTTCGATCTCTGGTACCAAAAATATAAAAAAATAAAAAACCCCTAAACTTCAAACCAATCCCTCATGAACAAACACACAGATTCTTTTTTTTTTTCTTCTTTTTTTTCTTTTTGGTAGAATTTGTGTGTCTGTTCATGAGGGATATTGGTTTGCAGTTTAGGTTTTTTTGTTTTTTTGGTTTTTTTTGGTACCGGGGATCAAACTCGGGACCTTGCACTTGTGCAGCAGGTGGCGAAACCACTGAGCTAAATCCCTGGCACAGACAAATTTTTAATACAATTTTAGCAAATCAAGCTGGGTACAGTGGCAAATGCCTTTAATCCCAGCACTTGGGAGACTGAGGCAGTAGGACTGCCATTGAGTTCAAGGGCAGCCTGAACTACATATTACACAGCTACACTCTGTCTTGAAAAACAAAACAACAGCAAAAATTTAGTAAATAAAACTTAACAAAAAGCATCAAAACCAAGTGGGTTTTAAACCCAAGAATACAAGTTTGGCTTAACATTCAAAAAATGAACTGATGAAGCCTGGCATGGTGGCACATTGCCTGCAATTCCAGCACTCAGGAGGCAGAGGCAAGATGATTACTCCAAGTTTGAAGCCAGCCTGGGCTACATAGTGAGTTCAAGGCCATTCTGAACTACAAAGCAAGATCCTTTTTTTTGAGACAGGGTCCTACTCTGTAGTTCAGGGTGGCTTTGAACTCATTATGTAGCCCAGGCTGGCCTCAAACTCATTTGATCCTCCTGCCTCAGCTTCCCAAGTGCTGGGATTACAGGCATGCGCCACCACACCCGGTTACAAAGCTAGATTCTGTTTGAAAAAAACAAACCACAAAACAAAACTAAAAACCACATTACCAAAAAAATAAAAATAAAAACCATATTATCATCTCAATAGATATTTTAAAAAATGACAAAATCCACTTAACAATAAAAACTGGGCAAACCAGGAACAGAAAGAAAGTTCCTCAGCCTAAGAAAGCAAATATATCTACAAGCAATATATAGCTACCATCACATTTAGGAGTGAAAGACTGAACTCGTCCCACTAACATCAGAGACATTTGAAGATGTCCAGTCTCACTACTTCTACTTCATACTGTACCAGAGGTGGCAGCCAGTGTGACAAGATATGAGAAAGAATTAAAAGGCTTAGGGATTAGAAAATGAAAGTGTTTATTTGCTGACAACATGACTTTCCATATAGATAATTCTAAGATCTACAAAAGAGCTATTACAACTAGAAAGATAATTTAGGGAGATTGCAGGCTACAAGATCAATGTACAAGAACTAGAAAAATTACTGAAAGACAAAGCGATGGAGAGATATATTACTGTTTACACACTCGAAAATTCAACTGTTAGAATGTCAATTCTCAAAATGCTCCAAAGAGTCAATGCAATTCCAATCAACATCCCAGCAACTTTTTTTTTTTTGGTACTGGGGATCAAACTCAGGTCCTTGCACTTGCGGGGCAGGTGGCAGAACCACTGAGCTAAATCCCTGGCCCTAAAACTAATTTTTAAAGAAAAAGATAAAATCTTCAGTTAGGGAAAGATTACTTAGGGCACAAAAGTTGACTAATTAGATTTCATCAAAACTTTGTATTTTGCTGTTGAAATGGTACTATCGTAAAAATGAATAATCCAGCAACAGACTGAAGAAAATATCTGCAAACCATACATCCAAAGGGCTTATTATTTAGAATATAAAGAACTCTTACAACTCAATAACAAGGAGGTAATTCAATTAAAAAAAACAGGGCCAGGTGAATAGCTTTAATCTCGGGTACCTGGGAAGGAAAGAACTATGGAGTATTTTGTTTTTGTTTGTTTTAATGCCTTCAAAAAGAACACTATCCCTTAAGGCTTTTCCTTAAACAGCTGCTTTATCCTCCACAACAGCTAAGAAACTGTTATCACCACATGAACCAGATTGCCAAAGTCCTGTGCTCTAAAACCCAAACAGCAATTACAACCAATGTGAGACTGCTGTATCTCTGAAGGTCCTTACTTACAGCTAATTATGATACCAATTATAAACGAGGCTTGCCTAATAACAGCATATTACAGAAATTGAGTACAGAAGTATACTTTGAGAGACAAGAGAATCAGGCCCTGAAGCTGTCAAACCAGTAATCTTGGCAAATTTTCCCAGAAAGTTGTTCCAGCAAAACAGCACTTCCACCACAGCTTCCATCTGGATAAAAGAAGCCCCCCACCACCACAGGGCTGCTCTGAGGAAATGGATCCTCCACGGCCCTGATCCACACATTGTGTTTATTTCTCAATATAAAGATCTTAGGTCACATGCCTGTACCCTAGCTGCAAGAATATGAGGAATATGAGTCTGACGACTTCAATGAAAAGACAGAATCCTTACGTGGGATAGTATCGAAACTTCAACATCTTAACATCAGACATTTTATACAAGATGTGTACATACAATTTCATGTATTTTCCATCACCACTTCTTACTCATACTTACTGATCGGGCACATTTTTTGGGAGGACTGCTAGAAAGTCCATCCAGTTGCCCATGTTCACCCAGAAATCCTGTCACTTGGTCCAAGAAAGAAGATACATCTAATTGGTGCCACTCTACTAGCTTCTGACCTAAAGATTAAAAATCAGGATATATAAATACAATAAAAATCAGTACTTTTTCTGAACATTCTCATTAAGTCATTCTTTTTGCAGATGCATAAAGTTTACTATGAACACATATCCCCATACCTACCTTACATTATACTGTGTCTTCATAACCTAAAGACTATCAATTTTAATAGATCTGACAGATTCCCACCCATCAGGATACATATCTTATCTGCTGACATCACTTATTGCCATTTCGGAAGACATTCAAACAAAGCAGTATCTAAATAAAATACAATCAATTATTAATAAAACCACGCAGGGTGTGGTGGTGTATGCCTGTAATCTGAGTTTCTTGGGAGGCTGAGGCAGGAAGATTACAAGTTTTAGGCTGCCTAGGCAACACAGCAAGGCTCTGTTTCAAAACTCATATTTCCAGAATTGCTTCAGAAAGAGGGAAGAATGATGGGATAGTGTGCTCAAAGTGTGTAGAAGGATTTTGAGGGGGCTTCATGGCAATGTGCTCTTTATTGCAATAAATTTCTTAAAAGTTTACACATTAATTGTATTGTTTAATCTTTTGTTGCCAAAAAAGATTCCCTCAATATATACATGAATGGGTATTTAACCCATAATGGGCATGTACAAGAAACCATCACCTAAACTACTGCAATTCTGAAACCAAAAATTAAAAGATCAGTCATTTAGGTAATAGAAAAAAAAATGACAGGTTACAAGGCTGTGAACTGATGTAAATCTTACCTGTTCGTGGGTCCAAGATGGAGACATAGGGGAAGTCCCCTAGCTTATAAAACTGTATGTATCTCTGACCTTCCTCACTGTCATGATAAACCTGTTAAATCATTGATATATATAAAAAAGTCAGCCTCCAAAAAAGTGACCAAATATAACCTTGTTATACACCAACAGCAATTAATTCTCCAAATGCCCCTTTTGTGCAAGGCACGATCAAGATATACAGTGAGCATTTAAATTTTGTAAAACATATTCCAGTAAAAGACACAATCCCATTAATCTCTTTAAAAAATCCTCCCCCTTGCTTCAAACACACTTATCCCATTGTTCTTGACACTTTCTGAAGCAGTTCTGGAAGTCCTCTTTCTTAAGTGTCTTTATGAGCTATAAAAAAAAATACAGTGAATGCTGCTGCTGACTACCATCCAATGGGAAAACAGGCTCACAAAAATATAACACTTATCCTTATCCCTCTTATTCACCACATCTGATACCAAGCATCTTCTGGCTCTTCCCCAAAGTCAAAATGACCATGAAAAAAGTCAATAGTTTGAATTGACTCAGGACACTGAGGCAGCTAGGCCAGTATGTAACTAAAGACACTCAGGAAAAAAAAGACTTTCAGAACTGCTTCAGAAAGTGGCAAGAATGATGGGACAATGTGCTCAAAATGAGAGGAAGTATTTTAAGGGAGGACCTGGGGATTTAGCTTAGTGGTTCTGCTGCCAGCCTCACAAGCTCAAGGTCCTGAGTTCAATCCCCGGTACTAAAAAAAGCAAAAAAAAATATTTTAAGGGAGGTTCATGGCAATGTGTTCTTTACCATAATAAATTTCTTAAAAGTTTACATATTAATGGGTTTGACCATCCTTTACGTACATGTTAAGATCTTACTCCTATTAAAGAAAAATGAAGATAGGGCCGGGGATTTAGCTCACTGGTTCCATCGCCTGCCTCGAAAGCTCAAGGTCCCGAGTTCAATCCCCAGTACCAAATAAACAAACAAACAAACAAACAAATAAATAAATAAAATGGTGTGGAGTCCCTCAACTTCCTGCCTTCAGATCCTTCTGGAAACTTACTGTAAACATATCAATCTAGTCCTGCTCCTTTCCCAGTTCAGAAGAGACACTGCTTTGCCTGTTCAAGTATCTGTCTACCTATGTCATTCCTATGTCATTCCTCAACATAAACATATCTTTCAAAGTGCAGTAAGATTATAAGCAGCTGGGAATTTAGCTCAGTGGTTCTGTTGCCTGCCTCGCAAGCGCAAGGACCCGAGTTCGATCCCCAGTACCAAAAAAAAAGAAGAAGATGGTAAGCTTGAGAGAATCTCATAATGCTAGACAGAGATAATATTCACTGAATAAAAGGAATTTTGCCATTAGAAACAATCATATTGCATTCAGAGGATTATAAAACATGAACAGGCAAATTAATAACATTAATAGTGTTTCTTGTAACAGAAAAGTTAAATGATTCTTTCAGAAGTTATTTCCTATAACTCTTCAAAATTAAAAAATGGGAGCAAGATCATCTACTCTTAACTCAATAATTTATATAAATTGTAACTTAGCCAAGACTAAGTTGTGTATCCAAGGTCACACAGTTAAGAGTTCTAAACTTAAGCTATAATTCAAATCTTAGTCAAGATCCTCTACACCTGTACTGTAACCAAATGGTAGCCACTAATCACACTGGCTACTGAAGCACCTAAAACGGTCTTGAACAAATTGAGAAGTATAGGGCCAGGGATTTAGCTCAGTGGTTTTGGCTGCCTGCTGCACAAGCGCAAGGACCCAAGTTCAATACCCGGTACCAAAAAAAGAAACAAAGCATCTTATGAATATTTTATTTTATTTTATTTTTATTTTTATTTTTTGGTACCAGGGATCAAACTCGGGACCTTGCGCGTGCGAGGCGGGCCGCAGAACCACTGAGCCAAATCCCTGGCTCCTTATGAATATTTTAATACTAGTTACACATAATTTAAACAAAAACATTTATTTAAATAAAATATATTAAAATTAACTTCATCAATTTCTTTTGATCTTTTTAAACGTGGCTACTAAAAAAAAAATGTGGCTACTAGAAAATTTTACATTACGCACACAGCCAGCTTGTATTTCTGTTGAGCAGTACAGTTAGCTGTCTTTTCACTCTATCAAGACAATTCTGGATTCCGAGTCCAGAGTGCTCACCATTACACCATGGAACCCTCAGGGCACTCCTGGGACACAAGTGCCATACAGTTTCTATGGTGTGCTTGTTTTTCCCTCCTTCCTTTGGGAGTTCTTCACTGCTGCTCTCTCCCTTGCCTTTACTACTTCAGCCACTGTAGGTTGTTTATATGTCATAATTTAACACAGTTTTCCCAGTTTATAATTTCTCTTCCCCCAAATCCCAAACTACAAAAATATTAGAAAACATTTTCAATTATCTCTCTTTACCTGCCAGAAAATGAAATGTTCTCGAATAATGTTCTTCACAGCTTCATTGCTCCATACATCACGGTTGAGGCACTGGCATGCAAAGTCTTGCACATTTTGAATATTTATCATCAGCCACTTATTCTGCATCTGGCCACATTCTTTGGCCTGTAAGAATAAAATTATACAACATCTACTCAAAATAGTTTCTACAAGCTGAGCATAGAAGCCCACACCTGTAATCTCAGTTACACAGGATGCTGAGGCAGGAGGACTACAATTTTGAAGCCACCCTGAGCAAGTGAGTGAAACCTTATCTCAAAGTGCCAGCACTGTAGCTCGGTGGTACAGCACTTACCCAGCATGCTGGCATGCATGAGGTCCTATGTTCATTCCCAGTACCCTCTCCTCCAAACCACCAACCTCTACTTGGTGACATAATGTTTCAGAATTCAGAAGTTATCCTTTCCATGTAAATATTGAGCTTTTTCTCAAGTATGACATCTAGAGTTTCCAGCACTCATACATCATTATATTTTTTACATATGCATATATAATTATACAGTCTTTTTTTTGTTTCTGGGTACTGGAGATCAAACTCGGGACCTTGCGCTTGTGAAGCAGGCGCCAGAACCACTGAGCTAAATCCCTGGCCCTATGCAGTCTATTTTCGAGCATTTCCAAATTTTTTTTTTTAAATTTTGAGATAGGGTCTCACTATGTAGTTTAGGCTGGTCTTCAACTCATGGCAATCCTCTTTTTAAACCACTGTTGTTATAATGGCTCAATTTTTAATGTATATTTAAACATATAGCAGGAAGACCTTCCACACACTTCAGACCAACAAGTAACTAATTCTTTTCCAATCCTTATCAACCAATACCCCTCTTCTTTTTTAATGGATGTAACTGGTATGCATGCAGTATTGTAAGCTGCTGTATTTGCTTCAACATGACTTTAACATTTCCAAATATCACATCTATTTCAACTATTAGGCATATGCTATTTTGTAGAATCCTCCTAAACATTTTATTTTATTTTATTTTATTTGAGTCAGAGTCTCACTATGTACTACAGGCTGGCCTTGAACTCACTACATATAGCTCAGGTTGGGCTCAAACTCAATCTTCCTGTCTCAGCCTCTGGCATGCTGGGATCACAGTTGTGCACCATGATGCCTGGCTCAGGACACAGATTTAACAAATGGGTGGTAATGAATAATGAAACTGCTCTATCTGAAGAAAATGTATTCAAGAATGAGGAAAAAATACATTCTAGAGAGATCAGAGAACATATCCCTGCAACAGTCTAAATTTAAGTAAGTCTGCCCTAATTATAATACTGATAAGAAAAAAAAGTGTAAGACTGAAAGAAGTCCAGAGTTTTAAAATGAAGAATCATATCCATTGGGGTTTTTTTATTCATTAAGTTTATTGGTACATTTTAGGTATACACTATGATGACATTCATCATTGGGAATTTGTACCTTTACATGATGTATCTTGATTCTTATTTTTTCCCCATTCCCCTGCCCTTCCTTCAACCCCTCCACCTCTCCCTATTTACAAAAACTTTGGTTTCCATTTTTTCCTTTCCCTGTATTTATTCCTTTCCCCAACCCCTCCCACTTCCCCTTCCCCTCTGACTTTTTTTCCCTATTTCACATTATTATTATACATTTTGATCCTCATTTACACTTTCGGTTTCTCACACCAGAGAAACTATTCGGTATTTACACATGTGTATTCTATTTATTTCACTTAGGAGTATGACCTCAAAAAACAAACAAAAAAAGAGTATGACCTCAAGGTACATCCATTCAGCTATAAATGTCTCTAGTTTCTCATTCTTTATGGCTGAGTAGTATTCCACTTTATTAAAAAAAAACAAACACATCTTCTTTATCCAGTCTTCAGACGATGGGCAACTGCGCTGTTTCCAAGCTTTAGCTATTACAAACTGTGCCATTATAAACATGGCTGTGCATACATCACTGTGGTATGATTCTTTTAATTCTTTGGGGAAGATACCCAGCAGGGGAATAGCTGGTCAAATGGGACCTCTAATCCTAGTTTTCTGAGGCATCTCCATACTGATTTCCAGTGGCTCCACCAGTCTGCACTCCCACCAACAATGGAGAAGGGTTCCTTTTTCCCCACAGCCCTACCAGCATTTGTTATGAAATCAACCAATAACATATCCACTGTTCTTAATATGTGAGATTCATGCTTTCCTTAATTCAGATTCACTCATTCAATAATTACTAAGTACTTACCACATTTAGTTACAGAAACAAAAATTCATGCTCCCATAAAGCTTACACTGGGAAATTTATACCAGTAAAACAAATTTGGAGATTGTGCTATCCACACTGGAGATACTGGTGACAAATGACCACTAGCAGGGTCCAAAATTGACACAATTTTCAGAAAATGTAACAGTATTTGGAAGGAAAAAAAGATAGTCTTGAATAAGTTTAGAGACCTACTGCATAGTCTGAGAACTACAGCTAAATACTGATAATAGCTGAGCATTTATTTTAGATGTTCTCACCACAGGGGTGAAGAGGATAAGGGGATAGGTTAATCTGCTTGGCTAATCATCTCACTATGTGTATTAAAACAGCAGGCTGCACATCTACACAATTAAAGAAACAAGAGACTCTTACACAACCTTATGAAGTCCACTAACTATGTGAACCAAAGACTGCAGGTGGGAGTGGGTTATGGGACAAAAGAGGAGCTTTCCCTGTTGGAATCTGTTCAGTGACAGTGAACCTTTCAGAGCTTTCAGGAATAACAGGCCACTGCACGCCCTAGGTTTGCCACCACTGTGTTGGGTTGTTCTGAGCCAACATTCAAAGCCATCATAGGAAGACCAAGGGCAAAACAGTGGGCAGATAAACATCTCTCTCCCAGAACCAAGTAGATCAGGAAAGCATGAAAAATAAAATAAGAACTGGAGAAAAAAATGTTTTAGTAAATATAAATAAAACTAAATGTCATCTATGTAGACAGTTCTTTGCATCCTCAGATTCAACCAACCTCAAATAGAAAATACTCAGAAAATACATTCCAGGATGTTCCCAAAAGCAAAATTTGAATTTGCCACCTACTGACCCTCACACTTTGACTCTATGCTAACAGGGTGATGCAAAGCACACCTGCAGCCGCCGCCTGCCCTTCCACAGCAGCACCTGTGGCTGGAGCGCTGCTCATTTCTGTCTCATCTTTTTTTTTTTCTGATACCAGGGATCAAAATCGGGTCCTTGCACTTGCAAGGCAAGCGACGGAACCACTGAGCTAAATCCCCGGCCCATACTTCTGTCTCATCCACACACTACACATTTAGGCCTCTATGACTCTCACCTCTGTACCGAACACATAAGTACACTTTTTCTTGTCATTATGCTCTGAGCAATACAGTGTAGCATAGCATTCACATTGTATTAAGTATTGCAGGTAATCTCTAAATTATCTCAGGCATACAGGAAGATATGTACATATTTTATAGAAATGCTACATCCTTTTATGTCAGGGACTTGAGCATACAAGGATTTTGGCATTGAAGGTGGGGTCATGGAACCCATCCTCTGCATATCCAGAGGGATGACTGTATAGAAAGTTTCACCAGAACTTAAAATTTTATTTAGTTATTAAATAGGCTCTTCACATTTTCAGCTAAATACGTTTGCTATTTTTGCTTTATTTAGCTAATTTTTGTTTCTGGTACCAGAGATCAAACTCAGGACCTTGCGCTTGTGAAGCCAAGAGAGGCGCCACTGAGCTAAATCCCTAGCCCTCAGCTAATTTTTTTTAATAGTAAGTAATACCTTTACTGCACTTTTGGGTACCTGGGATCGAACTTGGGACCTTGCACTTGAGAGGCAGGCGGCAGAACCATCGAGCTAAATCCTGGGTAGTAAGTACTTTTAAACTTAACAAAGTATTTTTAGTAAATTAGGGCTAGAAGCACATGTAACTGAGTATCAACTTTAGAAGTACTGCATTTCTTCTTCTTTTTTTTTTTGGTACCAGGGATCAAATTCGGGTCCTTGCGCTTGCGCAGCAGGCAGCGAAACCACTGAGCTAAATCCCCAGCCCCCGCATTTCTTCTAATGAAATAAGATATATATGGAAATTGTTCTGATTCTTTCTATGTAATATATTCCAAATTATGCCATTCAACTATTTAACCAAGATTTAATGAAGGCCAATTTATCTGTCAAAAACTGTTCTAGACACTGTTACTTTCCTAACAGTAAATAAAACAAAGTCCTTATGTTCACAGAGCTTACAGACTGGCAGGAAAGAAGAAAACCTAAGAAATAGTCCTTTCTCCAGATGAGACTATTTATTCTAAGTGCTCTGCCCACCTCGGTAGTATAAAAAAGTACCCAGCTCTTCTCAGCATTACTTCCTCTACATCACTGCTCTATCTGTGTCTCCCCTATACTTTCCCCCTCACTCCATCCATGTTTCTGCTCCAATCTCATCTTTCAGAAGTCTTCCCCAATCTTTTCAGCTAAAAAGTCCCCTTTCCTCACAATCATAAACATAAGTGAAATCTATGAACTCAACCCTGCTTTCAATTTCCCTGTGAAAAACAGAACAGTGCTTGCTCTCCTCCCCATATTGTATTTTCCTTCCCCCAACAACTACAGTAATGTGAAATATTTCACCACATATATATACATATGCATACAAAAACATATAGTTCATACATGTCTGTTTTTTGTTTTGTATTTTCCATTTATTTATAGTCTGTTTCTCTTACAAGACCAGTGATGGCAACCCAAAACCCACTTATTTATGACAACATTGCAATTAAACCTGAATATTCAGGTTTTAGTTTAGAAAAAACACCTCATACATTAACTTCTTTTGTCTTAAAAACAACATACATGCCATAGGTTCACCACCACTGTAAACTCAGTGACTGCAAGGTCTTGGTATAATTTGATTACCACCATGGCAGAAATTGTTTATAGGAACCAAACAGCCATTCTCCCTTTCTCACTCTGAAAATCTCCAATTTTATCTAAGCATTTGGTATCTTAGTATCTACTGCAACTAAGTGTGGCCATGTTGCCACATTCTAGCAGATGTGATGCAAGCAAAAGTATTATGTACAGTTTACTGGGCAAAGGTATACCCTGCTCAGCCCCTTCCTCCTCCATGCTAACTGGCCACTTTAGATCACAGACAAAGGTAAGCAAGACCTAGGCGGACAGAACAAGACAGAAACAAACCCTCACCTACAACAAACCCTTCAAACTACATGGGGTAAGTCATCATAACAGCCTAGACTTCCATCCTATTTAAGCTACTATTCTTTTCCTGGTCTCTTTCCCATGTAGTCCAATAGTACTCATAATACCAACACCCAGGACAAGATCTTGCAACAGAAGGCCCCAACAGACATTCACTGAATGAACAAGTCTTTCCTTTGGTTAGCATGAGCCAGCAAGAATCCCTGAACTCACCCTTCTCTAGCTACACTAGTTCCTAAACATGTTAAGCTGGGGCTCAAATTTATGTCTGACATGGCAACCAAATATCTAGGTCTTTGCTGAGCTGCCAGAATGTCTCTCCAATTTTTTTTTTTTTTTTTTGGTACCAGGGATCGAACTTGGGTCCTTGCGCTTGCGCAGCAGGCAGTGAAACAAACCACTGAGCTAAATCCCTGGCCCATGTCCCTCCAATTTTTTTTTTTCCCCTCCAATTCTTAATAGCCACCTCTCTAAACTTCAATGCCTCAGTTTTGCACATCACTTCCCTAATTTCTATAAAATAAACATACTATCAATTATAATGAAATGCCTACTTTTTCTGGGAGTGTTTATATCATGTAAAGACTTGTAAATGGTTACATTTACTAGTATTAATAGTGAAAAAAAGATTGTTGCAAAGAATATAGATCATGAAATATAAAGAAAAAAAGGTGATATAATTTAAAATCCAGAAGATAATACAAAAGAAATTCACATTTTTCCTCAATCAATTTTTATTATCCAAAGTGACCAAATCAAGTCAAGTTTCAAGACTTACTGCATTAACCCTAGGGCAATTCAGAAGTTAAAAACAGAAAACATGCCAGACAAATCCACAGTCAAATTTTGGCTGTGTTTCAACCAGAACGCTAGACAGGACGGGCAGCTTCCATGTTAAGACCACAGGAGAAAGATGGAAAAACTAAGGAAACATCTAACATGACATCTTTAACTGATAAATGAAGACCAAGAAGTCCCTCAACTCTATGCTTACTACATAGAAAAATAAACCTTTGAGCCGGGCGGCATGGGGCTCCTCGGCTGCGTCCCGGTTCCTGGCCACACCACAGTGAGGTCCCAGGAGCGGCTTGGAGCCCTGCCTCCATCCAGCGCTCCACTTAGCTGCATGGGCGCCTGCAAGGCCCAGGGTGTCGCCACCCCCACCCCCACCCCGCCCCGCCTTCCAGCTCTTCTGCTACCTGGTCCCACACTACAGAGGCACAGGGGATTATACTTCACATAACTAAATGTGATAGATTAATAACTACCACAAATTGTCATTTTCTAAGCTGCACTTGATGCTATGGTATTGCTGCTTGTATCATTTGGCCTAACATGTTGTGATTGATCTACTCAGTTTTCCTTCCTGGTGTAAGGAAAATAAAATAGCCTCAGAGTGATTAGAGCCTCAAAACCTAAACACAAGCCATATCTGGAAGACATCTCTGAAAAGCAATCATTCCACAAAGGTTTTAAACACAAGCAACAAAGATACCTGCATTAAGCAATTGTGAAATATCAACCCAGGAATTAAACCAAGGACAGTACCAAAAACAAAAATGAGAAGACATTTAAGCAAGGCACAAACGCTGGCTTCCACGCCACAAAAAGGAAATTCTGGGGGAAATGAAGTAGAAAAGTCTGATAATCAACCACCTGGACACCCTGAACTGATAGCACAGGAAGTAACAAAGCAGATGCATGAGGCTCTAGAAAAATTCAAAGCAGAAATAATCTCCCAGATAAATACAGAGATGGTGAGCAGAGTGAAAGACATGATTAAAGGCTCTAGAGCAGAAACAGATGAGAAAATAGATGAGATCAGAAACATGCTGAAAGCCATGAATGCCCAGCATAAGAAAGAAATGGAAACCATGATGGCCCAAGATAAGAAAGAAATGGAATCCATGAAACAGATTCAAACAGATATTCAGGAGATTAAAAACGCCACTGAAAGCATGCAGAGCAGACTAAGAGAATATGAAGACAGAATATCAGATATAGAAGACAGGATCGTGGTTAAGGACCATGAAAACAGAGATTTCTTTTTTTTTTTTTTGGTACCGGGGATCGAACTCAGGTCCTTGCGCTTGTGCAGCAGGCAACGAAACCACTGAGCTAAATCCCTGGCCCCAGAGATTTCTTAAAGATAGTAAGGGATCATGAGAAATCAATCCAACAGCTGCTAGATGATGCAAAGAAGAATAGCATAAGACTGACAGGAGTCCCCCAAAATCAGGAGAAAGTACATTAGACATAAAAGAACTGTTCACAGAAGTAATAGTAGAAAACTTCCCAGACAGAGGTGGAGAATTGGACACACAGATAAGTGAGGCATATAGAACTCCACCCAGCCACGATCAAAAAAAATCTACACCTAGACATGTAATAGTCAAGATCCCAGAAACCCAACAGAAGAACAAAATTCTACAGGCAGTTAGAGAAAAGAAACAAATTACCTACAAAGGAAAGCCCATCAGAATCTTGGCAGATTTCTCAACACAAACCCTCAAATCAAGGAGAGCCTGGAGTGAAGTATTTCAAGCCCTAAAAGAAAATAACTTCCAACCTAGACTGTTGTATCCTGCAAAATTATCTTTCAAAATTGATGGGGAAATTAGATACTTTCATGACAAGGAACACCTGAAAAATTTCATGAACACCAAACCAGCACTCCAAACAATTTTATGCAATATCCTAGAAAAAGACAATGAAGGTCACAACTCCATGAGGGCCAACAGAGAGAAGATACCATGCAAGGTAAGGCTCTAAAGGGAAAGGGGGAAAAATAAGAAATAAAAAGAGCCAACAAAAATAAAACATCACGGCAAGAATGAGTCAGTCATCTCTCAATTATAACTATCAATGTTAATGGCCTCAATTCACCAATCAAAAGAAACAGACTGGCAGAATGGATTAAGAAGCAAAACCCAGCAATATGCTGTATACAAGAAACACACCTAACTCAAAAGGAAATTCATAGACTGAAAGTAAAAGGATGGAAAACAGTTCTCCATGCCACAGGAACCCAGAAAAAAGCAGGGGTAGCAATCTTATTTGCAGACAAAGTAGATTTCAAACCAAAACTAATTAAGAGAGACAAAGATGGTCACTACATCCTTGTGAAGGGAACAATCCAAGAGGAAGAGATGACAATCCTAAATATTTATGCACCAAATACAAATGCCCCCAACTATACAAAACAAATATTAATGGACATGAAAAACCAAATAAACAATAACATAATTGTAGTGGGGGACCTCAACACCCCTCTATCACAAACAGACAGATCATCTAGGAAAAAAATTAACAATGAAATTCTAGAACTGAACCAAGCTACTGAACAAATGCACTTAATAGATATTTATAGAGTGTTCCATCCAAAATCAGAATACACATTCTTTTCAGCTGCACACAGGTCGTTCTCCAAAATAGATCACATGCTAGCTCATAGGGCAAATCTAAGTAAATGTAAAAGAACTGAAGTTATCCCGTGTATATTATCAGACCATACCGCAATAAAATTGGAGATCAATAACATAAGAAACCCCAAAACACCCACAAACACATGGAAATTGAATAACACCCTCCTGAACAACCAATGGGTCACAGAGGAAATTAAAGATGAAATTACACAATTTCTACAAGTAAATGATAATGCCAGTACAACATACAGGAATCTGTGGGACACAATGAAAGCAGTTCTGCGCGGGAAATTCATAGCAGTGAATGCCCGTATTAGGACAACAGAGAGAACTCAGTTAAATAACCTAATGCAGAACCTCAAGCTCCTAGAAAAAGAAGAGCATAACAAACCCAAAGCTCGTACAAGAAAGGAAATTATAAAGATCTGAGCAGAAATCAATGCAATGGAGACTAAGAGAACAATACAAAAAAAATCAATGAATTGAAGAGCTCGTTTTTTGAAAGAATAAATAAAATCGATAAACCTTTAGCCAACCTTATCAAAAAAAGGAAAGAAAAGGCTCAAATCCATGTGATTAAGAATGAAAAAGGTGAAGCCACAACAGATCCAGCAGAAATTCAGAGGATCATCAATACCTACTTTGAGAACCTGTACTCTAATAAAATGGAAAACATAGAAGAAATGGACAGATTCCTAGATACATACGAATTGCCAAAATTAAATGAAGATACAGAAATTCTAAACACCCCAATAACAATGAGTGAAATTGAAAATGTAATAAAATATTTACCAACAAAGAAAAGCCCAGGTCCGGATGGCTTCACTGCAGAGTTCTACAAGACCTTTATAGAGGAACTATTGCCATTACTCTTTAAACTCATCAAGGAAATTGAAAGGGAAGCAAGGCTTCCAAATTTTTTCCTGGAAGCAAGTGTTACTTTGATTCCAAAACCAGGGAAAGACCCAACCCAAAAAGAGAACTACAGACCAATCTCCCTAATGAACCTAGATGCAAAAATCCTCAACAAGATACTGGCAAACAGAACACAGAGAGTCATCAAGAAGATCATACACCCCCCTGACCAAGTCGGATTTATCCCAGGGATGCAAGGATGGTTCAACATCCGTAAATCAATAAATGTAATACACTACATTAACAAGAGTCAAGGAAAAAAACCATATGATCATCTCAATAGATGCAGAAAAGGCATTTGGCAAAATCCAGCACCCATTCATGATAAAAACGCTACAGAAAATTGGAATAGAAGGTCTTTATCTCAACCTGATTAAGGCTATCTATGAAAAACCAACAGCCAACATCATACTAAATGGTCAAAACCTGAAAACTTTCACACTAAAATCAGGAACAAGACAAGGATGCCCACTATCACCACTCCTGTTCAATATTGTTCTGGAAACATTAGCCATAGCAATTAGAAAAGAGAAAGAAATAAAAGGAATAGAGATAGGAAAGGAAGAAGTTAAACAGTCATTATTTGCTGATCATATGATACTTTACATAGAAGACTCAAAAAACTTGTTCAAAAGTCTTCTAGACCTAATTGAAAGATTCAATAGAGTAGCTGGATATAAGGTCAACACTCAAAAAACAATAGCCTTCTTATACGCAAATAGCAGACCCATTGAGAGAGAAATTCGGGAAATAATTCCTTTTACAATAGCATCTAAAAAAATGAAATATCTAGGAATCAACCTAATAAAGGAAGCAAAAGACTTCTACACTGAAAACTACAGCACCCTGAAAATGGAGATTGAAGAGGATATAAGAAAATGGAAAGATATCCCTTGTTCCTGGGGAGGAAGAATCAATATAGTGAAAATGGCCATACTTCCAAAACTACTATATAGATTTAATGCAATACTGATTGAAATTCCAACAATATACTTCACAGAACTAGAGAAAACAATCCAAAAATTCATTTGGAAGCAGAAGAAACCTAAAATAGCAAAAGCAATTCTAGGCAACAGAGACATGGCTGGGGGTATCACAATCCTCAACTTGAAACTATACTACAAAGCTACTGTGATAAAAGCAGCATGGTACTGGCAAAGAAACAGACCTGAAGATCAGTGGAATAGATCAGAAGATGCAGAAACAACTCCAGACATACTCAGCCACCTCATCTTTGACAAAGGAGCCAATCACCCTCATTGGAGAAAAGATAGCTTGTTCAATAAATGGTGTTGGAAAAACTGGATTTCAACCTGCCAAAGATTAAAACTAGACCCATACCTATCACCATGCACTAAACTAAGATCAAAGTGGATTAAAGAGCTAAATATCAAGACAGGAACAGTAAACTTGCTGGAAGATAAGTTAGGTAGAACTCTCAATGACATTGGCATAGGAAAAGACTTTATGAACAAAACTTCAGTAGCACGGAGCTAACACAAAGAATCAACAACTGGGATCTCATCTTATTAAAAAGCTTCTGCACTGCAAGAGAAACTATCAACAGAGCTAAGAGACAACCTACAATATGGGAAGAAATTTTTAGCAGCTGTACCTCAGACAAAAGGTCTACTATTGAGAATATATAAAGAATTGAAAAAAGTCACGGCCCCCAAATTCAAAGACCCAATTAAAAAACGGGCATCCTAAATGAAAAGACATTTCTCAGACAAAGAAGTAAAAACAGCAAATAACTATATGAAAAAATGTTCAACATCACTGGTCATTCGAGAGATGCAGATGAAAACAACACTGAGATTCCACCTCACCCCAGAAAGAATGGCTGCTATCAAGAAATCAACCAATAACAAATGCTGGCGGGGGTGTGGAGAGAAAGGAACCCTTCTCCATTGTTGGTGAGAGTGCAGACTGGTGCAACCACTGTGGAAATCAGTATGGAGATACCTCAAAGAACTAGGATTAGAGGTCCCATTTGACCCAGCTATTCCCTTACTGGGCATCTTCCCGAAAGAATTAAAAGAATTGTACCACAGCGATATATGTGCACCTATGTTTATAGTGGCACAGTTTGTAATAGCTAAAGTTTGGAAAGAGACCAAGTGCCCATCAACTGGAAACTGGATAAAGAAGATGTGGTTTTTTTATAAAATGGAGTACTACTCAGCCATAAAGAATGAGAAACTAGAGTGATTTATAGCTAAATGGATGCATATTGAGGCCATACTCTTAAGTGAAATAAATAGGACACACATGTAAATATTGAATAGTATTAAAAAAAACAAAAAATAAAAAATAAAAAAATACCTAATAGTATCTCTAGTGTGAGAAACTGAAAGTGTAAATAAGGATGAAAATGATTAAAATGAATAATTGATAATTTGAAATAGGAAAAGGTCCAAAGGGGTAGGGGTGATGGGAGGGGAAGGGGAAAGGGAAGAAGGGAAAGGAAAAATTATGAGAAAGAAAAAAAATGGAAACAAAGTCTATGTAAATAGGGAAGGGTGGAGGGGGTGAAGGGCACATAGGTAGGTAATGTGGGAAAAAATAAGAACTAAGATACATCATTTTCAGGTACAAATATCCAATGATAAATGTAAATATATTGTATACCTAAAATGTACCAATTTTTTAATATCTATCTATCTATCTATCTATCTATCTATCTATATATAAAAAGAAAAATAAACCTTTGGTCAAATCACCAACATTCCAGTTTTCTGTTACACAACCAAACATGGGCCTGGGATGTAGCTCAGTGGCACAGCACCTGCCTGGCAACCGTGAAGTCCTCAGTTTGATCCCCAGTCCCCCCCAAAATAAAAAACAACAAAAAAACCTAAACACAACCAAACACTTTCAGGTTTTACAATTCAGAAAACTAAAGTCAAAGAGCAAGTTTACAGATTAATTCCTTATCCTAAATTTTTTTTTTTTTTGGTACCGAGCATCGAACTCGGGTCCTTGCACCTGCACAGCAGGTGGCAAAACCACTGAGCTAAATCCCCGGCCCTTTATTCTAAATATTTTGTGCTAGTGTATGTCAATGGACAATTTTTTTAAAAATCAGAATTCATTTTCAAATAAGTAGCCGATATGTACAATTTTTAGTTATTCTTTGGCCTACTTTATACTTACATATAAAATCTAAAATTCAAGTAGTTTCTGTGGATTTAAGTTACTTAAGTAATATTTCTGTGGAAATATTCTGATTGAAAAGTGCATTAATATGCTAACACAAAAGCAACATGTAAGTCAACACATAAAAGCAAGTTCTTTGAACACTTCCAAGGAATATCTAAACTTCTCAATAAATTCATTTATTTAATGAATGTTGTGTTCCTATTAAATCCCAGCAACTATGGCCCAAGGATTACCAAAATAAAAGAAACACATTTCCCTTGTTCTCATTAAGCTTACAAGTTCACAAACAATTAAATAAATCTCCTCTGGAAAGTTTTCCTTTGGGGTTACCCAAGATAAAATCAAGATGAGCCAGGTGTTGGGCACACACCCGTGTTCCCAGCACTCCGGAGACTGAGGCAGGAGGATCATTGTGAGTACAAGGCCAGCTTGAACTACATAGTGAGGCCCTGTCTCAAAAAAACAAAATCCAGAAGAACCACGGGGGAATGAATGCATTCTGCAATTTCAGCAATTTTTTTTTCTCCCAAACACACTAGGATCCCCACAGAAATAATTTCCCCTTATTGACAGAGAATATGTTCAAGACTCCCAATGCATGCCTGAAATTGCAAATACCAAATCCTTCATATACTATTTTTTCCCTGTACTTACACAAATTTAAATGTCCTCTCTAACTTAACTAAGCACTTAACACACCATGGCAATAATCTTTGCAGTCTGAAGCACAACAACAAAACTAGCTCAATTTTTTTCTCAGTACCAGGGACTAAACCCAAGATATAGCCCTGAGCTACATTCCCAGCCCTTTTTATTTATTTATTGTGATTTTGAGACAAGTTCTCACTAAGTTGTTCAGGCTGGACTCAAATTTGTGATCTGTCTGAGCCTCCTAAAGTGCTGGGATCACAGGTATGCAGCACCACACCCAGCCAAGAATTCCTTTGTCCCTCTTCACAACTTCATAGATAGAGGATTCATTCTGACCACAGATCTTAGCAACCTCAGCACTTAAGTTTTTTTGCTTTCCTTGTTGAGAACTTTCACTTTTCACTTAAAGGAAACACTTGATGGCCTCGCTTTGGTATATCTGAACCACCTGCATCACTACTGTTAAGCTTTGCGGCAACTATTAAATAAAGTAACAGTTGCTTCAACACAGGCAAAAGTCTATTTGATAACCAAGATGGCACCATGTGACTGGTGGGTAGGTGGTATCACCAGATGAATATACTGCCCTGGGCAGCACAGCTATTCAACAGTGCACATGAAATGTTTATTTCTGGAATTCTCCAACTAATACTTTCAGATCTCAGGTAAATGCAACCATGGGAAGTAAAGTTGCAGGGAAGGCAGAATGACTGTATAGGTAAAAGACATCTATGAACAATTCATAAATACTTAACAAGCACCTACTCTCAGTACAGTCACAGATCCAGGGTATGATTTAGTCCTAGAATGGCCCCCACAAGCTTCCTGTTTTGGGATGGTGATTGGATTATGGAGCCTTATAGCTGACTTGCTTTGAGGAGGTGGGTGGGCTTTGGCTGGAGGTGGTGATCACTGTGGTCACGACCTGGAAGGGTACAGATCCTATCCTGGCTCTCTGGTTCCCCAACGCCAAGCCATGAGCATCTTCTCCTCCGCCAGGCCCCTCTGCCATGTTATCCTGCCTTGGAGCCAGAGGACTATGGACTTAAACATGAGTAGAAATAAACCCATCCTCCTTTATGTTGATTGTGTCTGGTACTCAGTTCCAGCAACGAGGAAAATGACTAAGACAATACATAAACTTTAAAAAGTAAGATTTTTAAAAAGCTATCAAAATGGCAAAGATTCTAAAATGAAACTACACATGGCTAATCAAAAGATTTCATCTAACAAGCAATCCCATCCATTGCTGTTAAAAATACAATTATAAGTTGCTGGTAGAAATAATAAATCAATGCCAGGCATGGTGGTGCACACATGTTATCCCAGCACTCAGAAGGCTGAGGCAGGTAGACTGCTGTGAATTCAAAGCCACCCTGGACAACTTACATGGTGAGATCCTGTCTCAAAAGAACCACAAAAAAATTAAATATTATGTCATGTAGAAGGTGCCAATTCCCTATATAATGAAAATTTTTTTTTTCATTCTTCAGGGATGCAAAAGGATTTACAGATAAGGCGCAGACTCTCGAACAACTTACTGTTTCAAAGCTGCCTTTATGCATCAAGTCAATGGGTGGCCGGAATAGATCTGCAAGGGTAGTTAGTTTCTTATCTATTGCTCCACCATTTCTTAGTTCCTGCTCTTGCCGAACTGCAATAAAAATGGATGACAAAATCAATTAGATATAAAATAAAAGAAACCATGACTTGGCAATAAAAAAACTTTTATCAATTGAAAGAATTACTAAACAATGTGCTTCACATCTCAAATGCAAATGCAAAGATCTAATACTGACTCTGAAAAATAAGGAAAGGGAGGGCTGGGGATTTAGCTCAGTGGTTCTGCCGCCTGCCTCGCAAGCACAAGGACCCAAGTTCGATCCCAGGTACCAAAAAAAAAAAAAAACAAGGAAAAGGGGTGAGGAGGGACTCTGAAGTCTGATAGTACTCCCCATCCAAAGGATAAAAGCAGAAAAATAATTCAACTATGGCAGGGGGTGTAGTCAGTGGGTAAGTACTTGCTTAGCATCAGCAAGGCCCTGTTTGATACTCAGTACAATGAAAAAAAAAACCTCACCTAATCAAAGTAATTTCCTTCACATACTCAAAAACTAATTTCAACATACATAAAAGCTTTCAGCTTCATTTATATAATTCTGAAAGTTATCTTAATTTGTCTCGTTTCTAACTACATTCTCAATCTTTAAAGATTGTGGCAGTAGAGCCAAGCATTGTGACTTTTTACTGGAAAAATATGTTTAAATTCCAGGAATAAATCCAAAGCCATGCAGTACTCCCAGCACTCTGGAGGCTGACACAGGAGGATCTCAAGCAAACAAAACAAAAGAAAACTTCCACTGGAAGGGCACAGATCGCTTAGTGACCTCAGTCAATTTAGGTTCCCCTTCAGGTCTCTTCAAAGTTATAAGATCTACTCATGCCTTGATGAGTTTACTGTAAATCAACTACAAAATCAAGCACACTCCAAGAGTTTATCACACATTTTCTAAAAGCATGAACTGTACTTTCTTTAGGATTCTATTGCAAATTCAGTACTAAATCACCTAAAAGTATAAAGCCAAGATTCTCCTAACTTACTCCACAAAAAGTGAATCTCTGGGGTCCAGGTACCCCAAGTGGGACTCAATGTGGGGGTGTGGACACTTCAATATCAGGGTACAGGGTACCCAGATTTTGGGGTCCAGGTACCCCAAGTCTGCTTCTCAGGACCTGTGTCGGGGAGCAGGATAGGGCTAGATTTAGTGTTGGGGTGTGGGCACCTGAATACTGGGGTACCCCACATTTTATGTTTATTTTTATGTTTTCTAAGAATTTTTTGGTATTTTAAAAATATTTTTTCTTTTAGGATTTTTGGTCAATAATGGCTGCTTTGGGTTGTGTGGCTTTTTCTTCAGGCTTAATCTATAACTACTTTCATTAGTCATTCCTTCCATTGACAGGATCCTGGGAAACCAGTTTTGTTTGATTAGAGTCAGCCTTCAAGTGGTGCCCATTCAGAAGCTGACCACTGATAAATTACCAGATTCCTTACATTCTCTCCAGCTCCATTATCATTCCTCTAGAACCAAATAGGTTAGAATCTGGAAGAGTTGGCTATGGAGAAGGTAATCACACACAGACTTCCTAATTTCATTTTTTAAATAAGGTTACCCCTCCAAGCATTAGGCCTAATATTAATCATCTTTCCCTGTTTATTAGGGAGGAAGGGGAAGGAAAAATCATAATGGTCCACAGATACCTACTAGTTTCAGTTTGAAAATCTCGGAAACCATCAAATATTGAACGCGCAGGCCGTCGTCTCTTAGGAGCTTTAGGAGAAAAAACAGAATTCATTAAAAAAATTTAACATTAATTTTGAAACAAATCTAAAAACTTTCTTACTATAAAGTACTTCTTGCTTTAAAATACTCATACAGAGGCAAACATGGTGGCAGATGTCTATAATCCCAGCAGTCAGGAGGCTGAGGCAGGAGAAATGCAAGTTTGAGCCAGCCTGGGTCTTGGGTTCAATCCCCAGTGCCAGGAAGGTAGGGGGTAGGAAGGTAGAGGTCGATTCAAACTGGTGCCAGTGCTAAAAAAACAAGAGTGTTTTGACACTTTGAAGTCATTCACATATAATTAATTCAACCAACTTTAGCACAACCAACTTGTTTGACAAACGAGAAAATTAGAGCTCAGTTAAGAGATTTGACCAGAACAATAAGATAAGAATCCAATGGTGGTATTAGAAGAAAGAAGATTTTTAGGATGACTCCATGTGGGGAATAAGACTCATGTTTCAAATACTGGATTCAGTCAAGGATCTGAGCAGTCTTTGGTATAATTCTTTTTTGTTTTTGGGGTGTTTTTTTTTTTTCTGGTACCAGGGATCAAACTCAGGACCTTGCACTTGTGAGGCAAGCGGCGGAATCACTGAGTTAAATCCCTGGGTGGTATAATTCTTAAGTAAGTTTGAAACCCTAAGATTTAAGGACCATGTTCTTAGGAAGTGCAAGCTCAGTCAGTACAAACATCAAAAACAACATGAGTTTTGGAAGAAAAAGGCATATGCACAATTACACAGTGGTTTAGAGACAGGAGAATGAACAGAACCAAGTTCTTCTGCTACATTTGTACACTGTGAAACATCTAATCTCTGTACTTTACAGATAAGATTTAGAATGCCATAATCAAAATTTTATCATCCTGTATGTAGATGTTATTAAGCCAGAAAAAAATGACCATATTGCATATGTGCTGGCCTATGGCAAGCCTGGCTGGCATGTAATCAGAACAATAATAAACGATGACCAGAAGCAGAGGATGTACACCCTGTTTCTCATTACATAGGGTAATGATTGCTATCAGAGAACAACCAAGTAAAAACCAAAACAAAAGAACAAGAAATGCAGAACCACATGTTAAAAACCTCATCTTTATAGGGCTGGGAATTTAGCTCAGTGGCATCGTGCCTGCCTTGCAAGTGCAAGGTCCTGAGTTCGATCCCCAGCACCAAAAGCAAACAAACAAAATCTCATCTTTGTTAAAAATGTATTTATATAGTATATCATTCATGTGTCATCAATATTTATATCAAAGAATCACAATATTATATCTAGAAAAGGTGATTTATTAAAACTCATGTTTTAGTTTTGTAGTGAATTCTTATATTCAAATTGATTTTTTAAAAAAAATTTACACTAACTTCCTTTTTCTTTCTTTCTTCCTTCCCTCTTTTTTCTCATTCCTTCTTTCTCTCTTCCCTCTTTTTTCCTTTCTTCCTAATTAAAAATAATTGAGGAACCTGGATAGGGTAGCACTCGGCTGCAAACCCAGCAATCTGGGAGGCTAAAGCACGAAAATGGCAAGTTTCAGCCCAGCCTGGGCAACTTAGCAACCAGACTCTGTGTAAAAAATTAAAAAGGGTTGGGTATGTAGCTCAGTGTGAAAGCCCTGGGTTCAATCTTCCAACCAGTAATATAATAATATTAAATTTTTACTAAAAATTGAGGAATGTTATTTTTTTCAACTTTGGAACTATACAGTATATTTGTAATTATTTCTAGCTGGTATACTATAGCCTCTCAAAAAAAAAAATGGGGGGGGCGCTGGGGATTTAGCTCAGTGGTTTCGCCATCCAAAAAAAAAAATTTTTCTTTGAGAAGTACTGGGAATTGAACCCAGAGCTATTCTGCCAGCCCCCCACCCCCCCTTTAAGTCACTAAATTGCCTTGGCTGGGTTTAGATTTATGATCCTCCTTCCTACCTATACATTCTCATCTACACCTGTCACCATATGTCAACCTAGAGGTAAAAATAAGAAAAGTCTCAAAAAAAAAAATTAAAAAAAAAAAAGTCTCATTTTATTTTATTTTATTTTATTTTTTAATTTTTGATACCGGGGATCAAACTCGGGTCCTTGCACTTGCGCAGCAGGTGGCAAAACCACTGAGCTAAATTCCTGGCCCAGAAAAGTCTCATTTTAAATGGAACTCGGTTGCCTCCGTTCAACAGGAAGATAGCAAAGAATTCATTTCCTATAGTCATATCCACTCAAAGGTCCTGCCTTATCACTCACAATGAAGAAAAGATAAAGCTTCCAAAAGCATTACTCTTCAGCTCCAAGATCTATTCATAGCATTTATGTGAAAAAATAGGAACAACATTTTATTACATCTGGTATATTAACAGCACAATGGCTGGCTAATGTGAAGAGCCCAGAATGCATTATTATGGTACAGCAGTCAGGCTTATCATTTCCCCTGAGCTTTATTCATTTCTGAATCTAGACAGTACAGTCACTCCCTGCCCCTCATACATACAGGTTCCCTGACTACGGATCAACCACAGGCGGAAAATTACGAGAAAAACTGTTTGTCTTGTCATTCCCTGAACAATATAATGATTTACAAAGCACTTACATTATATTAAGTATTACAAGTAATCTAGAGATGATATGAAATAGGTAAGGTAATGTGCATAGATTATATGCAAACAGTCAGTCTTTTTTGTTCTGGTTTTTTTTTTGAGAAAGTGTCTCACTATGTAGTTCAAGCTAGTCTGGACCTCAAGATTCTCTTGCCTCAGCCTCCTGAGTGCTGGGATCACAGATGTGTACCACCAAATCTGGATCCTAAATCACCTTCTATGAGACTTAAAAACACTTGGGATTTGGTATTCAAAAGAGAAAGTAGTGTAGGGAACATGGTCCTGAACCAGTCCCCTATATAAACCATAAGACAACTGTATATTCTTTATTTCTTGCTACAGGAAACTCCAAAGCTGCCAAGAAAACATCTAATAAAAATTCTCAACTAAGGTGCTTTTCCAAATAAAAAAGATACAGGTAGGGCTGGGGATTTAGTTCAGTGGCATCACACCTGCCTTGAAAGTGCAAGGTCCTAAGTTTGATCACCGGTACCTAAGGGGGGGGGGGGGCGGCAGGATACAGATGTAGCAAGGCTTAGAAGCACACACCTACAATTCAACTATTCAAAGGGGCTAAAAAAGGAGATCACCAAGTTTGAGGCTGAGTAACTTAGTGAGACTCTGTCTCAAAATAAAATTTTAAGTAAAAGGCCTGAATGTAACTCAGTGGTAGAATACTTGCCTAGCAGGACAATGCCCTGGGTTCAATTCTCAGTAACGCAAATGGGGAAGGGGGAAAAAAAAAAAAAATATATATATATATATATATATATATGTATGTATGTATATGTGTGTGTATTTAATTTTTTTCATCCTTCTCTTACAACTTACTTCTCCTCCTCCTTCCTTTATATAGTCTCTGCTCTTAATTTTCAAATAGACTATTTCTCCTCAATAATGTTCTCAATACATACAATATACATTTCTCTATCTCTGTCTGCCCAACCAGATTAAAACTTCAACTTCTTTTCTAATAAACTCATTAATGCCTAAAATATGTGGCTCACAAAGGGGAAATAAGTCTGATTAAACTATTAATTTTCTCTAAAACTGATTAAAAGTCTCAATCTCTACCATCATCTTCCATACACACTCAGACTGCTATCACAATTTTTTGTGTCGAACAGGGGTTATTTTCTCCTTTGTTCAAAACAGGAATAGCACTTCCAAATTTTAAAAAAAGGCATATTCAGACAGTAAGAATACAGCAATCAAGTGGATACTCGGGGGAAAACGTCCTATCTATTGTTTTGTTTTATTTTGTTTTGGAGACAGGGTCTCAATTGTGTAGTTTAGACTGGCCTTGAACTCACTCTGTAGCCCAGGATTGCCTTGAACTCACAGTGATCCTCCTGCCTCAGTCTCCCAAGTGCTGGGATTACAGCCATCTACCTCCACATCCAGCTAAAAAAGTTTTAATCTAATGAGAGATCTATCTCTATTACAAAGCAGTAGCTCTTTTTGCTAACTTTCTTCCTCTTGGCCTTCGGCAACATTATCAATTATTTAATCTGCTTCATTCCTTATGAACTAGTTAAGGAGCACTCCTGAGGGCTATATAAACATACAGAAAAGAAGTGACTCTACTTAAAAAGTATCACTCTCTGAGCGAGCCATCAGGTTTCTCCATCATTTCATTAAAATCCTAAAGACAAGTCAAACATAGAAAATGGTGAACTTACCACCAAACAAAGGTTCTGGCTCCACCAATATTTCTTGCTTTTGAGGAATTGGGGCACGAACTTCTTCCCTATTAAAAAAGTGGGAAATGCAAAAAGAAAATTATTTTCTAGTACAGTATGTTTTTTTTCTCTAATTAATTGTGAATGTATTCAAATTAACAAGTAAAATGAACACCAGACTTAGTGACTTTTTAGGAACCACAGTAATCATGATAAATGAATACAGTATTAGGTAGTTTCCAATAGACATTAGTTAGGAAAAAATACCTGGCATAAATAGCTCAAATGGTTAATTAAAAAAGAACAGAAAGCCAGGGATTTAACTCAGTGGATCCGGCGCCTGCCTTGCAAGCGCAAGGTCCCGAGTTCAATCCCTGGTACAATAATAAAAAAAAAAAGAACAGAAAAATAGATAATTAAATCACAAAGATTTTTTTTGATCTGCAAGTTTATTTCATAGAGCACACATTCACAGAGAGCTGTAACAGTGTTTTAACACCTGCCATCTCTGCAAAAAAATATCAGGCCAGGGATTTAGCTCAGTGGTTCCAGCACCTGCCTCGCAAGTGCAAGGTCCCGAGTTCGGTCCCTGGTACCAAAAAATAAAAATAAAAAATAAAAAATAAAAATAATCAGAACTTCATTTTTAGGGTGTCTCTGCCTTATATATGAAATATAGTATATACAAAGTTTTTAAACTTAAGGCATCCTGCCCTAATCTATAACAAAGATACAGTACTCAAAGCAGCAAACAACAAAGGATTAGAAAGAATAATTATCTTCTTTTACAAATCCAAGACTGGTGGCCAGAAGGAATAACTGCTCTACTTCAAACTCTGTGAGTCAACACTATGAAACTCATTTAGCATTAGGACAAGGAATCTGCATTATTCCAGCTTTACGGAATCATATGCCTGATGTGTGCGTGCATGTGTGTGTGTGTACAGACATGCATGTGCTTCTCACGGGGACTGAGGAGTAATGCTGCCCCAGTACTCACTTGCAGCCAGTGCTGAGAAAAGTGAGCACATTTTAGTAACATATCCCAAGCCTGAGTGCATGCTAAAGGACGACAGGACTGAGGAGAACAGACAGGAAAAGGTGATAAATATTTAGCATTTGGGGGAATTCAACACTGCCAGGAGACAGCAGCTAAGTACTGCTTTATGTATGTAACAAAAATAATTCCTATTTTTGTAGTTAAGTCGCAGTATGTACTTCAAAAGGAAATGATGTACTGAAGATAGTGATAGATGCTGTTGCACGATGAGACCTTCAGGATGCCCAGCATTTGGGGGTATGGCTGCTGGGCACTAAAGTCAGCAGAACGAAATAGACATGTGCCGTGGTGAAATGTGACTATATCATGCAACCTTCAGTATCTGTGTACCAGCAACAATCTGACACAGCTCCACAAAGATATATTAAAGTGCACTTAAATAGTAAATTTTATGCTAATTATGAAGGAGGCTAACATAATCTTGGATTATTTACCACATAGATCCTAATATACAGAACAGAAAAGGTAAAAGTATGTCTTCTAAAATTCCCTTCAAAGTTTACCTCTACAGGGTGTACTAAATAGTCCATCTTGTCCAGTTGAAAAATACTTCTTTTGATACATATATTTGGGGGGAAGTACGGGGATCAAACTCAGGACCTTGCACTTGCGAGGCAGGTGGCAGCACCACTGAGCTAAATCCCTGGCCCTCTTTTGATATTTTTTAAAAGTGCCTGAGTTGTGGCTCAGTGACAGTGTGCTCGCCTGCTCAGCCTGCATGAAGCCCTGGGTTCATTCCACAGCATGCTCCCACCAAAAGGCTATCTTTTAAAAATGGTGTGTGCCTTTAAAACTATTCATCTTATAATCAAACAGAAAACTCTGTTGAATAATGTTCATGGAAAATAATAGTAATGTCCAATTCTAAGCATGTAAATTCCATACAAATATGTATTAAGATAGGCTTGCTTTAACTGACATTCAGGTTTTTCGAACACCGTAGTAACAAATGAGAATAAGGCTCTGTTTTTGATGTCTAAGAGTTGGAGCTCCGAAAGGTACTACTGTCAATGCTCATTTGTCAAGTCACTAACATCCAGTATCAGAGTATTATTTTTGTTTGTTTGCAGCAATGGGGACTGAACCCCGGGTCTCATGCATGTTCTGCTCTACTACTGAAATATATCTCTGGCCCTCATCCCCATCAAAGGCCCACAGTTAGACAAAGACATCAACATAAGCCAATTGACTGGAGGATAAAGAACAATTAAAAAAAGGAACAAGGGTAAAAAAATGAAAATCAGGGGAGAAAGAGGGGTTGAGAGGAGGGGAATGCGAAAAAAAGCAGCCAAATATATCATGTACGGTTACAAATTCCCTATGATGAATCTTATCATTATGTATATCCAAAATGTACCAAAAAAAAAAAAGAACAATTCAAGTTATGTTTAAGGATGTGTCCTCCTGGGCATCAGTCACTACTCATACTCAGAATCTCCATAATCTGATAGAACAGACATCTATAAACTCTGTTAATCCTTTCACCAAAAAAAGAAATAGGCAAGTTAGGTAAAGTAGTGCATGCCTGTAATTCCAGCTACTCAGAAAGCTGAGGCAGAAGGATCACAAATTTGAGGCCAGCCCAGGTAATTTTAACAGACCTTGTCCCAAAATTTCAAAAATGAAAAAGGGAACAAATATGTAGCCCCATGGCATAGTGCTTGCCTAACATGCACAAGGCTCTGGGTTCAATCCCCAGTACCACCAAAAAACAAAAACAAAAACACATGGGCTAGGGAAATAGCTTGGCGGAAGAATGCTTGCCTAGTGTGTTAAGGCCCTGGGTTCCATCCTCTGCACTGCTTCCCAAACCCCCAAAATTGTTTTGTACAATGAAGAGGAAGCACATATTCCCCAAACTGACTGTAAATAACTACTATTCAAGTTTCTATAAACTGAACCATGTTTTCATACTGATTTCATTAAAAATCTGAGCCATGTTGGAGAATAGGATATTACAAATGAAATACATGGCCAACATTAACAAGATAAAGCTATAAGGTATTAATAATGATCTCTAAAGTTCACACTTCATGTGGAAACAATACTGTATTGATCTGGAACTAGATCAATAAGAGGCAATTATACCTGCATGTACTCTGGCTCATAAATTTATCTAGTTTAGTAAAAATAAAATCCTGGCCTTTTGCCTATTCCTATTTTTAAAAGTAATTTAATTTTATTAGTTCGTGTTTGCAGTATATAATGATCACACTCATCATGGGTAGTTGGCATATATACATAATACATCTAAATGTTTTTCACTTTACCTTCCCCTCTGTCCATCTCTTGGTCTCCTTCTAATTTGCAAAAAATCTATCTCCCTATCTCCTCCTATTATCTATCTTTTATTTGCCTTTTTATTTTGCTTTGTCATATAAGAGAAACCACACAATATTTAAGCTTATTTCACTTAACATTAGGGTCTCAAGGTGCATCCATTTTCCTACAAACGACTCAAATTTATCCTTTTTTATGGTAAAGTAGTACTCCATTACATATATACACTGTACTATATTTTCTTTATCCATTCATCTGTTGACAGACATACTGGCCACTTCCAAGATTTAGCTATTACAAGTTATGCTGCTATAAACACAAGTCCTCATAGATCATGTAATACTATGTCTTTAACTCTTGGGAAGACACCTAGATGGGGAATAGCTGGGTCAAATGAAATTTCTATTTTTAGTTTTTTGAGGAATCACCATATAACCATAGTGAGTGGTACTAGTTTACATCTCCTAGTAGAAGGGCTCCTTTTCCCCATAGCCTCAGCAACATTTGTATTTCTTGATGGCAATTCTTTCTGAAGTAAGAGGAAATCCCAGGGTTGTTTTAATTTTCATTTTTAAATAGCCAGGGACATTAAATATTTTTTCATATATTCACTGGTCATTTGTACTTCTAATAAAGTCTCTACTCATTTCAGTTGCCCAAAAAGCTAAGAGTATTAAAATCTCACTTGACATTTTAAATATTTTGTTTTAAAAAAATCAATGAGTGGGGCTGGGAATTTAACCTAGTGGTTTCACCGCCTGCCTCACAAGCGCAAGGACCTGAGTTTGATCCCCAGTACCCCACCTCCAAAAAAAAAAAATCAATGGGTGGCGCACACCTGTAATTCTAGCACTTGGGAAGCAGAGAAGAACTGCCCCAAGTTTGAGGCCAACCTAGGCTACGCAGTGAGTTCAAGGACACCCTGAACTACATAGTGAGACTAGTATTTTTTAAAGTCTTGAACAACAGATACTTATTTTAAACCTCACTGGTATTAAAATAGTTTTCTTTTATGATAAAAACAAAACTAAATAGACAATTATTTTCCATTTCTTTAAATGGCCTAAGTACACATTTATTAATAAAAAGGGCAAAACACCAAAACTCTTCACCATTTACTAGTATTCTCTACGTTATAGTTCCTTAGGGACCAGGATCCTTTTTCTTTTTTACAAATTTAATTCTTTCTAAGTGTTGAAGATTAAACCTAGGTTCCCAAGCAAGCAAAGCACACTACCACTGAGCTACAATCCCAGTCTAAAATTATTGTTCAAGGGCCGGGGATTAGCTCAGTGGTTTCACCGCCTGCTGCCCAAGCGCAAGGACCCGAGTTCGATAACTGGTACCAAAAAAATATATATATGTATTGTTCAAAAATTTTGTATGGCTACTCACTTTCCTGAGACAAAGTAGGAAAATCATTCTAGGAAATACACACTTTACTGGCCTTCCATATCTGCTGCTTAATGCTCTGCAACCTCAGTAAGATGTGGGTATCAATGCCACCCTGTAAGGTTCTCTGATGGTCCTATTGTCTCTTTTGGTTTTGAATGCTTCAGGACTCACAAGCCCTGCCTCTGGCATCGGCCACCAGCTGGTCTCCCAGACTCACATGCGGCCCACACAGGTCTTCTGAGGACTGAAGAGCAGAGGATTAAATAATAGACACAACAGTGCTCTAGAGAATTCAAGGTTTTTAAGTACAAAAATTTCCACCTGACTTTTTTTTAGGAGCTTTCAATCTTTAATTTTTTTTTTTAAACAAAAAAACAGCGAATTAACTTTGACAAAAACACAACTAGCTGATGGGGGGTGGGGAGGTTGCTGCTAATAGTAAACAATTGATCCATACTCTGTATGTGGTCTGACAGTGGAGACACTAGCAGAACTGGTACTGGGCTCTTCGGCGATTCCTCCCCCATCCAGGAACATAGTGACTGCCATTTCCAGGTTGTTGTTGCAGGCTTCAAGCATGTGCTTTCCTACACTTTCACTCGCACCTGAAATGGCAAAGGGACAGAAAAATAAAGTTAAAGAGGCCCGGGGATTTAGCTCAGTGGTGCTGCCGATTTAGCTCAGTGGGGATTTAGCTCAGTGGTGCCGCTGCCTGCCTCGAAAGCACAAGGTCCTGAATTCAATCCCCGGTACCATAAAAAAAAAAAAAAAGTGTTAAAGAACACATCTTACAATAAGATCATGTTAGAATTCCCAAACAAATGAAAAGTCCTTTTCCCTTCTAAATGACCTTTTTATTTAAACAAGTTTATTTTTATACTGTTGGCTGGTTGGTGCAGAATACACAGAGATAGAAAAGAATGTAGCAGCACTGAAAATAGCAGTCTTCTTTTATAATAAAAAACTAAATAAAATAACATTCACCCTTTCTTTTTTTCTTATTCAACACTTCTTTAAATAGCCCAAGTATATATTTATTAATAAATGAAAAAAAAATACAGAAAAAATAAGCCAGGAATGGTAGGACATCCCCATAATCCCAGCACTCTTGGGAGGCTGAGGCAAAGCATCACAAGTTTAAGCCCAGCCTTGGCAATTTAGTGACCTAGTGAGACTCCATCTCAAAAAATAAAGGGCTGGAGATGTAGCTCAGTGCCAATACCCTGGTTCAATCTCCAGTACCTAAAAAAATATCAAGACTACATTGTAGAAAGTTAGAAATATTTTCTTTTAGGAAGAATGTATTTTAGTTGGCATTTCTGTTTCTGTTAGAAAAACATTTCTTTTCTTAATTAAGTTTATTGGTACATTTTAGGTATACTTTATGATCACATACATTATTGGGAATTTGTATCAGTACATATCTTGGTTCTTACTTTTTCTCATTCTCTTTCCCTCCCCTTCCACTCCTCCCTATTTACATAACCTTTGTTTCTGTTTTTTCCTTTTTTCATTTCTTTTTCTTTCCCTTTTTCCTTTCCTCTGCACCCCCTTCCTTAGTTCCCCTTCCCCTTCCCCTCTGAACATTTTCTTCCTATTTCTCAATATCTATTATACATTTTGGTCATTTAGACTTTCAGTTTCTCACACCAGAGAAACTATTTGGTATTTACACATGTCCTATTTATTTCACTTAAAGAGTATAGCCTCGAGATATATCCATTTAGCTATAAATGTCTCTAGTTTGTCTTTATGGCTGAGTAGTACTCCATTTTATTTATAAAAAAAAAAAACAACAACTACATCTTCATTATCCAATCACCAGTTGATGGGTATTTGGGCTGTTTCCAAGATTTAGCTATTACAAATTGTGCCACTATAAATGTGGGTGTACATGTATCACTGTGGTATGATGCTTTTAATTCTTTCGGGAACATACCCAGAAGTGGAATAGCGGGGTCAAATGAGACCTCTAATCCTAGTTTTTTGAGGAATCTCCACACTGATTTCCACAGTGGTTGCACCAGTCTGCACTCCCACCAACAGTGGAGAAGGGCTCCTTTTTCCCCACATCTCCTCCAGCAATTGTTATTGGTTGACTTCTTGATAGCAGCCATTCTTTCTTGGGTGAGATGGACTCTCAGCATTGTTTTCATTTGCATCTCTCAAATGACCAGTGATGTTGAACATTTTTTCATGTTTATTTGCTGCTTCTACTTCATCTGAGAAATGTCCATTCATTTCAGATGTCCATTTCTGTATTGGGTCTTTAAATTTTGGGGGTTTGATTTTTTAAAGTTCTTTATATATTCTAGATAGTAGTCCTTTGTCCGAGGAACAGCTGGTAAAAATTTTTTCCCACACTGTGGGTTGTTGCTTCACTCTGCTGGTGGTTTCTCTTGCTATGGAAAAGCTTTTTAATAAGATGAGATCCCAGTTGTTAATTCTTTGTGCTAGTTCCCATGCAACTGAGGTTCTGTTCATAGTCTTTTCCTACGCCAATATCTTCAAGAATTCTACCTAACCTACCTTCCAGCAAGTTTAGTGTTTGTTTTAATATTTAGATCTTTGATCCATTTCGATTTTAATTTAGTGCATGGTGAAAGGTATGGGTCTAGTTTTAACCTTTGCCAAGTAGTTGAAACCCAGTTTTTCCAGCACCATTTATGAAAGAAGCTATCTTTTTTCCAGTAAGGGTGTTTTTCTCCTTTGTCAAAGATGAGGTAGCTAAGTATGTCTAGAGTTGTTTCTACATCTTCTAATCTGTTCTACTGATCCTCAGTTGTTTCTTTGCCAGTACACCATGCTGTTTTTATTACAGTAGCTTTGTAGCGTAGTTTCAAGTTGGGGGTTGTGATACTCCCTGCCACGTCTCTGTTGCCTGGAATTGTTTTTGCTATTCTAGGTCTCTTCTGGTTCCAAATGAATTTTTGGATTGTTTTCTCTAGTTCAGTGAAATATGCTGTTGGAATTTCAATAGGGATTGCATTGAATCTATATAGCAGTTATGGAACTATGGCCATTTTCACTGTATTTGTTCTTCCTACCCAAGAACAAGGTATGTCTTTCCATTTTCTGATATCCTCTTTGATCTCTTTTTTCAGAATGCTGTGGTTTAGAAAAACATTTCTAATCCAAAAGCAAGAGAGCTGAGATGAGACATTTTAAAGATGTAACTAAATCAAACTCCAGAAAGAAACATCAATTTTTATCACATAAAACTAGCCCTAACACTCATTCATACATACATTCATTCAGAGACAGAGTTTTGCCATGTAGTTCAAGCTGATCTTGAACTCACTATGTAGCCCAGGGTGTCCTTGAAATTGCAGCAATTCTCCACACCCAGCTCTAACACTCATTTATAAATAAAGCCAACACAGTCTGTTAAATAAAATGCAAATGGTAAATCCTTTTAAGAAAACACTTTTTAAAAAACATTTTAGCTGGGCGCAATGTAATACACCTGTAATTCCAGTACTCTGAGAGGCTAAGACAGAAGAGTTTTGAGTTTGTGCCTAGCCTGAGCAATTTAGTAAGACCTTATCTCAAAAAGAAAAAAAAAATGAATTGGGGATGTAGCTTAGTGTGAGGGCCCAGGTTTCAATCCCAAGTACTACCAAAAAAAATTATTTTACAGCATGTACCAAGAAACAAAAATATATGAGTATTTTTGACTGTGTATGTGGGTTTCTAGTCAAAAGAATTAAATCTACATTAAAATACACATACATAAACATGTCCATGTGTATGTCCAGTTAATAATAAAACTTGAAATGATACAAATGTAAAATGTAAATTTTATTATATATGTAATAAAATACTTTGTGGTAACCTTAAAGCATCTCAGGCTTCCCATTTAGAATTATTTTTCTTTATATAAATTACATCCTCTAGATTCTCCTGTTGTAAGTAAATGCTCATCTTTTTGTCTGAAAATGTCTATTTCAGGCTCATTCCTGAAGCTTTACTGGGCATGCCATTTCAAGGCTGACAGCTACTTGTTCTTAGTACATTGAAGATAGCATTTCAATGTTATCTGGCTTCTGCTGTTGTTCCTGGGAAATCAGTTGTCAGAATAAAGAATAAGATTTTTATAGTAATCTGTTGTTTCACTCTAACTACTAACTTTAAGACTGCTCTGTCTTTGGCTTGCTGCAGTTTCGCTCTGATTTGCCAGGACTTATTTCACTTATCCTCCTTTCGATTCCCTGAATTTCTACCACCTGAGGATTATCTTTTAAGAATTCTGAGGGCCTGGGAATTAGCTCTGTGGTTTTACTGCCTGCCTGGAAAGCACAAGGTCCTGAGTTCAATCCCCAGTACCCAAAAAAAAAAAAAGAATTCTGAAAAGTTCTCATTTAATTTGACCATTACCTTACCCCTTCATTCATACGTATTTCCTTCTGGAACTACAATTAGATACAATGTTAAAACTCATCACTATAATTTTTGTTTTGTTTTTTGGTACGGGGATCGAACTCGGGTCCTTGTGCTTGCACAGCAGGTGGCAAAACCACTGAGCTAAATCCCCAGCCCTCGTCACTATAATTTTTATGCTTCAACCTTTCATATGTTTATTGTCTCCGCTGTATTCTCACAAGATGTTCAATATCTTCCAGGTCTGTCTCTCTCTCTGTCTCTCTATTTACTTATTTATTGGTTTTTTGAGACAGGGTCTCCCCCTTTGCAGTTCAGGCAGGCTGTGAACTCACTATGTAGCCCAGGCTGGCCTTGAACTCATGGAGATCCTCCTGCCCTAGCCTCCCAAATACTGGGACTGCAGGCGTGCACCACCATGCCCAGCTTTATTTATTTTGAGACAAGGTCTTATTATGTAGTTTAGGCTGGTCTTGAACTCAAGGTGATCCTCCTACCTTAGCCTCTGTGGAGGGCTGGGATTACAGGCATGCATCGCCATGCCCAGATAATTAATTTCTCTATTTAATGTCAGTTAATTTTTCATAACTACAAGTTCTATTTTTGTTTATTTCCCATTTGCTTGGTCATGTTTCAGAGACCCTTAATTCATAGTCCTATTTCAATCCTTCATTTAATCAAACACTGGAATTACAAAGATATAACAAATTTTCTGAAGTCTAGATGGGTTACTGTCTTTGTTACTCCTGGCTCTTACTGTACAATAGTTTTCTTGTGTGATTTGTGATATTATTTTTACAGTAATCTTTTGTGCCTTGGAATTTTTGTCTGTAGATTTTTGGAGCCTAGATTGAAGGAATATTCCTCCCAAGAGATGTGATATGGTAGACTATTATTATGTTGTTGTTGTTGTTGTTGCTGCTGCTGCTGCTGCCGTTGTTTGAGACAGGGTCTTGCTCTGTAATTCAGGCTGACCTTAAACTCACTATGCAGCGCTCTGCATCAGCCTCCTGATTGTTGGGATTGCAGGGGTGTACTACCAGGCCCAGCTTTCTTTTTGCAAGGTGACAACAGGTACTACCAAACAAAAGACCATTTTAAATACATTCCTGACCTGGGGGTTCTTCAAGATCACAAAGAAAAACATACCTTTGCAACAACCCTTGTCAGATATCCACCCCCAAAACGTGCTTCCCCAACCCTGCCAAGGTAGAAACATCAAGCTCAGCATCACGAAGGGGCGGGTTTCTTTTTAGATCTTCTGCTTTGGAAGGCATTAGGTTTTGTTTCCTGTACCCTATAACAGCATCCATACCCCACTCTACCCCCTCCCAACACAGCATCACCTTCTGTACTACTACGAAGTATATACTGCAGGAAAGCACCAGGCAAGCAATCAAGCAAAGTTCCCTCTATATTTCCAGCCGTTCTCATCCTAGCATCACTGCTTGAGCTCCGCCTCCAGTCAGACCAGCCAAGCATTAGATTCTCACAGGAGAATGACCCCTACTGGGAACTGCACTTGTGAGGGATCCAGGGTGCTGCTCCTTATGAGAACGTAAGGCCTGACAATCCAAGGTGGAGCTGAGGCAGTGAGGCTAGCATTGGGGAGCAGCAGCAAACAGATTCACATCAGCAGAAAGCTTTGACTGCACAGAGACCACAGTCAGTTGCTTCTAGGCTCACATCAAAACCTTCCCAGTGAGTGGCAAGTGACAATCTGCACCTGGTGGTAGCTTTACATCAGAACTTGACACTTACTTTAGGCAGCATGTGGTCCGCCCATGATTTTATTGACCAATTCTGTCCATGCTTCCTTCCCCCACTGTACACTGTCTGAGCCACAGTCTTGGGAAGCCCACAGCGTAACCCAGCCAAAATGAGCAAAGAGCAAATGGCACTGGAAAGGTTCTTTCAAAAGGGAGAAAAAACCTGATAATGAGGCAGCAGAAGACTCTAAAATGTCAATAAAGACATCTGCTGCTAGACGAAGTGGCACATACCTGTAATCCTAGTACTCAGGAGGATGAGGCAGGAGGATCACCATCCATGAGTTCAAGGCTAACCTGCACTACCTACTGAGTACAAAGCCAACCTGAACTACATAGCAAGACTCTTGTCTCAAAAACCAAAACAAACAAACAAAAAACACAGAAAACTGCTGCCAGGAGTCCTGCTTAAATCCCAGTTTTCACCGCACTAGGCATTTCCCATTCTCCAAGTCTGCTGTGTAAAATGTGTGGCAACTGCTACTCAACAAAGCCACAAAACCTTCAAAGCTGCTCTGCCACAAGGAGACCAAGCACCCTGCAATGAAAGACAAGGTTTTCAAAAGGAAAAAAGTGAACACGAAGAAAAGAGGTGATTATTGAAAGCCACCCTTCATCCAACGTGTCTGCACCGAGAGCTCATTCTTAGTGGTTGACTGCACTGCTAAAGCTAAGAAGCCCTTTACTATTAAAGACCAGATCCTGCCTGCTGCTAAGGACATTTGTCATCAACTTTTAGAAGCTGCTGCTCAAAAGGTGGCGTGTGTTGCTCCTTAGGTCAGTGCCATAACTGGAAAAGTTAAACAGCAGAGAATACTGAGGTACAACTGTTAAAAGAGGATTAATGAGCTACTGTGGTACATGTCCAGACTGATGAGCCTATTAATATTGACAACAAAGCAACAATGCTTGTTTCTATGTCAAATATTTTTCAGGAGAACATGCATGAGGATATGGTATGTGCACTTTTGTTGCCAACCAACACCATAGCTGCAGCACTATTCAAGATTTTGAATGATTCCGTATCAGGAAAACTGAACTGGTCATTTTCTGTCAATATATGCATGGACAGAGTGGTTGCCATGACTGGGCAGCGAACTGGTTTCAGTACTCAGGTCAAAGAGGTCACTTCTGAAAGTGAATCTACACAGTATGTAATCCATACAGAAATGCTGGCTTGCTAAAAAAAAAAAAAAGCCACCTAAACTTAACAAAGTTTGGGAGAATGCAGTTAAAATTATCAACCACATTAAAGTACATGCCCTCAATTCACATCCATTCACACAGTGCTATAAGAAGATAGATGCAAAGCACATGCATCTTCTCTTATACACAGAACTGAAATGGCTGTTGAAAGGTAGATCACTGGCCAGAATTTTTATTTATTTTTTGGTTCCGGGGATTGAACTCAGGACCTTGGGCTTGCCAGGCAGGCACAGTGCCACTGAGCTAAATCCCTGGCCCTAGAATTTCTGAGTTACAAGAGCCACTCCAGAGATTTCTTTTAGAAAATGAGTCACCACAACATATTTTAGTGACACAGAATAGGTTGCAAAACTTGCTTACTCATGTGATATATTCAACCCACTCAACAAACTCAATTTGTCACTTCCAGGGAGAACCACCAGTGTTTTCAAGTCAGCAGATGAAGTGGCTGCATTGAAAGCCAAACTAGAATTGTGAGCCAGGGCTTTCTTTCTCCCAGCTGGTGCATGATCACTTCTCACAGCTTTCAAAAGAGTTTGAGCGTTACTTCCCAACCACAAGAGACCCCTGATGTGAAAAGAAATGGACCCACCACCCATTTGAGAACAAGCCAAGTGATCAAGTCCTTAACATTTCTTACCTGATTACTACTACAGGATCCTGATCATCATTCTATCTTCCATCTTGCTGTGAGTAAATATTCCAAACTATTCTGATTATATCATCCACCTACCCTTTACCCTGGTTTAAAATTCTTTAATGGCTCTCTTCTGATACCTAAAGTATAAATTTCAAGGTCTTTATGATTTGTAAAGTCCTTTATGGTGAGGTCTCAGCTTATTTTTCTGGTATGGCCTCTCCTCCATCCCATACAATTTACTACAGTCAAACAGTTACATAAATGGAATGCTCCATTCCCTCTCATCTCCCTCATCTAGTTCAGGCTTGCTGAGAATCACCAATTTGTGAGCTAAACTACCCACTGGCTCCTAAGCCTGTGTCTCCTTCTGGCTGCTCTGAAAGAGTAGAAACTTTTGCACACAGGAATTGGTTGTATGTACGTATTATGTATGTATGTGAGACAGGGTCTCACTATGTAATTCAGGCTGGCCTTGAACTCACTATGTAGCCCAGGCTGGCCTCAAACTCATGGCAAATCATCCTGCCTCAGCCTCTATAGAGTGCTGGAGAAATTTGTTTTATTGTTTTGGTATCCTCAGCACCTAGCTTCATGCTTGTGCTTGTGTGTGATCAATGTCTAATAAGTTCACTTACAGGTAGCTCATAGTACTTTATCTCACTAGATAATGTACTGGGGAAACTACTGGCAACCTTTCTATATAGTTATACTGTGAAAATGACAAACAGCAAATAGGTATCTGGAATAAATGGACTTAACATTTTCAGTAAGATCATCAAATATAAATTTTAAAGGGTCATATCTGAATATTCATGATGGTGGATAAGCTGAATGTGGTGGTGCATGCCAGTAATCCCAGCACTCAGGGAGGCTGAGGCAGAAGAACTGCAAGCTCAAGTCCCACCTGAGCAACACAGCTAGACCCTGTTTCAAACAAACTTTTTAGCCAGGTGTGGTGTCACATGATTGTAATCCCAGCACTTGGGAGGCTGAAGCAGGAGGGTCACTGTAAGCTCAAGGCCAGCCTGGGATACATAGTGAGTTCAAGGCCAATCTGAACTACATGGCAAGATGGTATCTCAAAAAACCACACCAAAACAAAACAAAACATTCTTTAAAAGGCTGGGGTAAACTCCCTATGATGAGTGTTATCATTATGTATGTCTAAAATGTTTTGCTACAAAAAAGAAAAGAAAAAGGGCTGAGGATGCAGCTCAGTGGTAAGGGATCTCTGGGTTCAATCCCCCAATACTGAAAAAAAACAAAAGTGACAAACTAGAGGCACCAATCTCTCTACTTTATGAGACTGAATCACATTAAGTGTAGAACAGCTGCTTATCAAGGTGGGAGAACAATGAAGTTCAATGGTGAACAGAGTTGAATAAATCCAAAGAATGAATAGTGAATCTGAGAGGTTAAAACAGAACAACCCTGCAAAGACCACCTGAGGGTATGGCAGAGGGTGAAGGTACAAGAGAGTGAACATCATTATTACAGGAGTTAGCACCTTGCTGGAAACCAGTCTAAACAGACAAAAGGTCTGGGATCTGCACAGCAAACTGGCTCCAAAGTTCTCTGCATTTTTCAGGTATTCTCCTGGGAGCAGAAACAGGGAACCAACTTGAAAAGGGCTTATCTTACTTGCTACTCTAGCAGTCAAAGGTGCATGCATTTTCCTGACTGCTGGTCTTGGACAAGTTTACTACTCTGTGTCACTGGGCTGCAACCTTAGGAGTCAGTTCAGTGCAAGGGGAGAACCTCTGACACAGAATCCTCGAAAATTCTGAGTGTGACATGCTGCATTGCCAAGAATCAGCCCTGCCCTTGGCCTGTGCAGTGCAAAGGACACAGAAGAACCTGTCCCAGATGAGTTCCGGGCCACCATGCTAGCCCGCTGACAGACTACGATGTGGGAGCCTGCCCCACCCTTGGAATGCACAGTCCGCATTCTCTGGAATAATTCTTTGCCTGGGGAACTTCGAGTTCTGCCCATGCATTCTGGTGGGCAGGTCAGCTGAGAGGTATTCCAACTGGCTCCAGACACAAACCACTCCAGCAAGTTGCCTGGTGAGCACGCAAAGGACAAAAGAAGAGGGCAAATAACCAGCCTTTGCTCGGAACTTAAGGAGACAGGAAAGAAGTGCTGAAGGAATACATTGTGAAGAGCAGCCACTCTTGCCCAGAGACAGAAAGAAAATTTTTATTAATACTTTGTTATTGCTATTTTTATATACATTTTTCTCTTTTCTTCTCTTAATACTCAAATTTTTTCATTCTTTTCACTACTTTATCTTTCTCCTGCTTTCCATTTTTTCCTTTTTTTTTTTTTTTTTTTCCAGTGCTGAGTATTGAGCCCAGGGCTACATTCTCTCTTTTTTTTTTTTTTAATTCTTTGAGATAGGGTCTTATTAACTTGTTCAGTTGCCCAGGCTGGGCTTAAACTTGCCACCCTCCTGCTACAGCCTCCCAGAATGTTCGGAAAACAATTGTCCTCCACCATGCCCAGCTTTTCCTTCTTTAATTTTAAAATTTTTCTTCTTTCTTTTTTCCTGTTTTATATAATAATGTTAGTTTTATCATTTTTCATTAGTTATTTTAAATTACTCTTGCTTTTTCTCTTCCTTTGGTGTGATGGCTATTGTCGCTTTTATTTAGTATTTACTTTATTTCTTTTTATAGTTATTTTTGTTTGTTTTTTGGAGACAAGGTCTTGTATGCAATTGAGGTGGCCTTGCATTCGCTATGTAATTCAGGCTGGCCTCGAACTCATGGCAATCCTTCTGCCTCAGTATCCCAAGTGCTGGGATTACAGGTATGTACCACCACATCCAGCCTTTTACTTTATTTATCTGGTTTCTGTTGGTGTTCTTTCAAAGAGCTAGGAGTCAGGCCTGGCATTTTGAGCACCTTTTTGGATGCTCTGCCGTGGAGCCATACTCCCAGCTCAATAGAGAAGCTGGACCTTATTCCATCTGGATCTTATTCCACTTGAGTCCTGGCAGATACTTCAACTTAGAGTAAAGGAGATTAAAGTGCCCAACATTGATAGCAGAGAGCACAATAGTTCTGAATGCCACATTTACAAGGGATCTCTGCTTAGCTTATTCCCACCCTATAGACCTCACACTGCTGAGAAGACTGGAGAAGTAACCAGAGGCTGCATTCCATATAGTTTGCTGTCTATACTATGCCTGCCTGAACCACCAGCAGGACCCAGCTCTTGCAATGTCCAGAGAGAAAGCAGGTTCCTCAAGCTTGAATGATATGTGTTCAAGACTCACTAATCAAAGCCAAAGGAGCCACAAGGAAACTACACTATAAAACCTAAATGGCATTAAACTCAACTCTACACAACAAACCTATATCCCAGGGCACAAACTCAAGAGACTAGTTAATAAGAAGTACATGAAAGTGAGAGAAAGATCCAGCCCAACAGGTGCATTGATATTAACATAGAAATACAAGAAACATGAGAAAACAAGGCAACGTGACATCTTCTAAAGTTCAAAACTCTCTAATAACTGATTCCAAAGATATTGAAGTTGATGAATGCCAAAGAAAAAGCTCAATGGATTCCAAAAGGATATAAATAACTGAGTGAATTGAAGATAATATAAGGTATGAATAAATAATAAGAAAAATTTGGGGCTGGGGATTTAGCTCAGTGGTTCTGCTGCCTGCCTTGCAAGCTCAAGGTCCCAAGTTAAATCCCCAGTACCAAAAAAAAAAAAAAGAAGAAAAATTCTGAAAAAGAACTAAACAGAAATCTTGAAAATGAAAATCTCAGTAAGACCAATTTTTTACAAAACTCATTTGAAAATCTCATAAATTGACTAGATCAAGCAAAAGAATATCAAGGCTTGAAGACAAGTTTGATGAATTATCACATTCAGACAGTAATAACAGAAAAATAAGCAAGAATGAACACAACATAGATCTCTGAGACACCATTAAAGATCAAACGTGCACAAAACTGGATAGAAGGAGGAGGAGAGCTACAGGTTGAAGGCAAAGAAAACCTAGTCAATGAAGTAACACCAAACAATTCCCCAAATCTTGGAAAACGTATGAACCTGAAATACAAGAGACATTTAGAAACTCAAACAGACATGACCAGAAAAAAACCTCCCCACAACATATTACTGGTAAACTCCCAAAAATACAGAGCAAAGACAGAATATTAAAAGCTGCAAGAGTGCTAGGTATGGGATCACATGCTTATAAACCCAGCTACTTGGGAGGCTGAGGCAGAAGCATTGCAAGTTTGAGGCCAACCTGAGCATGTTAGCAAGACTGTGTCTCAAAATACAGAAAGAAGGGCTGGGGAATACTTAGCGTTCCCTGTGCTTAATCTCCAGTAACATGGGGGGGGGGGCTGCAAGACAGAAGTACTACTTCATTTTTTTTTTTTAAGATAGGGTCTATTAATTCAGGCTGGCCTTGAACTTGTGGTGATCCTACTGCTACAGCCTCCCTAGTGCTGGGATTACAGGCATGTACCATCATGTCTGGCCCCACTTCATATTTAAAGGTAAATGCCCCAGAATAATATATTTCTCAGCAGAAACTATAAAGCCAGGAGTGCATGACAACAATGTATGTCCAGTACTCCAAGAAAATAACTGACAAACTAGATTGCTATACTCAAAATTTAAGTTACCCTTCAGAATCAAAAGGATAGGGCAGGTGTGATGGCACACATCTATAACCGCAGTACTCAGAAGCTAAGGCAGGAGGATCCCTGTGAGTTCAAAGCCAGCCTGAACCATAAAGTGGAAACCCTGCCTCAAAAGCAGACAAAATAGAATCAAAGGAGAAATAAAGACCTTTCCTGATAAACTAATGGAATTCATGACCACTAAACCAACATCACAGAAGATACTTAAGGGAATCCTAACCAGAAGAGAAAGATAGACACACAAAATCACACAATCATGAGAGCACAGGAATAAGTAAATCTCATGAGAACAGATAAGCAAATGAGAGTTAAGGATCAAACAGTATTACTACTACAGAAAAACATCAAAGCTTTTTTTTTTTTTGGAGACAAGGTCTTACTGTATATCTCAGGCTATCCTCAAACTTACTATGTAGCGCAGGATGGCCTCAAACTCACAGAGATCCTCTTGCCTCAGCCTCCCAACTTTTTTTTTTTTTGGTACCAGGGATCGAACTTGGGACCTTGTGCTTTTGAGGCAGGCAGCAGAACCACTGAGCTAAATCCCCAGCCCAGCCTCCCAAATCTTTTTTTTTTTTGGTACCGGGTAGCGAACTTGGGACCTTGCATTTGCAGGGCAGGAGCCAGAACCACTGAGCTAAATCCCCGGCCCCAGCCTCCCAAATCTTGAGATTACAGGCATATGCCACCACATCCAGCAAAAATAAAGCTTTATGGTGAATAAGAGTGGGGTAAACAAACACAGAATATTCAAAACAACCAGAAGAAAAACAAAAACAGATAGAAACAAGTACATACCTTCCAGTAATAATCCTGAATGTAAATGGTCTAAATTCTCCATTTTAAAAAAATGCCAAGTGGCTGACTGGATTATAAAACAAGACCCAACAATATGCTGCCTGCAAGAAATTTACCTCATCAGCAAAGACATACACAGAAAGTGAAGGGATGAAAAATAATTTTCCAAGCAAATGGAATTTGAAAGCATGCAAGAAGAGCTATAATGCCATCTCACAAAATAGACATTAATACAAAATTAGTTAAGACCAACAAAAGTTTTGTTTTTTTTTAACAGGGTCTTGCTATGCAGTCAAGACTGGTCTTGAACTCATTTAATAGCCCAGGCTGGCCTTGAACCCAAAATTCTCCTGCCTCAGTCTCCCCCTAAGTACTGGGCTTACTGGCATGTACCACTACATCCTAAAGTTACTACATATGGATATAGGGAATAAATCAACAAGATGATACAAGTGTAACTATGTAAGTACCAAAGCCTGGCTTAAGGTCTTCAGACTAAGCCACATCCCCAGCCCTTTCTTATGTTTTTAAGACATGGTCTCACAAAGTTGTTAAATTGCCCAGGTTGGGCTCAAGTTTACAATCCTCCTGCCTCAGCCTTCCAGAATGCTGATTACAAGTATGTGTTACCATGCCCAGCTTGTAACTCCAGCACTTAGGAGGCTAAGCAAGTGTGTGATTGTGTGTGTGTGTGATACACGTGTGTGCGTGCACATATATACCAAATATCAGATCGCCAATTTTATAAAACAAACTGCTAGATATAAAATGAGAGACCAGGCCCAGTGCAATAATAATGAGTAACTTCAGTATTCCATTCTTACCAACAGAGAAATCATCCAGATTAAAAAAACAACAACAACAAAGAAACATCACTTACACTATACTGAAGATCAAATGGACTTGAAAGACAACAGAATGTTCAATCCAACAGGAATGCAGAATATGAAAAATATGTAGAATACACATCCTTTTCATCTGCACATGAAACTTTCCAAAATAGATCATGTATTAGGCCATAAAGCAACTCTTAACAGTTCTTAAAAATGAAATAATTTCTTCCACCTTGTATCATAATAGAATGAAACCAGAAATCAAAAGCAAAAGAAATTACAGAAATTATATGGACACAAGGAGACAGAATAGTACTTTTTTGTATAAACAATGAATCACTGAAAAAATCAGGGGCAAATGCAAAAGATTCCTAGAATCAAAGAAAAATGGAAACACAACATAGTAAAACCTGTAGGACACAGCAAAAGCAGTACTAAAAAGGAAGCTTATACCAACAAGTCCCTTCATTAAAAGGGGGAATTTCAAATAAGTAAACCAATGATGTATCTCAAGGCCTTAGGAAAAAAAAAAGAACCAGGCCAGGAATTTAGCTCAGTGGTTCTGCCACCTGCCTTGCAAGCACAAGGTCCCAAGTTTGATCCCTGGTACCAAAAAAACAAAAAAACACCCCTAAATCAGTAAAATGAAAGAAATATAAAAAGAATAAATGAAATAATACAAAAAAATCTATGAAACAAACTTGGTTCTTTGAAGATAAAGCTGATAAGCTCAGCTAAAGTAATCAAAAGCAAGAGAGATGATCAACTAAATAAAATTAGAGATGAAAAAGGGGATATCAGCCAGGCATGGTGGTACATGCTTGTAATCCCAGCACTTGAGAGAGGTTGAGGCAGAAGGATCGTCGCAAGTTCAAGGTGGGCCTCAACTACATAGTGAGTTCAAGGCCAGCCTGGACTACACAGTGAGACCCTGTCTCTAAAAAAAAAGAGGGGGGATTATAGATGCTGCTGAAATTCACACAATCACTATGGGACTATTTTGAAAAATTGTACTTCAATCAACTGGAAATCAAGAGGAAATGGACAGGGCCAGGGATTTAGCTCAATGGCCCCTGCACCTGCCTTGCAACCACAAGGTCCTGAGATCAATCCCCAAAACCAGAAAAAAAAAAAGAAAAGAGGAAACGGACAAACTTCTGGGTACAGAATCCTCACACCTTTGAATCACAGAGGTCTTCTGTGTTGATTGCTGTCACTGCTCTTGGTCACTCTCCCTTTAATGCACTTTCTACACTATAATATAAGCTTGACTGGCTCTCACTTCACAGTTCTGCACTGCTCATTGGAAGTCTTACTCTCTTGAACTGGAAACAAGATCTGGCCCTTACCTCTCCTATTTTATATCCTCTGCTCTCACGCATCTCTAAACAGTTCTCTTCAGCCACACGGATCCAAATGATCTAGGGAGGTCCCTTGGTGGTTCTCAATAGTCGTATCTTTGCATAATTTTGATGAGTCACATCAGCCTCCTCATTTTTCCTGACAACACCAAATACTCACCTCTCTGTAGAATTCTGGACCTTCTTCCTCCCTTCTCATCCTCAGCTCCCTACAGGACTAGGTATACCTACCCTTACTTTGGTGTTTTAATCTCTACCCTTGTCTCTATTAGCTCTTCTGTCTTGAAAATTAAAATCTCACCCGACTACACCCGTTCTTACTTTCTTATCCCAGTTATCTCCCTAAGTTCTTGCTCAAGCTGAACCAAAGTTCTCAAGTTGTACTGTGTATAAATTTTCGTTCTCCCCTTCAGAAAACACTTTTAAAAAGAAAATTTCTCGGCTGGGGGTGTACCTCAGAAGTAGAGCACATGCCTGAAGCTCTAGGTTTTGGGGGGGATTTTTGAGACAGGGTCTTGCTTTGTAGTGCAGGGTGGCCTTGAACTCACTGTGTAGCCCAGACTGGCCTCGAACTCACAGCAATCCTGCTTCAGTCTCCTGAGTGCTGGGATTACAGGTGTGTGCCACCATGTCCAGTTGAGGCTCTAGGTCTGAGTCCAAGCATCACCAAAAAAAAAAGAAAAAAAAGAAAGAAATTTCAAAACAAAAATAGAAGTGCAACTTTTTGAGGAAAAAGAAGAGTCAAATATCCCAATAGCCAATGTATGTTAAGTAATTAACCTGCAGAGCACGACACTGGGACCCATCCCTCACTTTTCTACTGTAAATTCATACTTTAGTGTAATAGGAGCTAGCTGTATGTCTGTGTGTTCCTTTCCCTGAGGGATACAGGAAGCAATCTATATGTTTACCCACTTGGTATGACAAACAGCAAGGTGTCTACATGTGGGCAAAAGTGGAATGGGGGCCGGGGATTTAACTCAGTGGTTACGCCACCTGTCTCAAAAGCACAAGGACCTGAGTTCGATCCCTGGTACCAAAAGAAAAAAAAAAAATGCATTAGGCCCAGGGATTTAGTTTAGTGGTTCCACTGCCTGCCTCGCAAGTACAAAGTCCCGAGTTTGAGTCCGGGTATCAAAAAAAAAAAAGTGGAATGGAATTTTTACCCACATTATGCTCTAACTGGTTTTGGATATGTTTACCCAAGCATCACAGAGGGTCTAATAGACCCATACCACTCCAGGGTTTGTTAAAAAGTTTCCTTGGGCAGAGGATTTAGCTCAGTGGTTCCACTGCCTGCTGCACAAGCGCAAGGACCTGAGTTTGATTTCCAGCACCAAAAAAAAAAATGTTTTCTTTTGACATTTCTGGTAGAAGTAGCCCAATTCAGTACAATGACACATGAAAAACCAGATTTACAAGTTTTGGAGGAGGTCAAAAGTGAATCATCAGATTACACATCCATGGATGATAAAGATGATCCATTATGGTAAAATACATGTTTTCATAACTGAAGAGTGGTATGTGTGGATGGTGATGGTTATGGTGATGATAATAATGATGATGATCATGACTTTGACACTGGCCATGTGAGCCACAGTTCTTGTGACATGAACTGATACACAGGGAATGCAGACCTCTTTGATTCAGATGATGAAAAAAAGGGCAATGTGAGTATATATTTGACTAGTTAAAATGTGGCAAAAATGGCCATGCAACCAAATGGAAGGATTCAATGTTAGAATTAGGTACAAAAATAGAATGAGGGTCTTGGCAGGGCTGAAACATACTAGACAGAATGCCAGCACTGCCATTCAAGGTTGGAAATTGTAACAGATGAAATGCTACAAGATGCTGTGGGAAAAAAAAAAAAATGCTGTGAAATACAAAAAGGCTGAAACATAAGTAAAACATTCTGTATGCACCAATATCCATATTTAAAAATGTATTGGGGGGCCAGGGATTTAGCTCAGTGGTTCCACTGCCTGCCCTGAAAGCACAAGGACTCAAGTTCAATCCCCAGTATGAAAAAAAAAAAAATGTATTGGGGCTGGGGATTTAGCTCAGTGGTTCTGCCACCTGCCTCGCAAGTGCAAGGCCCTGAATTTCATCCCCAGTACCAAAAAAAAATGTACTTATGACACCTCATTAGCTGAACTGAAAGCATTCACAGGTCTGCTGGACTTAGCAAGGATTTCTCATAGTAATGGCAGGAATGTAAAAGACTTATGGAAAAGTGATGGGTCAAAATATGGCATAAAGATGTATGCCCTTGTAGATGCAAAGACTTATTATGCTTTCAATTTAGACATTTATCCTGGAACTGAGCTATCAGATCCTTATTCATATAGTAATAAACCAAATGAGGTTGTGAACAGACCTGTTGCTCCCATCTCCCAAACTAATTGGAATGTGACATTCAACAATTGGTTTATCAGTTTCCAATTGATGTTACATTTGCTAAAAGAGCACAAGTTGACCACTACAGGAACTGTTTGCTGGGACAAACCAGAAATTCCAAATGAAATGTTGCAATGTCAAAACAGAGAACTGTAGGACCAGGGATTACCTCAGTGGCACCACACCTGAGTTTGATCCCTGGTACCAAAAAAAAACCCCAAAAAAACCAGAGAATTGTATAAAACAATCTTTGAATCTCAGAAAGATTTACAATAGCCTCATATATGGGAAAGAAAAACAAACTGGTACTGCGGATGTCAACACTGCAGCATGGCCGGGGATTTAGCTGAGTGGTTCCAGAGCCTGCCTTGCAAGTGCAAGGTCCCGAGTTTGATCCCTGGTACCAAAAAAAACCAGAAAGAAACACTGCGGCACGATGGAAATATTGATAGAAAAATCTTGAAAGCACGGAAGCCTGAGATGGAAACTTTTATAACAAAACCAAAGGTAGAGTAGATGTTGATGAGTTTTGCAGCAACTATGATGTCCCTCGAAATAAATCATTGGCTAATGGTTGTGTTTTACTAAATCTTAAACATGTGTGACATAGTTTGATATTTACAAAAAAAATAACAAGTGCAAAATATCACGGAGAAATTTTCTTAGAGGACTGGGACTGGAACTCATAAGATCATTTATAGCACAGGAAAAACAATGTTTCTGCCCAGACAACTACACACAAAAAATGTGGTGCACACTGGTGAGCTGACAGGTGAACAGGCAGGTGCAGCATCACAAAGACCTACTATGACAACAGGAAAACCAAAAAGATGTCAACTGTGCCCTACAAGAAAGGACAGGAAAACAAAACACACATGCTATCAGTGTAAGCAATATCTGTGTATGGAACATGAAGTTGTCATGTGTAAAGACTGCCTTGGGTATGACAGTTGAAGCAAAGATTATTTCTGTGGTAGACTTTTATTCGTGTTTACACTGTAGTTCACATAGGTGCTTATTTCTTGATGTTATCTTTTAGGTTTTGTAAGAAAGTAAACAGCTGATGTGAAAATGCTGATGTCTATTCTAAGCACTCATTACATATTTAATATTTTATTTTATTGATATCTTATTTCCCTGCTATGTATATACTGTACAATATAGTAGGAAGCTCCTGACAAAACAGGAAAAGAAGTGACAAGGCTGCCACATAGGAAAGGAAAGCTAAGCAAATATGCTGTCAGTGTAAGCAAGATGTGTGCATGGAACATGAAGCAAAGCTTATCTTTGTTGTAGAATTCTATTGGTATTTTCATTGTAGTTCATATAGGAATTTATTTCTGATGTTATCTTTTAGGTTTTGTAAGCAAGTACACAGCTGAAGTGGAAATGTTGATGTCTATTCTAAAATGTACAATATGTATTAAGAATTTAATACTTTATGTTCCTGTTAACTATACACTGTATAATATAATAAGAAACTCATGAAAAAAACAGCAACACCAGAGATGTCAAGTATGTCCTACAAAAAGGCCAGAAAAGCAAAACACCTGTGCTGTCAGTGTAAGCAATGTGTGTAGACTACCATTGGTGTGATAATTGAGGTAAAGATTATTTTTTTGTAAAGTGCTATTAGTATTTTCATTGTAGTTCATACAAAAATTTGTGGTTTTTTTGGACTTTGTACACCAAAAAACAGTCAATGTTGAAAATTTTGATGCTTTTTATACACTCAAATACTAAATATTCAATAATTTATTTTGTAATATTTTTTCCTGTTAAGTACTCATTTTTTAATATAAAACTCATAAAATTAAAATTAATAATTCATCAATAGAAATATTTTAAAGAATAAACATGGGATTATGTGCCTTTATTACAAAATTAGTGTTACGGTCCTCAAATTGAATACGAGCTCTTAGGGACAAAAATAGCACAAATCTGATAAACAAGTTCAAGACTCACATGCTCCTATGCTTGTAAGACTTGAGGCTCTGTTTCAGTGCTTTCCTAATTTTTAACACTGCAGTTATACTGCATTGTATTATACTTCTTTAATGCTAATCAAAAAGCTGAGTCTCTACTGTACTCTACCATTTTTTTGGTACTGTGCATTGAGCTCAGGACTTTGTGCTTGTGAGGCAGGCATGGCGCCACTGACCTAAATCCCCGGCCCTATACTCTCCCATTTTAATTTACTTAGGTACAAAGCAGCTTTGAAAGTTAAAGGTTTCTAGGGGCACGCTACTCTGGCTGCTTGTCCTAGCAGAGATGCACAAACTGTTGTTAATATCTGCCACCCAATGAACTCTGAAACAAGCTTCTTAAGGTAGCTACCAATCTTTTCAGATAAATGGCTCAGTTTTTACTATTTTGGATCTTGTCTAAGCGTCCATACTGCACTAACAAAAAGCACAAAGAACATGCTAAATGTGAAGCAGCAATAAATATTCCCTGCTTTCACTCACTCTGAAATTTATTTGTTAAGAAAATTCGGGCCGGGGATTTAGCTCAGTGGTTTCGCCATCTGCTGCGCAAGCGCAAGGACCCAAGTTCGATCCCCGGTACCAAAAAAAAAAAAAAAAAAAGAAAAGAAAAAGAAAATTCAACTTAAAAATGACCACTGCAAATAAATTGTCACTGTCATCCTTTCCACCACTCTCCTACAACTCAGATGCCATTGCCATGGGAATCATTTAGCTTTTGTGGATTCTTAGTAAAATAAGACACTATCAGGAACTTGTTAAGTCAATCCTCAGGCAAAATGACCTGTCAACAATTTGGTCTGCATCCCAAAACCTTTCCTAATTGCCAAACTTTTTTTCACTTTATTATGCTGCCTAAAATACTATCAATTAAGAGACTAATAATGTGGGTAATCAAACACCCTATTTTAAAATGTAAACAACACGTAATCCCAGCACTCAGGAGGCTGAGGCAGGAGGATCGTTGTGAGTTTGAGGCCAGCCTGGGCTATGTAGTGAGTTCAAGATCAGCCTAAACTGCATAGTGAGACCCTGTCTCAAAAAAAAAAGAAAAAAGAAAAAAAACAATAAAGCAATCATTTCACAATGTAAATTAATCCAATCATATTGCTCCCTCCTAAAATCCTGTAACAATAAATTAGGGCTGATATTATACAGGATGTAGGCACTGAAGAGGGATACACGTAGCTTTAGCACCCCAAGTGTCTTTGGGGAAGAGGTAAACAACACCTCCATGAAGTGCCACAAGGGTGTAACTTGGAGCACTAAAAAGACACTGAATATTTTCCCTCTGTCCAATTTTGCCTGTTACCCAGTACTAAAGAGAAAACATCCTTTATATTCCCTTCTGTATAGAGGCTAAGAAGTATAAACACTAACAGCCTAGAAACTCCTCAGATAAACTTGGGTTTAAACACTAGTTACAGCACATGACTGTAATCCCAGTACTTGAAATACAGGAGAATCCCAAATTGAAGCAAAGCCTGGGCAATTTAGTCAATCCTGTCTCAAAATAAAAATTTTAAAAAGGGCTGGAGACGTAGCTCAGTGGTAGAGCACTTGTCTCCAGGCACTTTTTCATTTTTTTCAGACAGGGTCTCACTAAATTAATTGCCCAGGATGGCCTAGAATTTGCAATCCTGCCTCAGCCTCCTGAGAAAGTGGGATTGAACGTGTGTACAACCATACCTGGCAAACTAGAAAGCCCTTCTGACAATAGCACCATGTCCTGGGCCAGGGATTTAGCCCAGTGGTTCTGCCGCCTGCCCCTCGAGCACAAGGAACCAAGTTCGATCCCCAGTACCAAAACAAAACAAAACAAAAAACACCATGTCCTGCTCTCTATGGCACCCTCAGGATCTGAACTATCCCTGGCATGCAATAGTAATCAATAAATGTTGCATTTATTAGTAAGATTTCATTCACAACTCAAAAATCTTATCTCCCTTAAGGTTTTTTTTTTTTTTGGCAAAACCTTTATTAGTACATTTTAGATATATAAAACATTCACCATAGGGAATCTCTACATAATATATCTTGCTTCTTTTTTTGCCATCCCCCCCCCTTGACCCCTCTCCCCCTCATTTACAAAAGCTTTATTTCCATTATTTCCTTCTATTCTTTTTTCTTTCCCTGTCCTGTCTTTCCTTTCCCCCTCCTTCTCTCCATCGTTTTCCTCATTCTGCTCTCCTTGAACATTTTCTTCCCATTTCCCAATATCTAGTATCCATTTTGGTCCTTTATACACTTTCAGTTTCTCATACCAGAAAGACATCTTCTTTATCCATTTGTCAGTTGATGGGCATTTGGGTTGTTTCCAAGATTTAACTATTACAAACTGTGCCACTATAAACATGGGTGTGCATATATCACTGTGGTATGATGCTTTTAATTCTTTCAAGAAGACATCTAGAAGGGGAATAGCGGGGTTGAAAGTTTCTTTTCAAATTTCATTATCTTTTGAAATAGTTCTTAAAATTCCAAAATAGCTGGCAGTAGGGCCAGAGATTTAGCTCAGTGGTGCCGCTACCTGCCTCGCAAGCACAAGGTCTCAAGTTCGATCCCCAGTACCAAAAAAAACCCACACCAAAATAGCTGCCAGTTGTGATGCACACCTGTAATCACAGCACTAAAGAGGCCGAAGCAAGAAGATCATGAATTTGAGGCCAGTATGTGCTACAAAGTGAGTTCACAGCCAACCTGAAGTTCAAAGCAAGACCTGGTCTCAAAACAAAAACTTTCCAAAAAAAAAAGTTTTCCTTTACTATCTAGAACACTTGTGACCACCTTTTCTGACACAGACAACCTAAACACATGTTAACATTAATCCAAGAGAAATGTTATTATACAAAATAGGAATGGAATCTAGCCACATAGCCAAATACTATGCATACCACACTTTGAAATTTTTATAATCCCCATGCATTCAACAATTTTACAAAAGATTAAACTAAGGCTTTTCCTGGCTATTACGGCTTTCCTCCTGATAGCCCACCTTGTGTCCTCTATGGTGTACCTTTTATCTTGTTTTCTCCTCTTTTACTTGGCCCAAGCTGTCTCTGTAGAGCCAGTTGGTCCCTTACTGCATTTTTTCAAATAAAATATTTTCACCATTAAAAAAAAAGTCTTTCCTACAATGAGACTTGGTAATTTCATGAAGTATACGAATACCTACTGTGTACAAACCTGTGAAATTCTATACTTGTAAGCACTTCCACACTTTCCAGTCTCCACTTTCTATTCTTACATCTGTCTTACCATCTTACTGCCCATTTGCTTTTATCTATTCTATAGTGCCAGTACCATTAAAGAAACAACTGCTCTTCTGGAATAGATATATCAGCACTCTTTTTCCTGTTTTTACTTTTTTTTTCTTCCCCAATACGGGGAATCAAACTCAGGATCTTGTGCTTGCCAGCAGACAAGGAGCCACTAAGCTACATCCCTGGCCCCTTTCTTCCTGTTTTGAGAATTGAAATAACTTCTGAAAGCAGCCAACAGTCATTCAAAGCCATGTCTGATGAACATCAAGGGAGATCACACCAAGTGAGTATTCTATGTGTGGGATGACTCGAAAGTAACAGCACTGGTCGTCTCTTGTAGCTTTAGATAACTCTAAGGCATTGATGGTAAAAGTAGCTTCTGATGTGACTACATCAAAGAACATCACTTTCCTTGCCACTTGCTCATCAAGAGTTTGATCATGGAAAAAATGTTTATGATATTAAGATTAACTGAAACTTTCAGAATTCTGTATAATATATACCATAATCCAAAAGATAAAAATAAGTATATAGCCAAGAATAGTGGCACACACCTGTAACCCCAGCACTCAGGAGAACTGCCACGAGTTCAAGGCCAACCTCAGCTACACAGCGAGTTCAAGACCAGCCTGGACTACACATAGCAAGATCCCGTCTTAAAAAAAAACACCAAAACACCAAAAATCAAAAAACAAAAAAAACACAAAAGTCCTCCTCCTTCAGCTTTTCACATAGCTAGGACTTCAGCTGTGCATTATCAAAAGTCATCAACACAAGTCCATTACATGGCTAGGGAGGTGGCTCAGAGGTAGAGCACTCTTGATGCCCTGGGATTAATCCTTAGTATCCAAAAAAAATTTTTTTTTGTTCACTTTTAGGAGGATGGGAGCCTGGCTCAGTGGCAGAGTGGGTGCTTAGCAAGTTCAATCTCCAGCACCACAAAAAAAAAAAAAAGACCAAATTAATTTATATAGTGGCCTATCCAGGAAACAAGTTGTACAGACTAGCAAACAAAAACAGAAAGAAAGCAATTAAATGAGTCTATTTATCCCACCACACTTTGGGTTTTGTGTTTATCTAAAAAAACTGTTGCATTTGAAAAAATAGCCGGGTGTGGTGGTGCATGCCTTTAATTCCAGCATTTGGGAGGCTGAGGCATGAATACTGCTGCCAGTTCCAGGCAAACCTGGGTAGCATAGTGAGTTTAAGGCCAGGCTGAACTACATAGTGAGTAGTGAGACCTTGTCTCAAAAAGCATGTGCAGGAGGGCCGGGATTTGGCTCAGTGGTTCCAGCGCCTGCCACGCAAGCGCAAGGTCCGGAGTTTGATCCCCGGGCCCCCAAAAAAGCAAGTGCAGGGCCAGGGATTTAGCTCAGCAGCACAGCGCCTGCCTGGTAAGTAAGGTCCTCAGTTCGATCCCGGCACCATTAAAAGAAAAAGCAAGGGCTCGAGATTTAGCTCAGTGGTTCCACCGCCTGCTGCGCAAGCCCAAGGACGTGAGTTCGATCCCCGATACCAAACAAAAAAAAAGAAACTTAAAGATTTTTTTTTTTGGTACCGGGGATAGAACTAGGGACCTTGCACTTGCGAGGCTGGCGGCAGAACCACTGAACTAAATCCCTGGCCCTTAGTTTAAGGACAGTAATTCACATAACAAAATAAATGTTACCTTAAATCATCTCTAGGAAATCTAAAGAAAAGATTAATGATATTCATTACTCTGTGATTCACGTCAAAGATTTTTGCATATAAACATAATGCAGCAATATTAATTTATATACACAATAACCTTCTAATTTTCTTCCATAACGATGACTTCGTCAGACATTGGGAAATCCACTACACTTTTAATATAAAAAAATCAATCACAAAGTTTCAAGATATTATGCAAAGTAACCATTCCATTTCTCATCTCAGTTTTACAACACTTTATTTTACCAGCTTCGAGGTCATGTTTCATGTCCCGAGACAGTTAACCCTCCAACATCGAATGAGCATCGTAGAGAAAAAAAAAATTAGCTTTAATAATAAAACTGCAGGGCCAGGGATTTAGCTCAGTGGTTCTGTCGCCTGCCTCCCAAGTGCAAGGACCCGAGTTCAATCCCCAGTACCAAAAAAATAAATAAATAAAATAACAATAATAAAAACTGCAACTTGCATACAACCTATATTGGTTAAAAGAATGCAAAACCGTACCCAACAAGACCTTGCATATCTAACTCTTAAGAATATTAACAAGGAGTCCTTCTCTGCCTGCATTTAGCCAATGACAACCAGTGAAGTATAGATTCGTTAAGAGGAGGGAATTCATTCTGACCTCCTTCCAAAACGACAAACTAGAACGGCAAAATTACACTCGGGCACATGGAGTACTCTTCCCTCAAATCACTCCACAGAGAACTACATCATTTGCTCCGCCCTCTAATAACTCATGCAAAAAAAGTTCAGCACCATCAGAGAGAAACAGACAGAATTTACAGAACGGCTCAGGGCCTTTCCTCCAGGCTGTTAAGAGAATCTGCGTGTGCCCTTCTCAGGAGTCCAAAGGGAAAGAAAAAGGAAAATAACCCAGGCCTAAGGTTCTGAGGGGGATATATCGACTCCCAGATACGGATCTCGCTCAGAGAAGTTTCTGCCGCCATCCCTGTTTCATCAGGAGGCTCTGGCGCCATCGTCTCGGTCTCGAGGATTTTATGATGGGGAGGTGGGAAACGCCACAGAGGGTTCGGATGGGCCTTCCCCAAGGAAGCTTGGGGGTTCCCGCTCATTCTTCTCCCACAGCCCCAGTCCCCAAGGTGCTCCTGGACACCCCGTTTCTGGCGGCTGGTCCCTCGGGCGTGCAAAGGCGCTGGCGACCCTACCGCGCTGCCGATAGGGCCCTAAGCAGTCAGAGCCACCGCGAGGGCTCCGGGGGGCCCCTGAAAGGGACTGAAGGGCCGGGGACCGGGCAGGTGACCTGGCTGGGGGAGAAAGATAGGGGTAAGGAGCCGGGAAGCCCCGCAGCCCCTTTCCCGCTGCCCCGAGAGCAGGAGGAGGAGGGGACGCGGAGGAAGAGAAGGGCGGTGGCCCAGGCGCGGCCCCCCACCCTCCGCCCAGGTCCCCGGCCGGCGGTGGGGACCCGGGCTCGGCCCAGCCCCCCCTCAAGGCTGCCAGGGGGGCGTGGGGGTTTCGCTCCAAACTGCCGGGAAACAAAAATGAGGGGCTGGGGGCGCCATGGGCGCTGACTCCCGGCCGAACCCGAGACCCCGGAGCCGATACCGCCGCTTCCTCAGGAGGGAGGACGCGAGCCGCGGGGGGGAAGCCTGAGGGAGGCGCGAACCGGGGCAAGAGAAGCCAGGGCAGCCCCGCCGCCCGCCCCAGGACCCCACTTTCCACCTTCCGGTAACCGTGTCGCTCACCGGTGATGGCAGTGAACTGCTGGATTAACCCCTTCAGCGCTGACGCCGCCGCCGCCGAGCCCCCGTGGGCAGCCATCTTGCCGCCGCCGCTGCCGCCGCCGCCGCCGCCGCCGAACAACAACACAGACACACACGGCCGCCCTCCCCCACCTCGCCGCTCCCAGTTCGCAGGCGCAGCGGCCCGTGCGCTCCGCCCACCCAAGACCCGCCCCTTGCGGGAGGTCCGCGCGAGCGCACTAGCCCTTCCCCACCCCCAACCAGCTCGCTGCTCTCAGCTTGGGTTTGGCTGCTGACTGGCTGACCGCTCTCCGCGTCCTCTTTGCAACCTCGGATGCCTTCTCCCGGCTCTCCGGCCCATCCTAGTTTCCAAGGGAAGAGTCAGTCACAGGTTCTTCGAATTTCAGCTTTACAAGCTTTCCTACCAGACTCAACTGTCGATGGCAGTTTTGGGGGTTCTTTTAGGTTTGTCGTGTCCGTTCCGTCCCGTTCCCCCCCCCCCGGTTCTGTACTTCTGCTAGGTTTCCTGCAGCTCTTAGAATACAAATCTTGGGCTAGGAACTTAGCTCAGTGGTAGAGCACTTGCCTAGCATGTGTGAGTGAGGTCCTTAGTTCGAGCCCCAGTACCACACACAAATAAATTAATAAAAATAAAACTTACATCTGCGGGCCAGGGATTTAGCTCAGTGGTTCCCCTGCCTGCCTCGCAATCACAAGGTCCCAAGTTCGATCCCTGGTACCAAAAACAAACAAACAAAAAAAACTGGCATAATTTAAAACTTACATCGGCATCGTCGAGCTGACCCCCTGTGCGGCGATCCATCCAGCAGAAATAAAATAATGTACTAGATCCCTTCTTGCGATCCGTCTCTGTCAAGAAGGCAGTGGGCCCAGGGACTGATGTAAAGTAGACTTGTAAACAACTGGGCATGGTGGTGCATGTCTGTCATCCCAGCATTCTGGTAGGCTGAGGCAGGAGAATTGCAGCTAGTTCAAAGCCACCCTGGGCAATTTAAATAAAAAGAGCTGGGGATGTAGCTCACTGTAAAGGCCTTGGGTTCCATCCCCACTCACACACACCCCAAAAGAAAACTTTTCTTCAATAAATTTGTCAACACATCTGCTCTCACAGTTTCCTTTTTTTTTTTTTTTTGTACTGGGTATCGAACTCAGAACCTTGCCTTTGCGAGGCAGGCAGTGGCACCATTGAGCTAAATCCCTGGGCCATCATAGTTCCTCACCTATAAATCAAAGAAGTGTCACTTATTTACAAAGCAAATGTGTCTGTGTGTATGCAGTAATGAAAGGTACAGAAAAGGTACTAGAAGAAGGTTCCCAAAGCACTGATAATAAAGATTATTTTTAGGGGAAAATAGATGTGACAGTGAAAGGCGACTTTGAGGGGTTTTATTCCATATTTAAAGACAAAGCTAACAGTATGTTACTTACACAGTTTTTTAATTTTGTATTTATTTTTATTTGCACAAATTTAAATATTTTTAGAAAAACGTATGAGTGTGGTGATATCACATCTGGTGATTTCCACAAGGATAAAGTTAAACCCAGGTGTGATGGCGCACACCTGTGATCCCACCACTCAGGAGGCTAAAGCAGAAGGATCGCTGTGAGTTCTAGGCTAGCCAGCCCTACTTAGCGAGAGGTTATCTTAAAAAACCAAAAAGAAGACAGGGAAGCTCTACCTTGAGCGTGGTCTCATTTATCCAGTATTATCTGAAGGAGCGGGGAGATCAGGTCTACACACTGAGGAAATTTGACCCTATGGGCCAACAGACTTCCCCAGCCCACTCGCTCCTCCCCAGATGACAAGTACTCAAGAGACACTGAATCACCATCAAGAAGCACTTCAAGGTGCTCAGGGCCCAGGCCCTGGTGCAGGTCCTCTGAGGGCTCCTGTAATGTCCCATCGCCACAAGTAAATATACCTGAGTGCATCTCTAAAATCATGAAAAAAAATGTGTGTGTGTGGTTTTTTTTGTTAGCTTGTTTGTTTGTTTTGAGTCAGAATCTCACTGTGCAGTTCAGGCTGGCCTTGAACTCACTAGCCTCAGCCTCATGAGTGCTGGGATTACAGGCATGTGCCACCACACCCAGCAAGATCCCATTTTAAAAAAAGAAAAAAAGCTGTGGATTCTTCTTGTGGATTTAGGAATGATCCATTTTCACCACAAAGTACATTACCAGCCCCCACCCCGACCCCTGCAGTTTCATTTTCCATAATTTAAGTTTCCTACAATCAACTACAGAGTTACATCGAACCATCAACAGCATCATGGTGCAAGGGTCACTTGAAGCAGAAGGTCATGGCACCTGAGGCCAGCACTACTCCTGGCAAGATGTCAGAAGGTCAACAGGCTGAGTGTAGTGGCGGACACCTATAATCCCAGCACAACTTGGGGGGATTAAGCAGGAGGATTGCCATGACTGGGCTCCGTAGTGAGTTCAAGGCCAGCCTGGCCTACACAGAAGGGCCCTGAGTGAACAAAAACGAAACAAACCCTATTTAGAAGGTCAGTAGTGGTCTAATCCTTCACGTTTTTCTTGCAGATCTGAGGATCAAACCCAGGGCCTTGCACATTCTACGCAAGCACGCTATCATCGATCTACATCCATTCACCACATTTCTTCCGACATTAGCACAATATGAAAGGTGAGTACAGTACAAGACGTTTTGTGAGAGAGACTACATTCACAGACTTTTATTATAGTATATTACTGTCATTTCCTCTTCCTGTTGTGTGTGTGTGGGGTACTGGGGATCGAACCCAGGGTCTTTGCACTGAGCTACATTCCCAGCCTTTGAGACAGGGTCTCTCTAAAGTAAGTTACCTGTAGGGGCCAGGGGTTTAGCTCAGTGGTTCCGGCGCCTGCCGCGAAAGCGCAAGGTCCCGAGTTCAATCTCCAGCTGTACCCGAAGTATGGCTACATCCCAGGATGTGCGTGCTTGTCGACACCCCCTGCCCCCCACCTCCGTCTTCCTCCGCATCACAGGCTCTGCTGCTTGGGCCCCGCCCTACTGTACCAGTTCTGTCTCGTCCCCTGCAGAGGGCGCCTCTGTGCCCAAAGGGCCTCTGGGCGACCTGTCTGCACCCTGGGTTTACAGAGAAGGTTAGCGCTCCTCTCTGAGGTGGTCTGCGGCTGTCTGCTCAGTCCCCACATTGCTTTGGAACAGACAGGACCCAGAACACAGGATGTCCTCCAGAGACACCCACTTCATCTGAACACACTCTGCTTCTCTCCCTTTCTCCCCTCTCTCAGCCTAGGGAATCTTTATTCAGTCTGTCTCCATCAACATTGGATTCTTACACATCTATTATTGCTTTGTTTTTTGAGACGGCTTTGCTATGTAGTTCAGGCTGGCCTTGAACTCACTATGTAGCCCAGGCTGGTCTCGAACTCATTGTGATCCTCCTGGCTCAGCCTCTTGAGTGCTGGGATTGTAGGCATGTGCCATCATCCCCTGCAGTTATATGTTTTCAACCACTCTACAGGGAATCTTTTAGGAGGTTTAGAAAGCATTCAGAGAGGCTGGGGCTAGATGCTAGAAGCAGGATTTGATCCCATTTCTGTTTGATTCCGGAGTCTCGTTCCCGTGGTCTTACCATGCACCATAGGCATCTGGAAGTGTAACCTGAATGTCCCAGGCCTAGTCGGCAGGGGGGAAATAAGGTCACATCAGCACTTACCCTAACTGTGGTTGGCAGGTCACCTGCCCTCGCTCACACAGAACCTCAGCCTCCTCCAAAGCGTCTCAGACACTCAGGATCAGATTCTCTGTCCAGTATTGCTGCTCTCACGCTCCTCTCTTGCACAGAGGACAGACACATGCCTGCCACTTGTGGAGCCCTGAGTAATGAAGTTGTTTTTCTCTGTTCAAGAATCTCACTGTTGGGCCTGGGATTTAGCTCAGTGGTTCCGCTGCCTGCCTCACACGTGCAAGGTCCCGAGTTCAATCCCCGGTACCAAAAAAAAAAAAAAGAATCTCACTGTCTTAGCCACTTTCCTTGTCACTGGACAAAATACCCGATGCCCACAAGTTAAAGGAGGAAAGGATCATTTTGGCTCACAGTTTGTAGACTTGTAGGCAGGGTGGCAGGGCACAGGGACATCAAAGAGGAGAGCTGCTCAGCCATGGTGACAGGAAGCAGAGAGATCAAGGGAGGAGCTGGGAGGGAGATGAAGCTTCCCAGGCCAGGCCCCTCTGCTCTACAGCACATTCAGCTATAAACTCACCAGTAGACTGATCCCCCAGTGTGCACCGTGCCCCTGATTCATTACCTCCCCAAACCCCCACCTTCGAGTGCAAGAGGCTTGGGTGGGGGGCATCAGCTCTAAGCCATAACAAGCATGTCTTTGAGCAACATCCCTGAAAGAGCAGCAGGCTACTTCCTCATAAAGGAAATATGTAAATATGTAAATATGGTGGAATGCATCCCAGACCCGACACCAGCACAGGTCTGAGTTCAGGTGCTCTGCCCAGGCAGAACTGGTGGTGACAGCAGTGGCCATTGTGGGGCAGGAAAGCCAGGGGACTCCAAAGAGGTGTCATCATCATGTTTCTCTCTCATTAAATCTCTTAAATTCCTTTCCTACTCACTCTCAGCTGACACCAGGAAAACCAGAGCTGTCAAGCAAGAACTCCTGGAGCTGTAACCACTAAGCTCATGAATCTATACACAAATGCACTCACACTGTTTCCTCTCTCTCTTCCTTCTGTAGGACAGGAAATCTTTATAGCATCACAACTCAAAATAGTTAAATTTTGGGCCAGGGATTTAGCTCAGTGGTGCCACTGCCTGCCTCACAAGTGCAAGGTCCTGAGTTCGATCCCCAGTACCAAAAAAAAGTTAAACCTTGGAAGTGGCCTACGTGTCCATCAACAGATGAATGGATAAAGAAAATGTGGTATTTACGCACAATGGAGTACTACACTGCCATAAGGAAGGATAAACTTGTCATGCATAGGAAAATGGGTACACCTTGAGACTATCATGTTAAGACCATAACAAAATAAATCAGACACACAAGCTTAAATATTATGTGGTTTCTCTTATATGAAAAGCCCAAGGTATAAATAAATTAAAGACCAAAGTAAAAGGTAGGTAATAGGAAATAGGAAGGTTGATCTTTTATAAATGGGAAAGGACCAAGAAATAGGAAGGAGGGGAAGTAAAAAGAATTAGTATGTATTATATACATATACTAACTCCCCACAATAAATACAGTCATTATTTACTCCACGCAAATACTGATAAAAATAAAAATGTGTTTACTTATTTATTTAGGGTTTTTTTTTTGTTTCAGATCTCACTATGTTTCCAGGGCTGGCCTCAAACTCTCAGTGATATTCCTGCCTCAGCCTTCTGAGCTGGATTTACAGGCACATACCACTAACCTGGTTGAAAATGAATTTTTTTGAAGGGGGGTGGTATTGGGGATCAAACTCGGGACCTTGCGCTTGTGAGGCAGGTGCCGGAACCACTGAGCTAAATCGCTGGCCTGAAAAATTTTTTTAAAGTAAAGAAAATTGCCGGGCATCGTGGCACATGCTTGTAGTCCCAGCACTTGGAAGGCTGAGGCAGGAGGATCACTGCAAATTTGAGGCCAGCATGGGCTCATAGTGAGTTCAAGGCCAGCCTGAACTTCAGAGTAAGACCCTGTCTCAAAAAAAAAAAGTGTGGAAAATCTTACTGAACCTTGGGCTTCCCTCCCCATGCCTTGTGTTGGGGATCAAACTCAGGGCCTCAAACATACTAGGAATCCTTTACTATTATTGAGCTACACTCCCAGCCCCAGCTTTAATCACAAGAAGTAAACATGGTTATCCAGATGTGGCAGTGCCTGTCTGCAATCCCAGCTTTGAGGGAGGCTGAAGCAGGAGGATCATGAGTTTGAGGCTAGCCTGGGCAATGTATAAAGATCCTCTCTTAAAAAAAGAAAAATAAAAGAAAATAAATAAAACAAGAAAAAAATGTGATTTACAAAGTTCAGATGTTATATATGTAACTTTTATATTGATTTTATATGGTTTATATTTCACTGAGCAGCCCATGTTGCTTGAAAGAGCCCAGGCCTAGACTCGGATCTGGATAGAAACCCTGGCTTTCCCTCCTATCAGAATCACCTTTCGGGGCTGAGGATTTAGCTCAGTGGTTTCGCCACCTGCCTAGCAAGCTCAAGGACTCCAGTTCCATCCCTGGTACCAAAAAAAAAAAAAAAAAAGAAAGAATCACCTTGGGAAGGGTCAGATCCCCAGTCTCAGGTTCTTCCCTTAGAAAGTTGGGGACACCATTCCCGTCCTAGAAATATAGAACCGCACGCCCCCTTCCTTTTCTTCTAAACAATTAAAAAAAATCACATCTTACTCCCACACCAGGTTAAATATCAAATGAATTTATTGTTGAACTATAAACAATAAAACTGTATGTGTATTGGTGACATGGGGTGAAAACCACTTAAGCTGTGTACTGAGAAAATCTTTTATTTTGGAAACAAGATCTCATTATGCAGTCCAGGATGGTCTTAAACTTTCAATCCTCCTGTCTCAGCCTCCTAAAAGCTGGGATTATAGATGGGTGCCACCATACCCAGCTGAGGAGATCCTTTTACGAAACTAAATAAAATTTAAAAACCATTTTTTAAAAATTGAAAAAATTAGCTATCTCAAGATTAAAACTGCAGCATGGCAGATATAAAAAAAAAACCTCAAGTGACAAAATGACAAACTGGTGTCACAATACAAGACCCCACTCAGTCGAATTTGCTGCTAAGGAAGAGGGGTGGCTGCTGCTGGCCAAGCAAAGCCACACTGCATGCCCACTGCTGATCTCAGGCGGCCTTTAGGAGGCATAGTATCAGCTGCCTTGGTGACAGAGGCAGGTGGTTGGGATCAGCCTTAGAAGTATGTTTTCTACCCGGCATGATGGCACACATTTGTAATCCCAGCACTTGGGAGGCTGTGGCACAAGCATTGCAAGTTTGAGCCCTGCCTAGGCGACTTAGCAATTTAGTAACTTAGCAAGACCCTGTCTCAAAATTTTAAAAATAAAAAAAACAAAAAAGGGTCTGGAGATGTAGTTCAGTGGGAAGGCCCTGGGTTCAATCCCCAGTAATACACACACACACACACACACACACACACACACACACACACAGAGCTGTCACTGATTGGCTGGTTTCAGAGGTATATTCAGAGATCAATCAAGTTGTCACTGGCAGATCACACAGCTCCGTAACACCTTCTGGTGGTGATTTGTTACCATGGCTACACAACCATCAATCTTTCCCAGAGTGTGGGGAGTTTGGGGACTTTTATTCTCAGGGAGAAACTTTTTTTTTGGTAACTGACTACACTGAAAGGGTCAAACTTCCTAATTTATAAAGAGCCCCCAGAAACTGAAAATAATACCAACAGACCAATTGAAAAATAAGCAAAGAACTCGAAGAGAGAAATAAATGCAAATGGTCTAAAACAGTGAGGGAGAAAAGGAAAAACAAAGAAAACATCCTTGGACTGGAGGTGTAAGCCATGAATAGAGAGCACACTTAGCATGTTAGAGACCCAGGGTTCAATTCCAGCACCAAAACACATAAAAACATCTTTATCTAATTCACAATAAATGTTTTCTGTAGTAACTGCTCTTAAACCTTCCAGAAAAACCAACCGTATTCAATAAAATTAAGGTACAATAGCAGGACATTCCATGGAAAAATCATTTAAAATAAATGTTTAAGAAAAACATATGATACATAAAAAATGACTTCTTAAAGCTAAAGAAAAAAGGGGCAGCTGGGCATGGTGGCACACACCAGTAATCCCAGCACTCGGGAGTCTGAGGCAAGAGAATTTCTGTGAATTAGAGGCCAGCCTGGGCTACAGAGTGAGTTTCGGGCCAACCTGAACTTCATAGCAAGACCCTCTCTAAAAAATAAAATAAAATAAAAAATAAGCAAATGAAAGGGGGGTTTGATGTGTAACATTAAAATTTCTACTGCTTCCTTCTACATATTTAAGTCTTAGAATAATTAGCTCATATTTATTTTTTTATCCTGTGACTTATTCTTACCAAAGAAAAATTTGTATATGATTTTAAAACTATGCTTTTAAATGTACTGAGGCCTGGGAATATAGCTCTGTGCTAAGTGCTTGTCCTCAGTATCACCAAAAAAATCCTCATTTTAGTAGGCTGAGGCAGGAGGATCAGAAAATCAAGGCAGCCAGGGCAACTTGGCAAGATCCTGTCTCAAAATGAAAAGTAAGAACTAGAGATGTAGCTCAGCGTAAGGGCCCTGAGTTCAATCCCCAGTACCATACACATACACACACACACACACACACACACACACACACACACACACACATCACACTGTGCAGCCTGGGAAGCTCTCTACAAGGTGGCTGATGCTCATAATCCCGGAATTTGGGAAGGTGAGGCAGAAGGATTGCAAATTTGTGGTCAACCTGGGCTACATAGCAAAATCCTATCTCAAACAACAAAAGAGCTGGGGCTGTAGCTCAGTGGTGGAGAACTTGCCTAGCATAGGTAAAGCTCCGAGTTCAATCCCCAGCACCAAGACAAAGCAACAACAAAACAGAACAAAAATACTACTAGTTTGATTAAACCAGTTTATTTATTTATTTTCGGGGTGGGGGGTAAGTTCTTGCTATGTTGCCTGGGCTGACATTGAACTACTGGGCTCAAGTTATCCTCCTGCCTCAGCTTCCAATGTAGCTGGGAATATGGACTTTTGCCAGTAGACCTGACTCTGAATTCATGTAATTTTTGTCTTTTTGCTATGTAGTTCAGGCTGGCTTTGAACTCACTATGGAGCCCAGGCTGGCCTCAAATTCACAGCAATCCTCTTATCCCAGCCTCCTGAGTACTGGAATCACAGATGTGTACCACCACACTTGGGTAATTTTTTTATTGGTACATTTTACATATACATAATGATAACATTCATAATAGGGAATTTATACCTGTACGTGTTATATCTTACTTCTTCTTTTTTCCCCATTCCCCTCCCTTCAACCCCTCTTCCCTGCCTTATTTACAAGACCTTTGTTTCCATTTTTTCCTTCTATTCTGTTTTTTTCTTATGCTTCCTTTCCTTTCCCCTCCCTCCCCTTTTCCCCTTCTCATTTGAACATTTCCCAATATCTATATACATTTTGGTCCTTATTTCCACTTTTGGTTTCTTTCTTTCTTTCTTTTTTCTGGGTACTGGGGATCGAACTTAGGAACTTTTGCTTGCGAGGCAGGCACGGTGCCACTGAGCTAAATCCCCGGCCCATCCATTTTCAGTTTCTCACACCAGAGAAACAATGCAGTATTTAAACATGTGTGTCTAATTTATTTCACTTAAGAGTATGGTTTCAAGGTGCATCCATTTAGCTTGAAATGTCTCAAGCTTATCCTTCTTTATATCAGAGTAGTACTTCATTGTATAAAAACACATCTTCTTTATCCATTCATTGGTTGATGGGCATTTGATTTGGACTGTTTCCAAATGCTTATCTCAGCATTACAAATTGTGTCGCTATAAACACAGGCGTGCATTTATCACTGTGGTATGATGCTTTCAATTTTTTCAAGAAGATACCAAGAAGGGGAATAGCTAGGTTGAATGGAACCTTTAACTTTAGTTTTTGGTTTTTCGGGTTTTTTGGTACCAGGGATCAAACTTGGGACCTTGCACATGTGAGGCAGGCGGCAGAAACACTGAGCTAAACCCCCAGCCCTAGTTTTAGTTTTTTGAGGAATCTCCACACTGATTTCCACAGTGATTGCACCAGTCCACACTCCCACCAACAGTGAAGAAGGGCTCCTTTTTTCTCTACAGCTCCTCCAGCATTTGTTATTGATTTCTTAATAACAGCCATTCTTTCTGGAGTGAGATGGAAGCTCAGAGTTGCTTTAATTAGAGAAATGACCAGTGATGTTGAACATTTTTCTTGTATTTATTTCCATTTCTACTTCATCTGAAAAGTGTCTGTTCTTTTCAGATGCCCATTTTTGTATTGGGTCTTTAAATTGGGGGGCCTGTTTTTTTGAGTTCTTTGTATATTCTAGATATTAGTCCTTTGTCTGAGGAACAGCTGGTAAGAATTTTTTCCCACACTGTGGGTTGGCTCTTCACTCTGTCAGTGGTTTCTTTTGCTGTGCAAAAGCTTTTTACTACGAAGAGATCCTAGCTGTTGATTCTTTGTGATATTTCCTGTGCGACTGGGATTTTGTTGATAAAGTTTTTCCCTATCCCGGTGTCTTTGAGAGTTCTACATATTGAGGTCTGCCCACACCCTACCGAGGTCCCCAGTCGCGCGGAACACACGCCAAATCAGCCCGCTGCAGACAGGCAGGTCTGTGCACACCCTACCGAGGTCCTGAGTCGCGCAGAAGACACCGAATCACCCCGCTGCAGACAGGCAGCCACCTGATTCCACACTACAAAGACGCAGAGGACACCAGACCACCAGACCAAGGTACTGAGTCCCACTGTTCCCGGCCCAGAGGTAGGGGCTTCTGAGCCGGCGTCCCACTGTTCCTGGTCCAGAGGAAGGGGCTTTCCGGTCACCATCCCTCCCGCTGCTCCAGCCCAGAGAAAAGGGCTTTTGGGCCACCTTCTGTCCCACTGCTCCTGGCCCAGAGGAAGGGGCTTCCAGGCCACCATCCCTCCCACCGCTCCCGGCCCAGAGGGAGGGGCTTCTGAGCCACCGTCCCACTGCTCCTGGTCCAGAGGAAGGGGTTTCCCGGCCACCATCCCTCCGGCTGCTCCCAGCCCACAGGAAAGGGCTTTTGGGTCACTATCCCTACCCCTGCTCCCGGCCCCTGTCCTACCTCACCCAGCTCAGAGGAGGTAATCCGTGCAGGTGCTGACAGCCCCCCGCCCCAGTCGAAATGAGAAAACACGTAAATAAGTCTCAAAACCAGACTTCCAGATCACCTACAGCAACCCCAAAGGGAAATGAGATGGAACACTCTGATACTCAACCACCTGGACCCCCTGAACTGGCAACAAAAGGGGATCTGGAAAAAATGAAATCAGAAATAATTTCTCAGATAACAGGAGAAATTGTGCCCCTACTGCAAGACATGATTAATAAATCTAGAGAGGAGCTGAGGAACATGATGGAATCCCAACATAAGAAACAAATGGAATCCATAAAACAGATGCAAATAGATTTCCAGGACATGAAAAACTCCATTGAAAGTCTACACAGCAGAATGAGCCAATGTGAGGACAGAATTTCAGATATAGAAGATAAGATTGCAATTAGTGACCAGGAAAAGAAAAATTGCTTCAAAATTATAAGGGAACATGAGAAATCAATCCAGCAGCTGCTAGATGATGCAAAGAGAGTTCTACGTATTTTATCTCCCAGTAGATTTAGTGTTTCTGTTTTAATATTTAGATCTTTGATCCATATCAATTTTAGTTTAGTGTTGTATAGTGAAAGATATGGGTCTAGTTTTAATCTTCAGCAAGAAATTGAAACCCAATTTTTCCAGCACCATTTATTAACGAGGCTATCTTTCCTCCAGTGAGGGTGTTTGGCTCCTCTGTCAAAGATAAGGTGGCTGAGTGTGTTTGGAGTTGTTTCTGCATCTTCTGATCTGTTGCATTGATCCTCAGGTCTGTTTGTTTTGGGGTGGGGTTTTTTTGCCAATACCATGCTATTTTTTATCACAGTAGCTTTGTAGTATAATTTCAAGTCAGGGATTGTGATGCCCCCTTTGTTTGCCTTTGTTGCCCAGAATTGTTTTTGCTATTCTAGATCTCTTCTGGTTCCAAATGAATTTTGGATTGTTTTCTCTAATTCTGGGAGATATGCTGTTAGAATTTTGAGCAGATTGCTGTAAATCTCTATAGCAATTTTGGAAGAATGGCCATTTTTACTGTATTCATTCTTTCTACCCAAGAACAAGGGATGTCTTTCCATTTTCTGATATTCTCCTAGATCTCCTTTTTCAGAGTACTGTAATTTTCAATGTAGAGGTCTTTAACTTCCTTCATGAGATTGATTCCTAAGTATTTCATTTTTTTGGATGTTAATTTCTCTCTCAGTGAGTCTATTCATTCATATACAGGAAGTCTATTACCTTCAGAGTGTTGACTTTGAATCTAGCTATGCTACTGAATTTGATTATTAAATCTAGAAGTCTTTTGGTGGAGTATTTGGGGTCTTGTATGTGGCGTATCATGTCATCTGCAAATAATAATAATTTAACTTCTTGCTTTCCTATCCTTATTCCTTTTATTTCTTTTTCTTGACTAATTGCTCTGGCTAATATTTCCAGAACTATATTGAATAAGAGCGGAGCTTGTGGATATCCTAGTCTTGTTCCTGATTTTAGAGTGACAGCTTCAGGAGTTGTTTGTTTTGTTTTGTTTTAGATACAGAGGATTGAACTCAGGACCTTGGACTTGCCAGGCAGACACATAGACGGCTTTTATCAGATTGACATAAAGACCATCTATTCCAATTTTTTTTGTAGGGTTTTTATCATGAGTGGGTGTTGGACTTTGTCAAACACTTTTTCTGCATTTATTGAGATGATCATGTGGTTTTTGTCCTTGGTTCTGTTAATGCATTGTATTACATTTATTGATTTGCATATGTTGAAAAATCCCTGCATCCCTGGGATGAATCCTATTTGGTCTTATGTATAATCTTCTTGATGATTTGCTTCATTCTGTTTGCCAGTACCTTATTGAGGATATTTGCATCAATGTTCACTAAGGAGATTTGCTTGTAGCTTTCTTTTATGGTTAGATCCTTCTCTGGTTTTGGTATCAGGTTAATGCTTGCTTCCAGGAATGACTTTGGGAGTATTGCTTCCCTTTCAATTTCATTAAAGAGTATGAGAAGTAGTGGCATTATGTCTTCTCTAAATTTCTTGTAGAACTCAGCAGTGAATCCATCAGGGCCTGTGCTTTTCTACCTTGATAGGTTTGTAATTCCATCTTCAATTTCATTGACTATATTGGTTTATTTAGAATTTTTATATAGTCTTGATTCAGCTTTAGTAATTCATATGTATGTAGGAATCTGTCCATTTCTGCTGTGTTTTCCATCTTATGAGAATCCAAATTCTCAAAGTAGATATTGATAATTTTCTGGATTTCTGCAGGATCATTGTGATTTTACCCTTTTCAAACCTCATTGCGTGGATTTTTTTTTTTTTGTACCAGGGATCGAACTCGGGTCCTTGTGCTTGCGAGACAGGTGGCAGAACCACTGAGCTAAATCCCTGGCCCTCACTGAGTGGATTTGAGGCTTTCTTTCCTTTTTTTTGGTACCAGGGATCGAACTCGGGTCCTTGTGCTTGTGAGGGCAGGTGGCATCTTTCCTTTTTTTGATAAGGTTGGCTAAGTGTTTGTCAATTTTATTTACTCATTCAAAAAATAACTCTTCTGGGCTGGGGATTTAGCTCAGTGGTCCCGCTGCCTGCCTCACTATCACAAGGTCCTGAGTTTGATTCCCAGTACCAAAAAAAAAAAAACAAACTTCATTGATTCTTTATATTGTTTTTCAATTCCATTGCATTAATTTCTGCTTTGATCTTTATAATTTGCTCCATCATATGAGTTTTGGGCTTGACTTGCTCTTCTTTTTCTAGAAGCTTGAGGTTCAACATTAGGTTGTTTATTTGAGCTCACTCTGATTTTCTGACACGGGAATTCATTGCTGTAAATTTTCCTCATCAGACTTCTTTCATTGCGTCTCATAAGTTCTGGTACGTTGTACTGACATTATCATTTATTTGTAGAAACTGTCTAATTTCTTCTGTGACCCACTGTTGTTCAGGAGAGTGTTATTTAATTTCTATGTGTTTATGAAGTTGTGTTTTTTTTGTTTTTTTTTTTGGTACCAGGGATCGAACTCAGCGCTTGCGAGGCAGGCAGCGGAACCACTGAGCTAAATCCCCCGCCCAGTTTATGAAATGTTTGTGAAGGGCTGGGGATTTAGTTCAGTGGTTCCGGCGCCTGCTTCAAAACCACCAGGTCCCAAGTTTGATCCCCGGGACTCCCCTAAAAAAGTTTTTGTGGTTTCTTCTACGATTGATTTCCAGTTTCATTGCACTATGGTCTGATAATATGCATGGGATAATTTCAATTAATTTGCATTTACTTAAACATGTTCTACAAGCTAGTATGTGGTTTATTTTGGAGAACATGCTGTGTGCAGTTGAGAAGAATTTTTATTTTGATTGGTGTTTTTAAAAATTTTTTTTGGTACCAGGGATTGAACTCGGGACCTTGCGCTTGCAAGGCAGGTGCTGGAACCACTGAGCTAAATCCTCAGAATTTTTTTTTGGGGGGGTACCGGGAATCGAACTCGGGTCCTTGCGCTTGCACAGCAGGCGACGATAAATCCCCAGAATTTTAATTTTGATGTGAGGTGGAACACTCTGTAGACATCTACTAAGTCTATCTGTTCAAAGTTTGGTTCAGTTCTGATATTTCTATGTTGATTTCTTATCTAGTTGATGTGTCTCTTTGTGACAATGCAGTTGAGGCCCCCCATTACAATTTGATTTTTCATGTCTGTTAATATTTGTTTTATATAGTTGGGTGTGCTATTATTTGATGTATGTATTTTTATTATTGTTATCTCTTCCTTTTGGGTTGTTCCCCCCCCCCCTTTTTTTTCTGGTACTGAGGATCAAACTCAGGACCTTACACTTGCCAGGCAGGCATGGTGCCACTGAGCTATATTCCCAGCACTATGGTTGTTCCCTTTGCAAGCATATAGTGACCTTCTTTGTCTCTCTTAATCAGTCCTGGCTTGAAATTCACTTTGTCAGCAAATAGAATAGTTACTGCTGCTTTTTTTCTGGATTCCTATTACGGGGAGTATTGTTTTCCATCCTTTCACTTTCCCTCTATCAATTTCTTTTGGAATTAAATGTGTTTCTTGTATGCAGCACATTGTTGCATCTTGCCTCTTGATCCATTCTGCCAGTCTGTTTCTTTTGATTTGGTGAATTGAGACCATTTACAGTGATGGTTATAACTGATATGTATTGACTTATCCTTGTCATGATATTTTTCTATTGATGGCTCTCTTTTTTCCCTTATTTGTTTAATTACTTGCCTTGCCTGGTGGATTCATTCTGTTGGGGTTTATGGAATTGTAGTCCTCATTATCTCTTTCTAGAATGTCCTTCAGAACACTTTGGAGTGCTGGTTTGATGGTCATGAATTTCTTCAGGTGTTCTTTGTCATGGAAATATCTTATTTCTCCATCAATTTTGAAAGATAGTTTTGCAGGGTACATCAATCTGGGTTGGAAATTTTCTTTCAGGGCTTGAAATACTTCACTCCACATTCTCCTTGACTTATGGGTTTGTTTTGAGAAATCTGTGATTCTGATGAGCTTTCCATTACAGGTGATTTGGTTTTTTTCTCTAACAGTTTTATTTTTATTTAATTTTATTTATTTTTGAGACAGGGTCTCACTATATAGTTCAGGTTGACCTTCAACTCACCATGTAGCCAATGCAGGCCTCAAATGAGGCAATCCTCCTGCCTTAGCCTCCTGAGTGCTAGGATTACAGGGCTGAGCCACTATCCCTGGGTTCTAACATTTTGCATTCAATTTCTGGAATCTTGAGTATTACCTGCCTTGGTGTCATTTTTTTTGGTACCAGGGATCGAACTCGGGTCCTTGAACCTGCACAGCAGGTGGTGAAACCACTAAGCTAAATCCCCGGCCCATGTCATTTTTTTTTAAATTATGACTAATTGGAGTTCTGTATGCCTCACTTATCTGTATGTCAAGTTCTTTTTCCGTGCTTGGGAAGTTTTCTGCCATTACTTCTGTGAACAGGTTTTTTATGTCATTTGAGCTAGCTCCTACTTTTTCAGTGACTCCAGTCAATCTTAAATTATTCTTCTTTGCATCATCTAGAAGCTGTTGGATTGATTTTTCATGATTCTTTGTTATTTTTAAAAAAATCATTGTTTTCATGATTGCTAACCACAATCCTGTCTTCTATAACTTGTATTCTTTCTTCACACTGGCTCATTCTGCTGTGTATACTTTCAGTAAAATTTTTGATCTCCTGCATATCTATTTGAATATGTTTCATGGATTTCATTTCTTTCCTATGTTGGGCATTCATGGTTTCCATCATTTTCCTCAAATCCTCTATTTTTTATCTGCATCTGCTCTAGAGTCACTATGTCTTTCATTATGGTCACCGTCTCTGTAGCTATCTGAGATATTATTCCTAATTTGATTTTTTTTAGTAGCCTCATCCATCTGCTTTGTTACTTCTGCTCTTACCACTTCAGAGAGTCCAGGTGGGTGGGTTTCAAATCATTCTACCTCATTGGCCCCTGGGTTTGCCTTTGGTGAGCTCAAAGTCTGGGGTTACATCTTGCTTAAGTGTCTTCTCATTTTCTATTTTTTTTAAGTTTATTTCCCTGGTTGATACTTGTAAATTGCTTATGGCAAGTAACTCTATTGCTAGTATTTAGAACTGTTAGGAAATTACTACTTCTTTGAGATGACTTCCAGGTGTAGCTGGCTTTTGGGTTTAGAGTCTGTTGTAAGATCTTACCTCTTCGACTTATTGGGGATGGAGAGTTGCTGCCTATTTGGCCTAGGTCATGGTTCTTTGGCACTGGCCTATAGTATTGTTTATGACCTTTAGGCAATCTTTGTCTTGGCATACCAGAAAAAATAATTGATTAGAACAATTATGTCACCTTGGCTAAAGTGGTACAAGCAGCAATAAGAGAAGCATCAAACACAGCCTAGAAAATGATAAACTGTGGTAACTATTAATTTTCCACCTTTAACCGTATAAACTGTATTTGTGGTTATATAACAAAATCTTAAAAATCCAGAAAATTGTATGCAGTAAATATGCCCTCAATATGGCAATTTTACCCTCAGGGGAGAAAATTTAAAAGGGGATAGGGTGGAAAATAGATAAATAAAGAAGAGGAAGAGATTAGAACCAAGGCTGGAGTATGTGAACTTTGGGAAACTGGTGGAGAAGACAGGAGGAAAAGAGAGAAAGAAGAAATAAAAACAAGAACAGAACAACAACAAACTGAAACAATGTTTACACTCATATAAATACAAGAAGAAATAAGGAAGAAAAAAGAAAAGAAAAACAAAACACAAAAAGAAATAAAAGAAGAAAAATTGTCTACTTCAGGCTGTGTCTCTGCTGTCACTGGTAGACAGTATCCGGAGTGTCCAGAGTGGGAAGACAGAGTCCAGACCCTATTTGATTAATCCTAGCAAGCTAGTCATAGATTTATGGAGCAGTGATGGATAATCTCAGCAAGCCTGCACTTTAAATTCCACTGAAGTGCAAGCTGGTTTCTCACTGTGAGGCTAGAACCCAATTTGTTCAGCCTGCAACACTCAGTGTGCTTCCTGCCAACTTGAACTTGGCTCCCTGCTGGCTTGAACTCAACTGCTTGACCTCCTGCCAACTTGAACTTGATTCTATCTCACTCTGACACTGGGAGCCACTAGATGGAGCCAGCCCAAAGCTGCTCTGAGTTCCAAACTCAGTTGGCCCCTCTCCAAGATGGCTACTGGCCAATTGCCCTTTCTTGGGGGACATCTGAACCTGAATAACTCATCAGCTACTGCAGTCTGAGGCATCGCCTGCTCTGTTCCACTAGTGCATTTGTCTTTGGAGACCTCTGGGGTTGCCAGTAGTCATCATGCATATGCAAGTTCCAGCCACCCTTCCCTCACAATGAGTCAGCACTTAGGGAGAATGTACCATTTGCCACCTCTTTCTTCTGTGTTGAGCTCTCTCTTTGTTCTCCTCATGGGCTTCGATTCTTGCTTCAGATCCTTGCTGGATCCCAGGGACCCTCTTCCCTCCTTCTTCTCCTCCTTATGTTGCTATATTCCAACTTCTGGACACCAAATCTGAAATAGGCTGTTTCTCTACTGTTCACTACTTTGCCATCTTCCCCAAAGTTCCCCAAGGGCAGTGGATTTTCAGATAGACCTCCTGTATCAGAGTCACCCTGCGCAAGACACCTGGTGAAACAAAGATTCTTGGAGAATAGCCTGGACAACATGCCCACACCCAAGTGCCCACATTCTAATTACCATCGTCTTTCCTTGGTGTTTCTCAGCTTTGAGGGTAGAACCCATTTCCTTGGTTACCATCTTAAGTTAACTCAATGTTTCCTTTTGGTCCAACATCACCTGTGTAACAAGTTCCTTGTACTAAATATCTTCTGCTGCTGAAATACTGTGGTTTTGACTTTCCTGGACTCAGATCCATATGCCAGGATAGCCTACCTTCCTTGAGTATATAGCTGGGTAGGGGCTCTTTCTGATACTGGGACTCAGGAAGATACATGAGTACTCAGTCAAACTTCAAAAAGGGGACAATCAAATTGTTTCTGGAGCTTAAGTCACAAGAAGGAATGACACAAATGATGTAGAGACTCAATTTATGGTTCCTGATTGAGAGAGCCTTCTGAACTGCAGTCTGGGGGGGGTGCTCATTGTGGCCACCTGGGACCAAAGAAGTCATCCATGAAGAAGGGAATGAAAGGTAAGAGAAGGGTATGGGTTCCTGTGCCACCCTAGTGAGTTCAGGGTCCGAGTTTCTCCACCTCCAAGACTACAGAAAATATTGGATTCTGGGGAAAAATCATTTATTCTGTGGTGTTGGAGACTGAACTCTAGACCTCATGCATGCCAGCCAAGAGCTCTATCACTGAGCTATGTCCTCAGCCCTGATTCAAAATTTAGTTATAATTATGAAGGTCTTTACACACAAAGAAATGATAAATATCCCACTAGGGCAGAGGTGGTTAACCTTTTAGAACTTTCAGTGTTAACAAACATCCCACTGTGGCACATGTCCCATTGGTTTGCCACCACTGACATAGGGGCTCAAATCTCCAGTCTTTTTTCCAGCACTGGGGATCAAACTCAGGACTTCATGCATGTTAGGCAAGTGCTGGACCACTCAACTACACTCCTAGCCCCTATGTTTTTTATTCTTGTTTTGTTGTATTTGAGACATAGTTTTACTATGTAGCCCAGGCTGGCTTCAAACTCAGAGTGATCTTCCTGGCTCAGACTCTTGTTTGGTGGGATTACAGGCATGCACCACTGTGCCCTACCTACCCTTTAAAAAAAATATCTCTTAGGGCTGGGGATTTAGCTCAGTGGTTCCGCCACCTGCCTCACAAGTGCAAAGACCTGCTTTCGATCTCTGGTACCAAAAAAAAAAAATAATAATAATAAATAAATAAATCTCTTAAATTTTTAGTGTAAGTTCTACACACCTTTATTCTTACTACATGTGTAGTAAAACTTGAGCAAGTCACAAGTTACTTGCAAGAACTGGTTTCCTCTGGATCCAAGTCTCGTGAAGCAGGAGCTGTGGATGCACTAGCTGGGGAGGACCAGGGCTTTACCAGGAGACAGAAGACAACTGCATTTCACTGGAAGCCAAATCTGGGGACTAAGGAACTGCAGAGTCACCGGTGACTCTAAGTGAGACATCCAAGGGGGACCACGGAGGTGTGTTGTGCAAAAGAACAGGACCGGGGATACTTCATTTATTGTCACAGCCCTGGCCAAGAGCCCTATGCATATTAAGTCCCTTAACTTTCTTTTGAGACAGGGTCTCACTATGTAGTCCAGCCTGGCCTCAAACTTGTGGTGATCCTCCTGCCTCAGCTACCTGGGATCACAGGGGTGCACCACACCCAGTGAGTCCCTTTTTTTGGTACCGGGGATCAAACTCAGGACCTTACACTTTCGAGGCAGGCGTTGGAACCACTGAGCTAAATCCCCAGCTGAGTCCCTTAACTCTTTGCAGACACTCCATTGGTCACTCTGTGTCCCATTTTATAAATTAAGGTAATGAAAGTAGCTTCCCCAGGGCCACATAGGTATAGACTAAATAAATAAGGGAATTGTTTTCTCTCCTCATGCACTAAATAGCCTAATGCTCATGTAAGAATCACAGGTCCTGTCTTCAATTCCTGATAAATCCTTGTGGACTAATCAACTATGTAATTTAACAGCCATTTATAACTACTCTTAGCAGGCATTGTGGTGCCCATCTATAACCCCATCGCTTTGGGGGTCAGAACTCTGTTCCTTGGGTTCTCAAGCCTCGTCTTAGCTTCTGTTGAGCAGTTTCATGCTTCTGCAACTATCATGATACAAACACCAGCCATATGGTTGATGCCCTTCAAATCTCAAGGCTACTCTGGTCCTCAGGACATGGCCAAGTGCTGCCAGTGTAGTTCTTTTCATAAGCAACTTTTTTCTTTTTTTCGGAGACAGTTTCACTATGTAGCCCAGGCTGGCATTGAACTTGTGATCCTTCTGCTTCGGCCTCCTGAATATGGGGATTATAGGGATAATAGCTATGTGCCTCCATATTTGGGAGCAGTCATTTTAGTCTTATAATTGGCTCATGCAATCAGGGAAAAGGTGGTTGCAAGCACAGGTTCATCATTTTTTTTTTCTCAACTTCATCTGTCTCAGGTCTCTAGTCTTAGCCCTTTAGTCCTCATTGTTTCAGTAGCTCACTGATGTGTTAAGTAGATAATTTTAATCTGGCTTTTCTCATTGTTCTCAGCAGGATTATGGGTTTTCTGCAAACCTAGGTGGAAAGTGTTAAGTTTTGCTTTAAATAATTTTTGAGACAAAAAAGTCTTGCTGTGTAGTTCAGGCTGGCCTTGGACACACAGTGATCCTCCTGCCTCAGCCTCCCCAGTGCTGGGATTCCTGGTGTGTGCCACTATGCCTGGCAGTTTGCAAATAATTTAAAAATACTACCTTAAAGAAAAATATGAAAAATTTCAAGGCTGTTTGCTTTTCATGTTGAAAAAAACCCTCCTGACTTTAATTCTTAAAACAGGCAAAAAAGGGAGGGGGTACCTAGAATGGTACAGGCTGATTTATAAGCCTCCTTCCTCATGCAATATTTCAAGAACATTTATTCTGACTGATGATATAGTCAATAAGTCAAAAATATAAAAGAACATGTAAAGTCATCCTGCCATTCCTTTCTCCCAACCACAAGTTCCTCCCCCTTATACAATTATTTCTCCTTCAGAAGATATTTTATGAAAATATGTATTTCTCAAATGACTGCACATTTACATGTCATATTTTACTTAACTCTATTGTTCTTTTCATATAAGGTTTTTTAGCAGCTGTACAGTATTTTATTATACCATCATTTACTGAGTATTATGGACAGCATGTTTATAAACTGATTATTACAATGTTTAACAAATTTTGTACATCATTCTGCAGACACATGAAGACAGTGCTAAGGAATTCCAGGGGGGAGAACTGTCAAGACTACCTCCCTGAGGATTTTCAAGTTTGTATTCACACCAGGCGCTACATAAGAATGTTTGTTTCCCCACTCTTTCCAAGATTAAAAAACACACCACCCACTCAAAAACCAAACCACATCCTTCACCTTTACTGTGAAAGATGGGAAAGTATACTTACATGGTATTATTAAGAGCCATTTATATTTCTTGAGAATAATTTTTCTTGAAAATACAATCTTTGCTAATTTTCTGAGTTGTTCACCTTTTTCTGAATGAACTGACAGATGTTACACGTAAGTGAATTAAATCTCTGGGAAGAATTGCAACTATTTCTTCCCCCAGCTTGCCATGTATTCCAGCTTTTCTCTATGGTAATTTTGTCATGCAGAATCTTTAATTTTTACAAAGGCAATTTTTATCTAAAATATAGTACATACACATAATAATCTATTAATTATTTTAATTATCATATTCTCAACATCTGCAACCTTTGGTACTCCTTTGGAAACTCAACATTCTCATGTTCGCCCAGTAGAGTGAGAGGAAAAATAACCATATGTTCTAATGACTTGGCACAAAACATTTATTATTTTTAACAAAAAGGCATACATGGTAGGAAGAGCAGAAAGATTAACAGAGAAGTTAAAATTTATCTCAAAACCAACTTTTGAAAAAAAAACAACACCAACTTTTGAACCCAGGAGTGGTGGCGCACGCCTGTGATCCCAGCACTGGGGAAGGGGAGGCAGGAGGATCATGAGTTCCAGGCCAGCCTGAGCTACACAAAAAACAAGAATAAAATGAAACAAAAAAACCCCCCAAAACAAAAAGCCAACTTTTGTCAGGAAGACTTCTTCACAGACAAGTGAAGGGCAGAAATACAGAAATCCACATAAGATGGGCTGTTTTGGTTTTCTTTCTTTTTGGTTTGGACTATTCCAGGGAGACTTAATTAGATAAGTTTTAATTTGAGGAGTTCCAACAAGGCCCACCCTAAATGTTGAATTTTCTCTTAGAAAAATACTTGATTCATAAGACAGATTTGAATTTGTTTCTGACTGTACCACATTTCACACAATCATTACTCAGAGGGCAATTTTTTTTTCCTGAGAAATGTCAAACTAAATTTAAAATTAGCAAAAGGGGGCCGGGGATTTAGCTCAGTGATTTCACCGCCTGCTTCGCAAGCACAAGGACCTAAGTTTGATCCCTGGTACCAAAAAAAAAAAAAAAAAAAAAAAATTAGCAAAAGAATTCTACCTATAATCACCAAATCTATATTCATGTAGATGCCACAAAGTATGTAAAGATAAAGAGAATTTATAAAATTTGAAGGAAAAAACTTGTGACATCTAAAAATACTGGCAAATTAAAGCTAAAATTCATGCTGGCAATTTACTATCTGTTTACACTAAATGGATGGCCAGAGGCCAGCAGAAATGCTAAAATGGTTGTTTGTTTGCTAAAGGTTATTCATATTAATGAAACAAAAGATCAACAGCCTCTAAGTTAAACGTCACAATATGAAATCACTGCTTTCTGATTTAACTTTCAGAAGACAGACAGGGCAAAACCCACGTATCATACTTGTTACTTCTGCTTATAAATACAAATAAAAGCCAGTACACACATGATGAGGATATAAATGCATGGTTGTTTCAAATTCCAAAATAAAAGCTTTTGTGTAATCCAATTCTACAGTTTTTCTGGAATAGCAAATTAATGGAAATATGCATTTCCAAAAACTTAGAAACAAAATTTGGTTTGGTATTTTTGGAGGGGATCTGCTAGGTACTTCAGGCTGGCCTCAAACTACAGGAGATCCTCCTGCCTCAGCCTCCCCACTGCTGGAGTTACAGGCCTGTGCCATCACACCTGGCTACTAACACTTTGATTCTGACATCAAATACTATAGTGTGAAAAGCTACAAAAGCAAAATGTTTCCGTAATCATTTAGCAAAGAAAGGATGAAGGAGAATGTTGTCAGGAGACAGCTGCTCCTTTGCACTTGGACTCAGCTGATCTACTTCACTCAGCCCCATCCCAGCTCTTAACTCTTCACCCATGAAGAATCTACTTTCCTTTCTGTCAATTGAGTTTCAATTTTCTAGAAAACTCTGATTTAACATTGGTCCTAATCCATTTTAAATCAAAGGAAATGCTGTAACATAACATTTATTTAAATCACAGACAGAAATTAAATGCTTTAGTGTTACAGCAGATGCATTTCAAGTGCTCTGTAAAGATAAAGGAAAGCAAGAGTCTAGACTTTATAAATTCTACATGTATTCCCTAATTACTTGCTACAGCATGATCCTCCTTGGATTACTATTCCCGAAGAAGGTGAACAAAGCGCATAAAACATGCACTTCTTGGAAATGGAATTGGACTTGAAGTCTCAGGCCTGGCCAAGGAATTCTTCCATCCAGGATGGTCAAACTTACTACCTCAGCATCAGCAACGCAGAGGGGCTTTGAAGAAACACGTCTGCTCTCCCTTTTAAACACAGTGAGTGCCTATGGGCCAGGACCTCAGGACAGGGCCACGGCGATTCCATGGCAAAGAGAAGCGCTGCTCTACCTGGCTTTCCTAGATTCCCAAACACTTTACCCAGGCTCTACTTTGTGCACCTGTGAAACATCTGAAAGATACTTTTCTGTGAGTTGCTAGGCTGCAGGGACTGAGCACTTCTAGGAACACTGCAATGATCTCTGCTAGACTTTGGCATCTTTCTTCCGTTAACTGAAGGCCTCAGCTGGACTGTAAAAGGTTGCCAGTTCTCATCTCTGGAGCCTCTCCGCAGTCTGGGATGCTCAGCAGCTGTTTGAATTTTGAGGCTGTGATCTCCAGACGCCTCCCTCTGTGCAGTCAGAAGTCTGTCGGGGGGCATGGATGCTGCTCGGAGTTCATACTCTTCACGGCTGGGCTTCCTTTGCTCTTTTTTCTCTTCTTCCTGCAGCTGCAAAGCTAATAATCTGTCCTGTTCTTCTTGCTTATGTCTCTCAAAAAGCAGATGCTCCAAATCTATCAGTTTTTGGGTAAAATTTATCTCTGTTTCCTCTTGATCTGAAGAAGATTTGGGGAACATTTTCTTCCTTTTCACAGAGCAGCAGGGATCCCTGGCTGCTTCAGATGCAGGCTCCTGGTGTTTTCTTTTGGAAACATCTTTGCTGAGCAGCGGGCCAGACTCCTCATTTTCTGTCTCCATGGTGCAGTCTACAGTCACCTGGGTCCCACCTGACAGGTTGCCCTCATTCCCTTTGTCCCCAGGCTTAGTGGAGGGAACTCTGGCTTTTCGTCCTGCATGATGTGTGACACACAACTCTGTATCATGATTGTCTGATCTTGTCTTGACCTTGCCTTCAAGACACTGATCTGTATCATAGGCACAGAGCCACGGCATTGCTGAGTCCACCGAAGACCTTGGACTTGGATCCTGAGCCTCAAGGCACATTTGGGGAGAGAGTGTTGGCATATCTTCAGCTTCTATGTCTTGCCACACAGGGCTCTTGACTCCGCTACCACCAACTTCCTGTAGAAAACAGAAATGAGAGTCAAATCATAATCTATAAATCCATAAATCAGATGCCATAGATGACCAAGTCACTAGGCATTACTCTGTGTTAACAATAAGGCTGATTCTCTTTTTTTGGCAGGGGGCACTGCTGGGTCCTAGGGCCATGCATATACTAGGCAAATGCTCTACCTCCAAGAGCTGTAGCCCCAGGGCTGATTCTTTTTTAACAGTATTGTTGGGGGTATGGTGGTGTAAGCCTGTAATCCCAGCACTCCAGAGGTTGAGGCAGGAGGATCACCACAAATTTAGTGCCACGAAGTGGCCTAGATAGTGAGTTCAAGGCCAGCCTGAACTACACAGTGAGACCCTATCTCAACCAAAAAACACCATTAGCCTATGAGCTGATTTATATTAAAACACCAATTCATTTTCATTCCCATGAAATCCTACAGATTAAAACCCATAAACTGGATTCTACGTGTGGCCAAATTGTGGGCATCAGGACCTGACCGCCTTCACCTCACAACCTTACAAACTTCTGGTCCAGGGGTTTTGAACCCCTTTCTGTCCCCTTGACCATCCTTTTAGCATTTTGGTGAGGCAGTTTGCTGACAATATTTTAATACAAAAATTAACATACATAGCTGTTGGGAGCAATGCTACATAATTCTAGGGAAAAATCATTTGAGTAGGCCTAGTTCTCCTGCCTACAGGCCAGCAATAACACTCCAAGACATACTTCCATTTTGGCCTCAGGTCACAAGGGAGATCTCAATGATCCCATGATGCTGTAATCCTCCAGCACAAGACCACACCTGTGGGAGACACCCTGGGAGGAACCAAATCTTCATCTGCATAGTTCCTCATTGTTCTTAGATTTCTGCGGCCCCCACCCAGTCTTTTGTTACACCTTGTTCATCCCAATATGATACTGAAATCTACATTATTCATTTGTTACATTTGTTTCTTTGGGTGGACTAAATAAAAGGTGCTGCAAGCTAGGGCTTCTTGTCTTTGCAGCCTAGAGCAGCACTGATCAGACCCAAAGCTCAGCTTCTTCTCAGTCTCATTTGTCTACCTTTCCTGTAATTCGCCGTGTGCTGCCGTGGCTCGCAGGAGACTAGGACTTACTGCAGAGGTTCTGGTAATGTCTCCTTCCCCTGTTCCCTACACATAGCCTCAAAAAGGAAAACAATATTAAAATCTTAAACCACATATGCATGTACTGGTATATTAAATAAGATCTGTCTGAGCTGGGTGTGGTGACACACACCTGTAATCCCAGCATTTGGAAGGCCTCAGCAGGAGGATTACTGCAAGCTTCTGGCCAGCCTAGGCTACACAGTGAGTTCGAGGCCAGCCTGGAACACAGCAGGATCCTATCTCAGGGAAAAAAAAAAAAATTCAGTAGGAAGTCCAATAACTTCTAATATCAAAGTTATGACTATAGGGCCGGGGATTTAGCTCAGTGGTTTTGCCACCTGCTACGCAAGCGCAAGGACCCGAGTTCAATCCCTGGTACCAAAAAAAACAAAACAAAACAAAAAAAACACATGACTTTGGGCCAGGGATTTAGCTCAGTGGTTTCGCCGCCTGCAAAGACCAGAGTTTGATCCCTGGTACCAAAAAAAAAAATGTTATGACTATAAATGATATTTTCTTACTTTTATGAAAAAATTGCACAGCAATAAAAATAAGTTAATACACTGTGTATTGTTATCATAGTACTCAAGAGTACAAAACAAACTAAAAAGATTGTTACAAAAAAGAAACAGATAATAAAACTTTCTTTTCTAAAACTAAAATAGCACACATATTAAAATATTTTTGAGGGGACAGGGATTTAGCTCAGTGGTTCCACCACCTGCCTTGCAACCACAAGGTCCTGAGTTCAATCCCCCGTATAAAAAAAAATAAAAAAAATTTTTTTGAAGCCAGCCATGGTGGTGCATGCCTGTAATCCCAACACTCAGGTGGCTGAGGTAGGAGGATTCCTGAGAGTTCAAGGCCAGCCTGGGCTACATAGTGAGAATACAGCCAGCCTGAACTACATAGGGAGACTCTGTCTCAAAACAAAATGTTTTCTTTAAACAACAGAATATGGCTTTTTCTTTTTCCTTTTTGTGGTACCAGGGATTGAACTCAGGACCTTGCACTTGCGAGGGAGGTGCGGTGCAACCGAGCTAAATCCCCTGCCCACAATGGAATATGTAATGTGGGAAGTGTTTGACTTCTCCCTACTTATTTTATATACATATATAATTTCTCATATAAGAGAAAGTGTAGTATTTGAGCTTGTGCATATGACTTATTTCACTTAACATTACGTTCTCAAGTTGGATCCATTTACCTACAAATGTCTCGTTTATCTTTTTTTATGGCAATGTAGTACCCCACTGTGTATAACCACATTTTCCTTATCCATTCATCTATTGATGGACATATATGCTGTTTCCAAGATCTAGCTATTATAAATTGTGTTGCTACAAACATGGGTACGGTATGTGTGTGTGTATATATATATATATATATATATATCCCTGTAATATGATTTTTTTTTTAGTTTGTTGAGATAGGGTCTCACTATGTAGTTCAGGCTGGCCTTGAACTTCCAGTGATCATCTTGTCTCAGCCTCCAAAGTGCTGGGATTACAGGTCTGTGTGATCACATTCAGCTCTCTGTAATATGATTTTAACTCTTTCAGGAAGATACTTTGAAGGAATCCAACATAGATGAGTCAAATGGAATTTCTATTTTTAGGTTTTTTAAGTATCTCCATTTTGATTTCAAATAAATATTTCAAGAAATCTATAATAAATCAAATGTGATGTGAAAATACCTGTGTTTTCTACTGATGACAAAGCCATATTTTGTCAACAGCATCCTGGTTTGCTGTGTACATTCAAAATTAAAGAAAATACTAAAATTGGAGGTTAGCAAAACATACTTCTTAGGGTAAGAACTCTTGCTTTAGCCAGCCTAGTTAGTTATTCTTCTCACCTACAGGTTTTAGGTAAGTCAAGACTGCTCATCTAGTTTTGCTGTGGATGTGATATTCGGGGTAGGAAAAATATCCCGGTCCTACCACACCTACCAATCTTGGGCAAAAGAGGGACATCTGCCTTGTAGAGCTGATGGTTGTGACAATATTTTTTTTTGAGACAGGGTCTCGTTATGTAGCCCAGGCTGGCCTCGAGTTCACAGGATCTTCCTGTCTTGGCCTCTCGAGCGCTAGGAATACCAGCAGGCACCACCATGCCCAGCTCATGGTGATAATATTAGGGAGATTATACATACATTATTTGGGACATAGCAAATGTTCATTAGATGCTGGGTGGTATAAAACTACCCAGCTGAACTGAAAGGACTGTAAGGGAATAGCTAACCAAATTCCTCTGTAAGGAACCGACTTTGGCCTGAGTCCTTCTTTCCCAGCCTATTCTCCTGGAAGCCTGCTAAGAGTGAAATGTCACCTGTGTCATGGGCCCTACAGCTCACAGTAACAAGCACTCTGACTGGTATACTGCATCTGTGCCAGGACTATGAGTGCCCCATGAGGCTGAGGTTCTCTCTAAGTGACTCCCAACTCTGGCTGGGTGTGTTCTTGGGATGCTACCAGAAATGAATGACTAAAGGTGGCCTTGCTTCTAGGCTATCACTCTGGAGCCTGGATGAACAGCACACCTGATACTGCCCTGCCTGTGTTTTGCTTCCCATCTCAGAGTCTTCCAAGAGACACTGGTACCAGGTGCAACCCATTTGGTTTGTGACTTTGATCATCCAGGTCAAGAATCAGGAAACTGTGGCCTACGGCACAGCTCCAGGGTGCAGCCTTTCTTGTAAAGAAGTTTTTTTGGATCCCAGGTCACTCATTTGCTTACACATTGGTTAGGAGGCTCTCGTACTTCAAGGCCGTGAGCTGAATAGCTGTAATGACCACAAAGACTAAAATCGTTTGCCCTGGCACCTGAGAGCAAAGGCTTGCTGAGCCACAGTCCCGGTGAGCCTAACGACTAAGACAGGATGTGCAGTAACCAGTGTGCCTTAAAAAAGGGAATTACAGGCGCACGATGGCGCCAGTGAGCCCGGCGGTGAGGCTGCGGAACAGAGGTTTGGATTCAGGAGGCGAGGGGGTTTCTCAGGTTGGATTCAAGAATAAGAATGCGAAACGCAGGACTTGGTGGCCTAACCATCCATTGGCCAGGGACAAGGCTTTGCATTTCGGAGAAAATTGAAAATTCAGCAAAATTACAAGAAATTGCTATGGAAGGAAAAGAAGGCTGGAACATCACAGGAATCCCAATTCACAGATCACTACCCAGATCACTTGAAACATCTCTATTTAGCTGAAGAGGAAAGACTCAAGAAGCAACTGAAAAAAAACCAAAAACACACAAAAAACAGCCTTTGTCAGAAGAAAAAGTCAACCAGCCTTTGCCTGAAGAACAGTGTAGAGTTGACCTTGCTTTGTCTGAAGAACAATGTCATCAGACTCAGCCAGAAGAGCAACATAGCAAAACAGTAAATTCCATGACTCTTCCAAAGAAAAAGAAAACATCCAATCAGAAAGCACAAGAAGAATATGAGCAGGTAAAAGCTAAGCATGCTGCTAAGAAACAAGAATTTGAGAAGAGAAAACGAGAGAAGCTCAAAGGCTCTACAAAAAGAAAAAAATGGAAGTGTTCAAAATATTGAGCAAAAGGACTAAAAAGGGCCAACCAAACTTGAATTTACAAATAGAGTATCTTCTTAAAAAAAATACAAGGAAAAAGTTAAATCAGACATTTTGTTCTTTAGGGTAAAAATAACCACTGAACGTTCACTGTGTTCTTATGTATAGGAAATGCATAGTCCCTGAAAATGAACCAAATTTATCAACATAACATGAACTGCTAAGATGTGCAAATATATTTTTTCTTGTAAAAGAAAAATTTTAATATGTATAGTTGATGTAATATGGCTGGTTTTGTATTTATTTGCCTCTGGAGGAAGATTGGGTTGAAGAACCTAAATCTATTTGGGAGACAGCTCAAGAATACTTTAGTCATGTATGAAATTATATGAAATAAAATTTTTTGAAAAAAAAGGGAATCACAGGGCTGGTTATTTAAGCTCAGTGGCACTGCACCTGCCTCCCGAGTGCAAGGTCCTGAGTTCGATCCCCCGTACCAAAAATCTAAACAAAATCAAAAAAAGAGTCACAGGCATCAGTAACCTACAGTATTAACAACCCTCCCTAAGAACATCTTCACCACCAACATACCTTAGAGAAGGAATTCCTCCTGACTTCCTGTCCAGCTTCAGACTGTGATGCTGACCCAAACTGGGATTTAGGTGACAAATACCTTTAAAAAAATTATCAAAGTTGGAATGCTTTGAAAGACAGCTGGTATTTGGCTAATACAAGAAAGCCAGGTGACTGTTCATACCCACGGCTGTCTGCTTTCCTGATGAGCTGATTTATCAGAATGCATTTCCTCCCCCGGGGTAAGTCAGGAGAGGACTTAAAACTTGAAGTAAAAAAAAATATATTTTTTACCCCCATTACTGCAGATTGAATCAGGGCCTCCATAGACAGCTACATCCCCACTCCCCCTCCTCCCCTTGAAATAAGGTTTTACTAAGTTGCTAAATTGCCTGGGTTGGGCTTGAACTTGTGATCTCTGGGCTCAGCTTTCCAGAATACTGGAATTACAGGCTATTTTTAATTTTTGAGAAAGGGTCTTGCTAAATTGCCCAGGCTGTGTTCTGCCTCAGCCTCCCAAGTAACTAGGATTACATATATAAACTACAAGCTCAGCTAACTTTTTTGGATGGGGAGTACCAAAGATCGAACTCAGGACCTTGGGCTTGCCAGGGAGGTGCCGCACCATTGAGTTATACCCCCAGCCCCCTAACTTTTTTTTTTTTTTTTTTTTTTTAAGAGACAGTCTCGGGCCAGGGATTTAGCTCAGTGGTTCCAGCGCCTGCCTGGAAGGAAAAGGTCCTGAGTTTGATCCCTGGTACCAAAAAAAAATAAATAAATAAAGAGACAGTCTCTGTGTCATCTGTCCAGGGTGGCCCTGAACTCCTAGACTAAAGTGATTCTCCTGCCTCAGCCTTCTAACAGGTTATATAACAGGTAAAGTGGCTGGTTCTGTTTTAACTTATTTTTTCTTTTTTGTGATCCTGGGGACTGAACCCAGGGTCTCATGGATGTTGAATACTTACTCTACCACAGAGCCCCAGTCCCTTATTTAACTTTAACCTTAGTAAACTATCAGTTTCTGATAATGTCTGTTCCTAAATTCACTGGTTTATTTCTAGTAATTTTTAAATATTTATATACAGTGGTACCTCGGTTTACAAACTTAGCTTGTTTTACGGTTTTGGGGAAGATGGCTATGGTTGTGTTTGTCACCCAATGCAGAGTTTGCAAATGGAAGCAAAATTTTACTGAATACTTTTGTTTGTGAACTGAATTGTTTGCAAACAGAACCATTCACGAACCGAAGTATTACTGTATTCCAAAGCAGTTAGATATACAAAGATTCATGGGTTATATCATCAAGCAGATTATATCAATATAAAATACCTATGCTTTTTTTTTTGCAGAACCAGGGATTGAACTCAGGACCTTGAGCTTGCCAAGCAGCAGGTATAAAATACCTATACTTTTTAAAAAAGTTTATTTTTATTAGTCCATGTTTGTAGTACGTAAGGATCACATCCATCCTGGGGAGTTGGTAATGTACATAACACATCTTAATTCTTTTTTATTCATCTACCTTCCCTTCCCTATGAAATACCTACCTATGCTTTTTGTCTTTTAATGGTTTTTGTCTTGATTTCTACTTTGCATCCCAAATCTGTTTTTTATTTAATAGCAATGACTTCATTTAACCCTTTCAAGTGTTCCCACTCCAATTTCAAAATTTCAACAAATTTTGGAGGGAGCTGAGTGACTCACATATATTTACTCAGTTGAACCAGAAGCCCTTCCATGTTTTCCAAGTCTAGACGGAGGTTCTATTTCTTCTGACTATGAATAACTAGGGCAGCCCTTATGTCCTCATAAGCCATCAATTCTATCTGTTAAGTGATGCTAGAGGGGTAAGCAGGGGAACAGGGTCACGCCACCACTGACAATTCGTTTCATGATTTTTCATAAGGTGAGGAAGAAATATGATTCATAGGGCTGGGGATTTAGCTCAGCGGCACAACGCCTGCCTGGCAAGCACAAAGTACTGAGTTCAATCCCAAGTACTAAAAAAGAAGATTCATAAACTGGGAGAAAAGGGCAGAGCGGTTATGGTGGTTACACCTCATGATGTCAACATGATTGGCTTGGGAGCTGCCCAGTGGATTGGCTGAGCATCCCTCTGGGTGTGTCTGGGTAGGACATGAGGGCATGACACTGGGCACTATATCCAGTTCCTCACCCCTTCCTCTTTGGCCCTGTTCCCCTGCTCTTCTTGGCTGCCATGAAATGAACAGCTTTGTTCCACTTTGCCCTTCTGCCATGATGTTGCTGCCTTGCAGCCAACTGACCATGGACTGAATCCCTTTAAAACTGTGAGCCAGGGCCGGGGATTTAGCTCAGTGGTTCCGGTGCCTGCCTCTCAAGCACAAGGTCCCAAGTTCAATCCCCAGTACCAAAAAAAACCCAAAACTGTGAGCCAAATTAAACCTGTCCTTTAAATTGTCAGTGTTAGGTATTGCATCCCAGCAATGAGAAAGCTGACTAATACAGGGGGAATTTCTTTTCTTTTCTTTTTTTTGGTAACGGGGAGCGAACTCAGGACCTTGTGCTTGCAAGGCAGGCTGTGGAACCACTGAGCCAAATCCCCGGCCCAAAGGGTAATTTCTTAAGTACCACATTTTCAATTCTTTCAACGAAAATGAGCCTACCTGGGACCAACGTTTGACTTGGATTTAAACCAAGACAAAGAGGTATCTAACTGGTTCATTTTGTGAAAATGGGAATAATGGGAACCTGGAGCAAGCAAGATAAAAAGTGCAATCTGTCAAAATAAGCAGTGGGGTAAAAGGCACATCAGGTTTCACATCTCTCCTTGTGCTGGCCTGGAATGAGATATGGGAGCAGCTCTTTCTCTTCACTTCACATCAATCTCAGACTACCTTCAGGGGGTTTATCTAGAGCCCATGGGAAAAACCTTCATAATCAGTGGTTTACCATGAACCCAAAGCAATGGCTCATAGTTGTTGCTCAATAGATAGTTGGTCATGTTCACTTACTTCTGTATATTTCCAATGTTTCTTTCTTTGTTCTTTTTTTTTGCTTGGAACTTGGTTGTGACTGGATCAGATTTTCTGGAATTCGAGGGAGAAGCCAAGATATTTTCCTCATGGAAATTGTTCTTTAACAATAAAAAAGCATAAAAGGCAATGTTAAGGAGAACTTTATGATAAAATAAACTATTAACTGGACTAATCAATTCAGAACCCACAGAATTCTTCAGGAATTATATTTAAATTCTACATCTGCTTTGAAAAATACTGACACTGCAAAATTTGGTATAGCCAGCCCTCTAAACCCATGGATTCTGTACCCGTGGATTCAACCTCTTGCCTCAGCCTCCTGGGTGCTGGGATTACAGGTATGCACCACCATGCCCAGAAAAGCTCACCATTTCTTTTGGTAAGGGATTTTATTATTCTCAGGTTTTCATATCTGTGGGAGGTCTTGGAACTAATTCCTGTTGGACACTGAGGGATGACTGTAAAAATAAAGTCCATCCACATTGATCTAAATTAATTTTTAATATACATTATGAAGCACAGTAATAGGCAGGTTAGCTGAGTGTGGTAATGCATGCCTATAATCTCAGCACTTGGGAGGCTGAGGCAGGATGACTGCCTAGAGTTCAAGGCCAGCCCTGAAGGACTAGGGAATCTAGCATAACTGATAGAGGCTTACCCAGCATGTACAAGGCCCTGGGTTCAAGACCTAGCACCACCATGGCTCACACAAAAAAAGTCTGTGCTTTCAGGGCATATCAATAAATATCACAAATACTTCCTGTAATCAGTCCTGTAAATTTCTTTTCACACTACTGGGAAAGTTCAGATGACTGTTCACTATCACTGAAGTTTGATATTTAACCAAAATTTATTCTACAATTTCAATAAATCTGCTCTTACAACCCCTTGTGGAAACCGTAAGGACTGAACAATAGGTCTCTGAAAAACAGGGATAGATGACTCCAAATTCTCTTCTTCAATGTATTTTCTTCCCTGTTCCATTAGTTAATGCCTTTTAATGTCCTGATCATGCTTTTAAATGTACTTTTCTTAAATTGAGAAAAGAACTAAAATGTGTAATAGGTAATGTGAAATAGGAAGAAAAGGGGCAAAGGGGAAGGAAGTGGAAGGGGTAGGGGAAAGGAAAGAAGGGTATGGAATTAATATGACAAAATGGAAAAATAGGAACAAAATCTTTGTAAACGGGAGGAATGGAGGGGTTGAAGGGAGGGCTGGGCAAGGGTGAAAAATAAGAGCCAAGAGAGATTATGTAAAGGTGAAAATTTCCAACGATGAATGTTATTATATTGTGTACCTAAAATGTACCAATGATTAGAATGAATAATCGATAATGCAAAATAGGAAGAAAATGTCCAAAGGGGTAGGGGTAGTGGGAGGGGCAGGGGAAAGGAAAGAAGGGAAAGGAAAAATGATGAGAACTGGAAAAAACGGAAATAAAGTCTTTGTAAATAGGGAAGGGAAGGCTAGGAACGGGGAAAAAATAAGAACCAAGATGCATTATGTAAAGGTACAAGTTCCCAATGAGAAATGTAATTGTGTTATATACCTACAATGTACCAATAAAAGAATTAAAAAAAAAAATTGAGAAAAGAAAGGATATATGAAAAAAGGCTAGCCCAACATGGGCGCATGTCTGTAATCCCAGTGCTCACGAGGCTGAGGCAGGAGGATCCCTGTAAGGCCAGCTGGAATACATAGCAAGATCCTGTCTCAAATGGGAGGGGGGGTAACCACCCAAAATTTGAGTATATTTACTATGGCAAGCTTCTCAAAAATGAAAAAAACCCATAATTCTAGGTCTTCCTCATTTGGGTAAGCTCACTTTAAGATCTCTGGTGTCTGAAAGCAGAGAAATTGTATTGAAGGCTCTCAACCCGGAAGGTCTCAGATGTCCTAGATGTCTCTGGAGATGGTATTCCTTGGATCCCACCCAGAGGTTAGAATTCAGCACATTTAGTTTTTTGTTGGTTTTTTTTTGGCGGGGGGGTATTTTTTGGATTTTTTTTTTTTTGGTACCAGGGATTGAACCCTGGACCTTGTGCTTGTGAGGCAGGCTCAGCTGCCACTGAGCTAAATTCCTGGCCTCAGCACATTTAGATACATAGAAGGGTTTGGATTCTGAAAGAATCCAAGGTGACCCCTTGAAGCTCTTTTAAACTACCAAGTTCCACTGTACTCCCTTAAAAAAAAAAAAAGTGGAGACAGGGTGTCTATGTAGTTCAGGCTGACTTTGAACTCTCTATGTAGCCCAGGCTGGCCTCGAACTTACAGTGACCTGCAGAAGGCCGTAATATTGATTATGCCCCCAAAGCAGGCTGTGAAGAGTTAACCCTACAACTGGCTTGGTTAGAGAAGTGAGTCTGGGTGAAGCCTACATGCCAAGGTCAGAGTAACTCGCACCGAAATTCCATTCCCACAACTAAAACCTTCAGACTAGAAGGACAATGTTCTAATTACAATCATATATTTTGTCTTTGTTCCTAATTTGAGAATGCTTTGTCTTGTCCTTTCTGAGCCTTGTTTACATTAATTTCCATAGAAACCACACGTTGCCTTTACCCCAACTGATTGCGAATAAGTCAGTGCCTGGGACTGTCCAGCACCTTTGTTGGTTATGCTGGCATTGGGTGTGCTGGAACCTCGCTTTCTCTCTCTTAGTTCTGTCTCTTAGTGTATTTTTTTCTTAAGCCTGCATCGAACACTGGGCAGGTAGGTACTGGAACCTGACTACAGGGGTCTCTGGCAGTGATCCTCCTGCCTCAGTCTCCCAAGTACTGGGATTCAAGGTGTGAGCCACCATATCCAGCTACCACTGGTCCTAAAGCATGTGTTTTACCATCCTGCCTTTTTCTCACAAGCAGCGATTTAATAATAAAATAAGATAATAAAATTCAAGTTTGATATATTACTTAGGAATTAGGCTGGGAGTGCAACTTAGTGGCAGAGCACTCGCCTAGCATGTGTGAGTCCCTGGGTTTAATCCTCAGTTATTAGATAAAACAAAAAAAACCCAAAACAAAACACACAAACACACACACACACAAAGTAATAGGAATGCTAATACTTCAAAGTTCTCTTCTAAGACTTACAATATTAATGCTCAGCTTTCTTGCCAGCTCTTCATCGTTTTTCAGTTGTTCTTCCATCTCACTTCGCCTTTTTTCTGTTTGTCTCCTTTCCTCCTCCTCCTCCTCTGCCAGCAGTCTCTGTATGTATTCTTCACTGGCTTTGTTTTCCTCTTCCTCACTGGCTCGTCGTTCAGCCTCCACCTTAAAAATGATTAACAAAGGTCAATCTTTAACTTTTTTTTTTCCGGTACCAGGGATCGAACTCAGGACCTTGCACTTGTGAGGCAGGCATGGCACCACTAAGCTCAATCCCCAGGCCATATCCTTAACTTTTTAATGTATTTAAAACATTTCACAGAAGAATCAGAAAAGGGCCAGGTGTGGTGGCAAGATCATCCCAGCACTGGGAAGGCTGAGGCAGGAAGATCCAGTGTTTGAAGCCAGCCTGCACTACAAAGTGAGACTCTGCTTCAAAAAAAAAGAAGAACGGGCCGGGGATTTAGCTCAGTGGTTTCGCCGCCTGCTGCGCAAGCGCAAGGACCTGAGTTTGATTCCTGGTACCAAAAAAAAAAGAAGAAGAATGAGGAAGAGGAAGAGTTTGCTAAAAAAAACTTCTGTGTTGAGTGGGGCTGGGTAGCACATCCCTGCAAACCCCCTCTAGAAGGCTGAGGCAGAAGGAGCATAAGTTCAAGACCAGCCTGGGCGACAAAATGAGGCTTCCTCTCAAAATAAAATATGAAAAAAGTGCTACAGACATAGCTCAGTACAAAGGCCTTGGGTTCAATTCTCAGAACAACAACAATACAACTTCTGTGTTAAGTTCTCTTGCTCTTAAAGCCATAGAAGAGACTGCTGCCTTTTCTTCTGGTTGGGTTTTTTTTTGGCCAGAAATAATTACCTTTATGGCTGTGTTTTTCATCTCCCATCCATCCATAGATCCTGCTCATAGTAATATGAGCCATTATTAACTTTAGCAACTTCTCATGTAAGTTTTGTCTAAGACATGTGGTTTCCTGTTCAGTCTCCTCCACGAAGTTTTCTCATATAAGGTGTTGTCTGAATTACAATCAAAGTCCTGTTTAAATCCTGGTCATCAATTTCATAATCTCAATCTTTATCAGACCAATCAGTAAATGTGTTTTGTTTTGTTTTTAATTAATCTTTGTTTCACACTTTATTCCCAGGCTTCTTCATTAATTGCCTGCAAAGAATGAATTGTATGTAAGCAAAAACTGAAAAGAGCTGCAGTGTCCAAGAGGCTTGGGCTTAAAAACTAGTATTAGAGATCTAGATTTTATCAGATCCATAAGCAAAAACAATTTTAAAAAGCAGTCATAATATAAAATAGCAGTTCCCAGTAACTTCTTCCAAGTTATATCTTCTTCAGAAGCTGACTCAATTCAGTTTGCCTCATTCTTATAGAGGCCTCATCAAAATTCTGTACAAGATCTGCAACTTCCATCATCATCCTCTCCAGTAGCAAGTGGTGCTTTTCCATCCACAGATTGTTTGGGCAGAGCTTCAGCCAGTCTCCTTAAACTAGTCAGACTGTCTGCATTGAGCTGGTTCAAGATGCTGGGTAGCATTTCTGTCAGCTGTTTTGTCTCAGCACGGCCTGTAATGGTGAAAGTGTTTGCTGCCAGAAACGCCTGAACTTTTGGGTTGTTGAAGTGGATCACTGTTCCTTGGTTTGTAAACATATTCACCTCTTCAATACCAGAGATATTATACTGTTTACTCCTAACTTCTTTAATGAGAACTGAAGTTTTTTATCATCTGCTATAGCTGTTCCATGAACCACCTTCTTCCTGTGAGCAGTTCCTTTCCCACCAATGCGCACTTGTGCCTGCAATTTGGCGAGTTTTTCCTGGTTCATGATAGTTTCTTTCATCTTGTCAGAGTGGTTATGCGGCAGTGCAGGGGACTAGGGCTGGCGCTCAGGGGGTCTCAGGCAGACCAGCTGAGATCAGGTGCACACACGCGGGGACTCAAGATGGCAGCTCAGTAAATGTGTTTTTTTATCCATTTATTCCATCTCTTCATCAAATAGAGAATCAAGTTCTTGTTATTGTTCTCCTGAAAGACATTACTGATTTGATCCCTCTTCAGGTATAGGTTCCTTTAATTTGACTGGGGACAGGTGATGCCTCTTTACTTCTATCCAAGGTTCTGAATCCAAGTCAGGTAAACTGGTAGACAAAACCTCTAAACACTGTTTGAAGACTTCTTGTTTCAGTACTTTTCTTTGGAATCAAAGGACTTCCAATTCTCGGAGAATTTGGGGCAGACTCTGATTGTGAGCAAAAAGCTTGGCCTGGTATGAACTCTGGACAATTAATCAGTTGAGACAAATCTGTTTGTGGCACGATTCGTGGAGGAGGGCCTGGGATTGGCCATTTTTCTGGTCCTACCCTTTTTCTCATTTTCTCATGCACAATTTCAACTTTTGTGCTATCCTTCTGTGCCTCTAAGATGAGATTAAGGTTTGTGGTGAGCGCCTGAACACAGTGAAAATCAGCAATCCGAGAAATAGGCAAGAAACCTTGTTCATCCATCTTTCTCCAAAGAAAGAAGTCTCGTTCCAAATTTTCTATACTGAAGTAATATTCCATTTGGCGTTTAATATATTCTTTAAGCAGTGTTTCCTCCACAGGATACACCTGTACGCCTGTCCCATCATCACAGTAGCGCATCATACTGGCATTGAATCCCCTCTGAGATGGCTGATCAGTCCTTGCACCGTGTTCTCCATAACCATAAGTATACTCAAAGTTCAGTAGAGGATTTCCTCTGCCTCATCCTCTTCCCCATCCTCGGCCTCTAAAGGACCCTCGGATAGTGCCACCCTCACTTCTCACACTGGAGACTTCATCTTGATCATCTCTTTTTTCTCTATCTTGCCTCCAACTTCGTGTATCATTTCTCCTATTATTATGTGCTGACTTATTTGCTTCAGCTTGACACCTAGAGTTATTCCGGGATCCAGGTCTTTCTTGGCTGTCTGGCCTGAGATCATCTAATGGAATGGTACCCACTTGTGCTTATTAGCTGTCTTTCGCTGATTACTTGATTGAGCCTCATCCTCACTCATGTTTTCACTAGGACCATTGAATTTTGTTTCCTGGTTTTCTTTGCTCTCACTGTTACTTCTCTTTTCAATCTTCTCTTTTTTTCTTTTCTAATTTGTGGCTTCTTACTTCCTTGGCTTAGGACACTCTGAAATCCAGTGTTCACTAATTCACCTGGTGGTGGCCAAACAGCCACATCGCTGAAGTTGCTGGCCTTGTTGGGTTTCTTTGTCTTAAGTATTCCTGCTTTTATAGGTTTCGGGGCACTGAGCTCTGCTACCAGGGTGTCCGGCGGGGGCGGCAACAGCTCTGTGGCGGCGGGGGGCAGGTGCTGCGACCGCTTTTTGGTCCGAGGGTTCTCTTTAGGTAGTGGAGGTTGCGGCTTCTCCCTGGGGCCGGCCGCGGCCAGCTCCTCCTGGGTGTCCTGGGCTGGCAGACCCCGCGGTGGTGGAGGGGTTGGAGTCGGTGGCTCCCCAGTGGAGGGGCCCCCGGAGCCAGGCGCCTTGTGCACCACATGCAGCGCCAGGAGCCACACGGGCACGGCCGCCTGAGGCACACAGCTCCCCAGCACCGCGGCTGGTGAAGGCTCACCCCGCGTCCCTGCGCTGGTTGGGTTTTTTTGTTTGTTTTGGGGTTTTTTTAGACACGGTCTCCTATCTAGTTGAGGCTGGTCTTGAACTCACTATGTACCCAGGCTGGCCTCAAACTCTCCATGACCCTCCTGATCAGCCTCCCAAGTGCTGGATTACAGACCTGTACCACCATGCCCGGCTCCCTCTGCATGCAGTATGGATGCATCTGAGGCTCCGAGTGGCGCACCCATCTTGCTACTGGCCTAAGGATATAGCCAGCTACAGAAGTGAATAAAGAAGTGCTGGAGCTCCAGAAGAAACCATCCTGGAAACTTACAACACCTCTGGAATTTGTCAATTGTTTTTTTTTTCTGCAGCACTGGCATTGAACCTAGGGCCTTTGCACTGAGATACATCCCCAATCCCCACCCTCCTTCCTTAAATTTTGAGACAGTGTGTTACTTAGCCACTAAATTGTCCAGGCTGGGCTTGAATTTGCAAATCTCCTGCCTTAGCCTCACAGAGTGCTGGGATTAGAGGCATGTGCTACCATGCTAAGCTAATTTGTCTTATTGTTTAAGGTAGTTTGAGTTAAATTTGTTCTTTTCAGGTTTGCAGTACTAGAGATAGAACAGGACCTCGTACATGCTAGGCAAGTGCTATAACACTGAGGTACATCCCAGCCCAAGGTTTCTTTTGCTTGCAATCTAAAGCATCCCCTATATCCTATCCTCACTGTATGGTAAAAAAGATTAAATAATTCCTTTAAAACCCTCACTCAGGACACTGCTTGGACATCATGTCACAATTTTGTTCTCTAAGAGCTGTTTACTAAATCTTCCAGGTCCACACTGTCCAGTACAGGAGCCACTAACTACTTGTGGCTACTGAACACTTCAAGTATAGCTAGCCTAAAGCAAGTTTTTTTTTTTTTTTGGTGGTGCTGGTACTAGGGATAGAACCCAGGGCCTCACACATGCTAGGCAAGTGCTCTACCACTGAGCTACATCATTAGCTCTTTTAAGTTTTCATTTAGAAACAGAATCTCACTTAATTGCTCAGGTTGGGCTCAAACTTGCTATCTTCCTGGCTCAGCCTCCTGAGTATCTGGGATTACACGTGTGCGCCACCATGGCCAGCCAAAGTGAGATGTATTTTAAGTACAAATGAGATATAGAAAATATAACTTTTAAATGCTGAATATTTAAATAAAGAAATGTACTAATGGGGCTGGGGATATAACTCAGTGGTTCCAGCACCTGCCTCATAAGCGCAAGGTCCCAAGTTCAATCCCCAGTACCAAAAAAAAAAAAAAAGTACTAATGATACAAAAGATTTTGAAGGCTAAGATTACAAAAAGAGGGGGGAAATAAAATTTTAAAAAAGTAAAATCTGGCCAGAGATTTAGCTGAGTGGCACCACACCTGCCTCACCTGCCTCAGATTGTGAGTTCGATCCCTGGTACAAAAAAATGAAAGTAAAATCTGTTAATTTTTATAAGTAACCTCCCCCAAATATTTCTGTATTTATTGTTCTCAGGAAATGAATAAAGGATTCTTACTCCAAAAAAAAATTATATATAACTACATGTAATTAAAACAAATTACAGGGCCGGGGATTTAGCTCAGTGGTTCCAGAGCCTGCCCTGCAAGCACAAGGACCCGAGTTCGATCCTCAGTACCAAAAAAAAAGTTAATTTAACAGTTGAGCCATATTTAATAAAATACAGTATTAAAATTAATCTGACCTTTTAAAAAATATCTTTTTTGGGGCGGTGGGCGTGTGGAGGTGTTTGGGTTTTTTGGTACCGGAGATCGAACTTAGGACCTTGTGCTTGTGAGGCAGGCGCGGCACCAATGAACTAAATCCCCGGCCCTAAAAATATCTTTTAAACTGTGGATATGAGCAACTTTAAAATTACATATGCAGAGGGCTGGGGATTTAGCTCAGTGGTTCCACTGCCTGCCTCGCAAGTGTAAGGTCCCGAGTTCAATCCCCGGTACCAAAAAAAGTCAAATCAAATCAAATCAAATCACATATGGACTTCTGTGCACTTTACCAGGCAGTTCTGCCCACACAAACCAGGTAAGAGGACCCCGTGTTCTTGTTCCACTGTCTAGCAAGCGTGAAGGCTTCCCTGTAAGCAGCACCCCTCCTCCCGTTTAGCTCCTTCACACACCTGTGTGCTCTCCTCACCTCCACCCATCCCCTTTCAGCCTCTTCCAGCCTCTCAGCTCAGAACATCAGGAAAATGAAAGAATTCTCCTTCACTACCACCAAGAAGAACACCAATTATTCCGAAGTAAACTCGAGTTCATTTATAACTGTGCTTCGCACCCTCACAAAGTGTATTAGAATGACTTGCATTTCAATATACACTAGTTCTGCAAGAACAGAAAATTATGTAAAAGCTGAGGCTGGAAACAGCAGAGAAATTTCCCAAAGAAGAACGACTCCTCAGCACCTACCTTGCTTATCTCCTCTTCGTATTCTCTTCTCAATTCCCCAGGTTGACTTAACAAACGAACTGGCTGACAGTCCTCATCTGTTTCACATCAGAGAAGAAAACACTGTTATAGACAAACAGAACTTTATATCTTTGATTAAAAGTACTTTAATATAAAAATGTAAAATAAAAATAAATGTACTATTATTAACAGCAATAGCAATAATAGCTTCTTTTGCAATTCCTTTTTTAATTATTTTGTAGTACTATAGGGATTGAATGGACCAAGGGGTGCTCTACCCATTGGTGCTATATCCCCGGCCTTTCTTAAATTTTATTTTAATTTAGTGACAAAATGTCACCAAATTGCTTAGGTTGGCCCTGAGCTTACAATCTTTCTGCCTCAGCCTCCAGCTTGAAATTCCATTTCAAAAGGTAAGAGGTTGGCCCGGGGATTTAGCTCAGTGGTTCCAGCGCCTGCCTCGCAACCACAAGGTCCCAAGTTCGATCCCCGGCACACACACACAAAAAAAGGTAAGAGGTTGGTTCCAAGTGGCACATGAATACATAAACTTAATCCTTCCTCTAGATTTCACTAAAATAACAGTAAATGTTGGGCTGGGGATTTAGCTTAGTGGTTTCGCCACCTGCTACACCAGCGCAAAGACCCGAGTTCGATCCCTATACCAAAAAAAATAAAAAATAAAAAAATAACAGTAAAGGAATAAGAAAGATGTGACCTCATACCACTAAAGTGATTAGGAAAGGGGATCTAATTAATTAATTAAAAAAAATTTTTTTTTGCAGTACCAGGGATCAAACTCAGGACCTTGCATTTGCGAGGCAGGTGAGGTGCCAATGAGCTAAAGCCCTGGCCCTTGGGATCAAATTAATTTTTAAAAAATATAATTCAGAATTCACTAACTAGGAAATCAAGAGTCGCTGACCAGCAGGCCTTTCTTCTTGTGCACACACTATTTGTGTAAAGAAACTGAGGGTTGAGGAAGCGCCGTGGCAGTCAGGTGGTGATCAGCACGAAGCCCTTAGCAAGCTGGCAATCACCAGTTTCTACTCGACCTCACACAAGGCCTGCCAGTCTCCAGTACCCATCCATGTACACAGAGCTTCTCTCAGGGCTTTTGCTTTTCTAATTGATAACTGGTGTCAACCCTCAGGCCACTGTACCACCAAGCCACATTTCCAGGGCCTCCCTAAGTAGCCCAGGCTGGCCTGGGACTTGCAATCTTCCTGCCTCAGCCTCCCAAGTAGCTGGGATTGTAGCATCAAGTCCAGTTATGGCCTCATTTAAAAATATGAAACTTAAGGGCTGGGGATTTAACTCAGTGGTTCCAGTGCCTGCCTCGCAAGCACAAGGTCCCAAGTTCAATCACCCGTACCAAAAAAAAAAAAAAAAAGAAAAGAAACTTAAGCATGATCACTAGACATCTGAAATAAATCTGTAGGATTAAATAGAAACACTGAACTATAGAAAGAGGGGGGAATGACCTCACCCTAGAGTTACACCGGCAATCCTAGTTTCTCAGGAGGCTGAGGCAGGAGGATCCAGTTGACTACTGCCAGGAAACTCAGGCCCACTGCTGCCTTTATTTTCTTTTTTGCTTTCTCATGAAAATCCAGAAACGCAGAGTTTAATGTGAACACTTATAATTTCTTTCTCTTTTTCCTTTCCCCAGTACTGGGGATCAAATTCAGGACCTTACACTTGCTAGGCAGGCATGGTGCCACTGAGCTACATCCCCGGCTGAACACTTCTAATTTCAATGCTGCTGCTGGCTGACGCACAGATGTCTAGGCTTACAAGGCCAGTAGTTCACAAACTCTATAAAAGAGGAACTAAAAACTGTCCTAACTGTGTAACAGACTGGAATGAAGCAGCTAAACTCTCCTTTTAGCTATCAAGGATGATCCATTTGAGCCAAAGAAGATAAGCCAGAGAAGAATACAATTCCTTAAAACAAAACAAAACTTTTGTACATAGGGAGGGGAAGGGAAGTAAGGGTGGGGGGATAAAATAAAATTTATTTTTAAAAAAATCCTTAAAACAGAGAGGCCCTGGATTTGATCCTCAGCACCACAAAACAAATGGGCGGAGCTGAACAGAAAGGATGCTTAGGGGCACTTCCAGTAGAGGAGGAGGGCTACAAGCAGAGGAGTTCTTCATCAGACACTATAACTTAGGGCTTTGCAGGCCTTCCTGGTAAGGAGTAAGGCAGCAGTGTTTGATGCAGCCTGTCAAAACCACTCAGTTCTGGGCCAGGGATGTAGCTCAGTAGCGCTGCACCTGCTTGGCAAGCACAAGATCCTGAATTTAATTCCTGGTGCTGAGGGGGAAATTAAAAAACCACTCAGTTCTGCCACTATGGCACAAAAGCACCCATAGACATAGTTAAGAAATTAATACCCAGGGCTGGGGATTTAGCTCAGTGGTTCCACCGCCTGCCTCGAAAGCGGAAGGACCTGAATTTGATCCCCGGTACCAAAAAAAAAAAAAAATTAATACTCAGAACAAAGAACTCTTATAACTTGCCACGGTGACACACGCCTGGACTCCAAGCACTTGGGAGGCTGACGCAGGAGTACTGCTAATTCAAGCCAAGGCCAGCCTGAGCTACATAGCAAGACCTTATGTCTAAAAACAGAATAAAAGCAAAAACAAAAAGCGGGCCAGCCTTGATAGTATGTGGCTGTAGTCCCAGCGCTCTGGAAGGCTGAAGTAGGAGGATCTCAAGTTAGAGGCCAGTCTGGATAGCTTGGAGACTTACCGAGACCCTGATTCAAAATGAAAAAAGGACTGGGAAAAGAGCTCTGTGATAAGGCCTTGGATTCGACCCCCAGCAGTACTACAAACAACAACAACAAAAAACTACAGTTCAACAACAAAACAATCCAATTAAAAATAGAGGAAGGATTTATGGGACTTGTCTCCAAAAATGACAGACAAGTGGTCAATAAGCACAGGAAGAGATGTTCAACATCACTAGTCAGGAGGGAACTGCAGGTCAAAGCCAGAGACACAACTTCACTTCCTTTACAAGGACCGTTACCTAAAAAGCAAACACAATGATGTGTGGGAAAAGACGTGGACCAATCACAATCCCCGTACACTGCTGAGGGGTGGGGTGAAACTGTGAGGCTGCTATAGAAACAGCACTGGCAGCGGCAGCTCCTAAAACAATTAAACCTAGAGCTACACTTGACCCAGGACCTCCACTTCCAGACACACATCCAAAGGAACTGCAAGCAGGAGTCAAACAGATGCCAACATGATTCACAACAGCCAAGTGTCTATCAATGGATAGATAAATGAAAGAGTGAGGGGTAGGTACAGTGGAATATTATTCAGCCATAAAAAGGAATGGCACTCTGATACATGCTAGAATGTGGAAGAACCTTGAAGACATGCTAAGTGAAACAGATATAAAGGGACAAATACAGTATGATTCTATGTTTTGAAGTGCTGGGGACTGGACCCAGGCTCATGCTATACAAGCAATTGACCACTGAGCTACATTCCCAGTCAAAAATCAAGTTTTACAGACTGAAAGTGACTCACAGTCAATTGTTTGCCACCCACTGAAAACAACTCTCAGTATTGTTCAACTCTGTTTAAAGTTAAATTTGCTTCTGTCAGCCACTTAAACGAAATATTTTCACTTCCTACAGCGAGTATTGTGCCCAGGCAGCTAGGACATTAAAAGAAACACATCTCTACACTTCTGACTTTATTCTGAAGGGAAAATCCAAATTAGTTTAAAAACTGTCCAATTCTTTTGGGCCTAGTAGTCATCCCTGTAACCCTAGCACTCAGGATGCCGGGCAGGAGGAGGACTGCTGCCAGTTCCAGGCCACTCTGAGCTACTCAGTGAGTTCAAGACCAGCCTAAACTACATAGCGAGACTGTCTCAACAAAAAAACCAAAAAACACCAATACTAGATGAGAAATAAAAATGTGAATAAACCCCAGTTTGAATGTTAAGCCACTCATAATATCATTTTTGTTCCCTAACTTGACTGTTTGGATCACCATGGAAATGAGTTTTTCTCCTGATTAAATTTGTTTTCCCTCCCCGCACCCCCTTTTTGGGGGGCAGTACTGGGAAAGCAGCTATGCTCACCACTATACCACCAATGCTTGGGGCAGTACTTGGGATCAAACCCAGGTGCACTCTACCACTAAACTATATCCCCAACGTTTTAAAAAACAAAAATACATTTTATTACATCTTTTACTTTTGTTTTTTGAGACAGGGTTTTAATATGTAGTTCAGGCTGGCCTCGAACTTGTGGCAATTCTCCTGCCTCGGTCTCCTGAGCACTGGGGTTACAGGTATGCCCCCATGCCTGGCCATCTTTTTTTCATATTTATATTTTATTGTTTTCATTATATGCACACATATATATCCACATATTCATAATGTATATAGCTTTCTTATAATCTTCTCTGTATTGTTTCATTGTCAGTATACGTGCTGCCAAAGCAAGCACTATAGCTTTCTTATATTTTATAAATTAAGAAAACAAAATGAAGCCAAAAAAATTTTTAAAAAAGGGAAGCCAGGTACAGTGGTGTACATCTACAGTCCCTAGCACTCAGGAGAGAGTCAGGATCAGGAGAGTTCAAGGCCAGCTTGGGCCACACAGTGAGATCTCATCTCAAAAAACCAAAAGAAAAACACAAAATGAAGGAAGAGGGACAAGGTTAATATACAAAGACCAATTACTTTTTTTCTGAGACAGGGTCTCACTATGTAGTTCAGGTTGGCCTTAGACCCATTATGTAGCCCAGGCTGGGGTCCAGCTCACAGCAATCCTCCTGTCTCAGCCTTCTGAGTGCTGGGATTATAGCCACCACACCTGGTATCAATTACATTCTTCTAAACTAAAAACAAACAAATGAATTATAAAAAGGATTAAAATTCCAGTTAAAACAGTATCAAGCCAGGGAGCCAGGGGGAAGTTCCAGGCCAGTCTGGGCTACATAGTGAGACTTTGTCTCAAAAAACACAAACAGTATCAAAAACCAAAAAATAACTAGGGATAAATTTAACACAATTTTGTTAGGTTCCTAGGATAGGCCGAGGCTTGCCTAGGATAAGCAAGGCCCTGGTTTGATCCCCTACACCACCGAAAAAACAAATAAACACATACAAACACAAGCCAGAATAGTTTCCTATGGCTAGGGTAATAAAGTACTACAAACTTGGTGACTTTAAAAACCCAGGAACTTGGGTGCAATCCATAGCCTTGCAAAAAAGAAACAAACAAACACACAAAACCCCCAGAAACTGCCAGGGGCATGGTGCCCTATGCCTGTAATCCGAGCACTGGGGAGGTTGAGGCAGGAAGATCAGGAGTTTAAAGCCAGCCTGAATTACACAATGAGATGCTGTCTCAAACAATAAAACAAAACAAAGCACAACACCCACCTGAGACACTATTATGAGCCCACTCACAAGAATGGTTAAAACTGGGGCCGAGGATTTAGCTCAGTGGCACCACCCAGGGTCTTGAGTTTGATCCTTGGTACCAAAAAAGAAAAAAGAAAAGAAAAAAGAAATAAAGTAAACCAGGTGTAGTGGTGCATGTCTGTAATTCCAGTACTGGAGAGTCTGAGGCAGGAGGATTGCCAGGTGTTCTAGGTCAGCCTGGGCTCCACAGTGAGTTCAAGGCCAACAGCCTGGACTGCAGAGTGAGACCCTGTCTCAAAAAAAAAAAAAAAGGAGGCCTGGGGATTTGGCTCAGTGGTTCCGCCGCCTGCCCTACAAGCACAAGGACCCAAGTTCGATCCACCGTACCAAAAAAAAAAAAAAGGAAAGCAAGAAATAAACTAATATCACCCCAAGAATGAACCTCAAACTTTATGCTGAGAAAAACAAACTTCTACAAAAGAATACAGACTGCATGGTTACTGCTATAGGTTAAGGTGTGCCTCCCCAAACTATGAGTCATGACCCCCCTAACTAAGACAGGGTCTCACTGGGAACAGGGACAGTACAGATACAATCCGCTGGGTTCACACTGGAGTGGGGCAGGCTCTTCACCCCGTGTTCCTGGTGTTAAGGAGTGAGACACAGAGGAGGTGGCCAGGTAAGGACACACACAGGGACAACTCTGGGGGTCGCAGGGCAGAGCCTGGAGCTGGACAGTTGTGAGCCAAGGGACAATCACAGATTACCAGGAACTACACAAGCTCAAAGAAAGGCAAGGAATTTCGGCGCCTGCCTCACAAGTGTGAGGTCCCAAGTTTGATCCCCAGTACCAAAAAAAAAGAAAAAGCAAGGAAGATTCTGTCCCAGAGCCTCAACAGACCATGTCCCTGCTCCCACCAGGATTTTGGACTTCCGGCCTCCAGAGCTGGGAGAATCAATTTTGGTTATTTTAAGCCACATAGCTGGTGGCACTTTGTTACGGCACCTTAGGAAATGAACAGAATTCCATGTATATGAGATTCTAGAGCAGGCAAAAGTCCATGGTGGAAAAAAACCAATGAGCAAAATTCATTCATGGTGGAAAAACCAGTGCTGACTTTTGGTGGGAGGGGTCACTGGAAGGGACAGGAGCCTGCTGGGTGATTTGTACTTTGGTAGACTGATTGTAAAAAAAAAAAAAAAAAAAAAAAAAGACTGATTGTCTACAGATCTCAGTCAAGGTACAATTAACATTTGTGCATTCTGCAGATGTAAATTTTACACTGGAAGAAAAAGACTGTAGGCTGAGGATGTAGCTCAGCAATACAGCATTGCCTAGCATGTTTAACTACTTTCCAGTCCAATTATTTAAATACAGGACGACCAAAAATTGCATTTTTGGGGTTTTTATAAAATAACAAGAATTGGCTGGTTGAAAGGACATCTGCTCAAGCCACGCTTGAGATAGGATGTAAACAAATGCACCGCGCGAGTGATGCTGGTGGTAAACCATTAGGTGGTTAAGGGCCTGGATTCAATCCCTAGGACACCAAGAGGTGTAAATGAACACTGATCTATTTAAACTTTTTTTGGTACCAGAGATCGAACTCAGGTCTTGCGCCTGTGAGGCAGGCAGCGGAACCACTGAACTAAGTCCCCGGTCCTGATCTATTTAATAATAGGTATATTTATACATTTGAGGGGGGTGAGTTAATGGAGAAAATGAGACAGACTGGTGATATGTAACAAAAAGTACAGCAAAATGTTAATTGCCACATATGGGTATGAGTATGTGAGTGCTCACTATAAAATTCTTTCACCTTTTCTGTAAGCTTAAAATTTTCCTAGTAAAGAGCCAGGGATTTAGCTCAGTGGCGCCACCGCATCCCTCACAAGTGCAAGGTCCCAAGTTAGATCCCTGGTACCAAAAAATTTTTTTTGTCTCAGTAAAAAGTTGCAAGAAATAAAAGAAAAAAGTTGAAAAAATGAGTATACTACCAAATTGCTAAAAACAAAAATAAACATCTGCAAAGATGCAATGCAACGACAATTCCCACATACTAGTTGGAGGAGTGGCTTTGGGCACAACCACTTTGGAAAGCAGTAACGACCCCCAGGTGATCCACTAACAAACTCAGAATATAAGCAGGGGCCACATTTGACACCAGTCTTAACCGCATGAAAGCCAGGCACCTATGGTGGCCACAGCAGCCAGCATCTGTGTGACAACCATCCAGGCAGTGGCTCTCCATGAGGACACCGCCTGTCACAGCAGGTAGCCTCACATTCCATTAGTATTTATAATTCCTCCAGTAGAGCAGCAATTAGTCAATAAGAGATCATTTTAAATAAATAAATAAATAAATAAATAAATGATCATTTTTACCAAGGCCAAGGCTGCCTGGTTCACCATTAATGTTCTTGCTCTCATTGGGTTTTTAGAGGAACAAAGCTAAGGGGTTCAAAGGTTAGAATCCCATATAACACAGGAAAAGAATTTTAACTCTCTCTTTTTTATTTTTTTGAGAAAGGGTCTTGAAGTTTAGGCCAAACTTGAACTCACTATGTAGCCCAGGTTGGCCTTGAACTTGTGGTGATCCTCCTGCCTCCTGCTCCTGGGACTATAGGTGCGCCTGGTGGATCTTAACTTTTTATTATGCTATGACTCCAAAATTCCACTACTTGATATATATATATATATCCAACAGAAATGTAGATATATATTCATACCAGCACTAGTGACAACAGCAAAAGCTACAAAAGGACCTATCAAAAATAGACATAGAATTTTGTTTTTGTTTTTTGGGACCATGGATTGAACTCGGAACCTTGTGCTTTCGAGGCAGGCAGCAGAACCTCTGAGCTAAATCCCCAGCCCTAGAATTTTTGATAGCTTTCATTATTTAGTGTAAAGTACTACACAGCAATGAAAATAAACAATGACCACATAAAACATGAATCAACTACACCAATATAATTATGAGCTAAAGAAGCCAAGCAAAATAGTACAAGATACCTTCGTTGAATTTTTTGAAGGTTCAAGAACAGCAAAAGTCATTTACAGTGTTCCAGGTGAGGAGAGTAGTTCCAGGGACTGGGAGTGAACAGAGACTGGGAAGGGGCAACAAGGAGGAACCAGCAGTTGCAGCAAAGTTCTGGCTTAGTGGGAAAGCTGGTAGCACACAGATGTGCTCACTTCCTTTTCTTGATGGAGAGAAGACAAGGTCTTGCTATGTAATTCAGGCTAGCCTCAAACACAGCTAACTCCAGGCAATCCTCCTGCCTCAGCCTCCCCAGTGCTGGGATTACAGGTGTGTACCACTATGCCAGCCTGGAACTGACTGACTCTGTGTTCACTTCTTCAAGTCAAACATCAGTAACATTTACATAAAAAACAATAGAAGGATCAACTTCCAGGACTGGAGAGATCCACAGATTTGTTCTCCAGCGAAACAATCCTAACTAGGGAAAGCTGGGAAACCAGCCAGATACAAGAGCAAGCGCAACAACCCCAGTTCGATCCCCGGTTCCAATAAATAAATAAATAAATAAATTTAAAAAATCGTAAATAGCAAATAGCTGGGCCCAGTGGCGCATGCCTGTAATCCCAGTACTAGGGAGGCTGAGTCAGGAGGATCACTGCGAGTTTGAGGCCAGCCTAAGCTACATACACTGAGACCCTGCCTCCAAAAAAAAAAAAAAAAAAGAGTAAATAGCAAATGAAGAAATATTTCAAAAGGAAAATCTCTCTCAGCAAAAGTCTGCGGCTCCTGAACCTCAATCTGCTCCTCCTTCCATCCCCAAGCTGCACCCCCGGTGGGCGTGGCTAAGAAGGCGGCCCAGGCACCACCCCCAGCTCATAGTACCATCCCACCCCCACCCTCACACCCCTACCCCAGGAGTAGAGAATTCCACATCATATCCCCTCCAGTTCCCACTTACAAGGAAGGTATAGGCCTCTCCCCAGGTGCCTGCCGCTGGATACTGAGAACCTGATCATCCTCATCCCAGCTTACAGAAAGGATGTTTTAGAAGGGACAAATCAAGAGGACCAGAGGCTGCCATGCCTGCTCAGAAAGAGAAGGCTGGGGGTAAGGCTCAGAGGTAGAGAGTGTCTAACATCCACAAGGGGGGTTAGCATTCGGAGAAAGAAAGGGAGAGAGAGAAGGAAAGGAGGGTCAAAGTGTCCACTGGCAGATAGGAATTATTATTTGGTCTTTAAAAAGAAGAGAATCCTGGGGGCCGGGGATTTAGCTCAGTGGTTCCAGCACTTGCCTCGCAATCGAAAGGTCCCGAGTTCGATCCCCGGTACCAAAAAAAAAAAAAAAAAGAAGAGAATCCTGTCCCATGCTGCAACATGGATGAACTTTGAAGACACTATACTAAGAGAGAAATAAGCCAGACATGAAGGACAAATACCTACTACAGAATTCCATTAGTATGAGTAACTGATCAAATTAAAAGACAGTGAATAGTGATTGGCAGGGGCTGGGGAGAAAGGGAAACAGGCGGCGGGCGGTTAAGAAGACTGGAGTTTCATTTCTCAAATATCAAAACATACTCTAGAGACGCATGATAATGACCAATACCCGACAATGTGAATGCACGTAATACCACTGAACTATACAATTTAAAATACTAGTTAAGGGCAACCCATTCGGGCCCCCTCCTGTCTCTCAGGAGCTAGTCCTAGTCTCCATTTCTATTCCCTAATAAATTTTCCTCTTAAAAAAATGCTAGTTAAGATAGTAATTTTAATTAATTAATTTATTTTTGGGGTACTGGAGATCAAACTCGGGACCTTGCGCTTTCGAGGCAGGCGGCAGAACCACTGAGCTAAACCCCTGGCCCAAGATGGTAAATTTTATATATTGATTCTGGGCTGAGGGGCCGGGCAGACATAGACATAAAAACACACACACAATTAAGATACAGTCCTACCTACAAGGAGGGCTCAAGAGGAATGGGGGAATAACAAGTGCTGGCGAGGATGTGAAGAAATGGGAACTCTTGTACACTGTGCGAAAGAAACTGTAGAAAACAGTTTGTAGAAAACAAAACAAACCTACACCTAGGTATACAGTAAGCCCTCTGCTATCTGCAGATTCAATCAACCTTGGACTGAAAAAATTCAGAAAAAAAATTCTTTTCAACATATAGAATTTTCCCTCATCACTCACTAAATACTGCATAACTATTTACAACACATATACATCAGATTAGATATTATAAGTAATGGAGAGTTGATTTAAAGTGTATAGGAGGAGGTGCTTAGGCTTTAGGCAAGAACTATAGTATTTTATACAAAGAAGTCAGGGATCTTGAGATTTTGGTATCTGAAGGTGATCCTGGAGTCCTTCCCCTTGGATACCAACAGATGACTATACATAAAAGAAGTGACAGCTATTCAAACAGTATTTGTATGTGACTGTGCACACCAGCAGTTCTCAGATAATCAAAAGATAGAATATCCCAAGTGCCTATCAATGGATGAATGAAGAAACAAAATCTAACACACTATACTCACAAGAAGGTCCCCAAATGAAGTACTGGCCCCAGGCCACAAGGCCCATGAACCTCAGAAACACTAGCCAGACCCAAAAGATACTGTATGATTTTATGTATACAAAATATCTAGATTAGTGAAATTCAGAGAGAAAGAATAGAGGTCACTAGGGAGGCGGTGATGGGGAATCATTGCTTAATGGTTAGTTTATCTGGGGTGATGTTTTGGAAATGGACAGTGGTCATGGTTACACTGTGAATGCAATTAATGCCACTAAACTGTGTATTTCAAAATGGTAAATTGGGCAGGCCTTTGTGTAGCTCTACAGTGAAGCTCCTGCTTAGCATGTACCTAGGCCCTGAAAACCACACACACACACACACACACACACACACACACACACACACCCCCATGCACACACGGTTAAAATGGCAAATTTTGTGTATTTCATCAATTAAAAAAAATTAATGATACTCCAAAACTCATTAATTAAACTCTGAATTGGTGAAGTGTATGGTATTTCAATAAAGCTGTTTTTTATAACTATTTCTTAAAAATGCTGAATATGGAAAAGTTTGTTAAATGATTTTATCATAAGATAAATAAATGGCAGGTGCACCAGAGCACAGGCACCACATTCAAAGCCTAGACAAGAAGCACTGAATAGCTTATAACTCCTGTAAGTTAAGGCAAGATGCTGGAGCCAAGCACTCGGTTTGTAGATCTTGAGTCTGCAAGGTAAAGGGCTTTGACTGAAAATGACTGAACTAGATGGAACTAGTGGGTCCAGGGATGTAGCTCAATAGTGCCATGCCTGCCTCGAAAGCGCAAGGTCCTGAGTTCGATCCCCAATACCAAAAAGAACGCCACTAGATGGTAATGGAAAGTTGTCTTAGAACCAAGGACAGTGACGCATGCCTTGAATCCCAACACTCTGGGAGGCTGAAGCAGGAGGGGGCCAAGTTGGACCTCAGCCTGAGATACTAGTGAGACTCTGCTTCAAAATTAGAAACATAAAAATAAAAAAAGGAGGAGGTGGGATGTAGCTTAATGCAAAAGACCCTTGGTCCGATCTCCAGAACCAGAAAAAAGAAAATACAAAATAGAGATAGAATGGAAGGGCTGGGGATTTAGCTCAGTGGTTCCGCCACGTGCCTCACAAGTGGAAGGATCTGAGTTCGGTTCCCAGTACCAAAAAAGAAGTAAAACAAGAGCCAGGGATTTAGCTCAGTGGCACCTCATCTGCCTGGCAAGTGCAAGGTCCTGAGTTCGATCCCCAGTACCAAGAAAACAAAAACCAAAACCAAAAACAAAAACAAATATAAAAGTAAAAGAAATATGAAAACAGTAATCAGTAGTTTCCTTCTACTGTTGCTGTACCCTATGACCACAAGGATCATCTCTGAAAAAAAAAAAAATATATATATATATAGTCTTTCATATGATGGAAAGCACTAAACAGGAAATTTTTTTCTTTCATTTTAACGCGAACCAGGTGTGGTGGCTCACGCCTGTAATCCCAGTACTCAGGTGGTGGAGGCAGGAGGATCACTACGAGTTCTAGGCCAGCCTGGGCTACAAAGTGAGTTCAAGGCCAGCCTGGGCTACAAAGTGAGTTCAAGGCCAGCCTGAACTACAAGGTGAGACCCAAAACAAACAGTCAAACAGCGATCATGCACACAGCTTGGGCATTTTAACTACAGAAAAAACCCTGCCTTTGATTTTGATACCGGGGGTGGGGGTGAGATGGGATAAAATGCATAAAACTCCCAATCACAAGGGAGACAAATTACTAGTCGGGTTTTTTCCCTTTCCTTTTTTAAAAGGGGACAGTGGTGACTTCTTTTTGAAGGATGGTGTCACTCACCGATCTCCTCCGGTTCCTGCCCGGAGGCTCTCCTCTTGCACTCTTTGGGGTAGTGTTTCTGGATCAGCTCCCACAGCTCCAGGTTGATCAGAGAATTTCTCCGGGTGTGGTACCGCGTCCACGAGGAGACCCGGCGGCGACAGAAGGGACAGTACAAGCTGGCCTTCTCGACGGTGGCTCGGAAGCACGGGTTGCAGAGAGTGTGGCGGCAGGGCAAGGTCACAGGCTCCACCAGGATCTCCATGCAGATCGGGCACTGGCACTCGGACAGCGCGGGGACGGCGCCTTGCGACACAGCCATCTTAATATGCTAATGAGGCTTGGCGTCCACATCCGAAAAGGGAAAAATAATTTTTGGCCAACTCCAGAGAAAGCAAATTAAGTTTTGTGTCCAAAGATAGCACACAGCAGCGTCTCAGGATTCAGACGCGAGGCGCTTCAAGCACCCTGGAAGCCAAAGGCGCTGGAAGGGTCAGGGGAACACTTCAAGGCGGGGTTCTGCTTTTTTAAGCCTAATAATAAATGAATGTCTTCGCGGAGGCGAGCGCGGCGGGGCGGCAGGGTGCACCGCCAAGCGCCCTCCTCCTGCTCACCCGCTTGCAAGGTTCCACTCCGCTGCGGCGCGACCTGGGCGCGCCGGGTCGGACCCGAGGACTTCCGTTTTGCCGTGGCCGCGGGCAGCCTCAGAGCTGCAGGGTCCTCACGTTCCAGCTCCCGCTAGTCTCTCACAGCTGTGTGCGCCCGGCCCGTCCCTCGCCTTGCTCGTGTCAGCCTAGAAGCCTATTCGCAGTCGAGCTAGTGACGTCACAACTTCCCCCCAGCTGCTCCTTCCCTCCCAGAGAACCGCCCAAGGGCGGAAGCACCTTTGCGTTTGGCTGGGCGGTACTTCCGGTGCGAACGCGCGCCTTTCTCCTCGTCCCACCGAATTGTTGCAGCTGCGCCTGTTTAAACTAGGATGGTCCGCAATTTACGCCTGAGATTCCTGTTCACATAGTCTGCCAAGGTCTTTGAGTCTTTGAGCAGAAAAGGGAATCTTCAGCCGGGCGTGGTGGCGCACGCCTATAATCCCAGCACTTGGGAGGCTGAGGCAGGAGAATCACCATGAGTTTAAGGCCAGCCTGGGCTACATAGTGAGTTCAAGGCCAACCTGGACTACACAGCGAGACCCTGTCACAAACCACCTTCCCCTCCAAAGATAGAACAGGGCACCTTCTCTACACGAAGACCTGAACGGTAATTTTTGTAATTCTTCCCTCAGGAATCTTCAAACCTTTATTATTTATATCAAAGTTCCTATTGTTTACATTAAAGTTTCAGAGAAATGTTAAAAATTGATTCCTTCCCCCCAAAAAGTTGATTCCCTAGTACTGTTGCACTTTTTTTGTGGCAAATGTTAAGTATCACAGGTTACCGTATATAAAATGTAGACTGTCGTGTTGATTATACAATCATACACTTTTTTTTTTTTTGGTATCGGGATTGGACTCAGGACCTTGCACTTGGCAGAAAGACACAGAGCCACTGAGCTAAATCCCCATACATTAATTTTTATCTGTACGCATTTCAGTGATTTTTAGACAGTATTAACAGGTTGAATATTTGTTTCTAGAACTTGTTTTATGTCTACTGTGAAGACTTTGTTATTATTTGCTAGGAAGTTCACACGAATCATTCCTGCTCTTTGACTTAGTATTTGCGTCACAGACTTCATTAGGATATCTCTTTCCTGCTTCTCTCCAGGGTTTGTCACTTGAATGAATTGTTGCTAACCAACCTCTTGACGGTCTCTAATGGTACAAATTTCTGTGCCAATGTAAACAAATTACCAGAATTACTCCATGATATCTTTAACAGGAGGTGCTGTCATAAAATGTTTAATTTGGAGTGCTGTAAAATTTGAGGACAGTTTTTCGTTACAGCACAATGTGAGTGTGTGTGTATGTGGCTTTTTGTGTCTGTTGTTTTTCTAAAAGTCCTTCCAACTATTAAAAGTAATGTAGTCTGAAAAAAAGTTCTTAATGTCAAAAGACAAAGCTAAACTGGGCATAGTGGCATATGCCTGTGATCCTAGCACTTTAGGAGGCTGAAGCAAGTTTAAACTCCCTGGGCAACTTAAAGACTTAGCGAGACCCTGTCTCAATAAAAAAAAAAAAAAAAGACAAAATTACATTAAATTTAAAGACCTTAATTAGCTTTTATTTGCAGTTTTAGAATCAGACTCCAGAGAGATGAGCAGAAACAACCAAAAGCAGATGAGTGGTAAGAAACGTTTCTTTCCTTGTAAAGGTGAAAGCACAGGGATTTCCTTAAACTACCAAAAACTGTCCTGATTTAGGATTTGGCTATTATTTCTCCTCTGATTTTTTGGAAAGATAGTTTTGGCTTGGGCCGGGGATTTAGCTCAGTGGTTTCGCCCCCTGCCTAGCAAGCTCAAGGACCTGAGTTCGATCTCCTGTACCAAAAAAAAAAAAAAAAAAAAAAAGTTTTGGCTTGATGGCCTGGAGTTTCAACCTAAATAACTTCTTCAATTTGATCTTTTGGGCGTGGTTCAACAGCTCATTTAGCATTAGAAAAACATTTTTGAGGCCTGCGGATGTAGCTCAGTGGCACTGCCCCTGCCTTGCAAGCACAAGTTTGGTCCCTGGTACAAAAAGAAGAAAAACATCTTTGAAAAGGTTGATCCCACAGAAACTTTGAAAGTTGTAGCGGCAGAAACTTTGGACTTGGAATGACTTGATTGACAACCACTTATCCTTCTGTGGGACTGCATAACTCTGTAATCATAAAACTCCCCTAGCCCCAACTGTGATTGAATGTGAGTAAATAGATAAAGATGCTTGTTAGTTCCCCGACACTAGATAAGATCTGTATCAGCCATAATTATTCAACTCTTTGTTCAAAAACTGATGTTCCAGACACCGCTATCTATAGAACAATCTACAAAACATCTGCTGACCATCAGTACCGGTCAGGCTAATTAACATACAAATGTAAGACCTCTAACCTTTGTTCCCTCTTCTGTAAATTTCACCTGTTAACTTCCCTGCAACCCCCTATAAAAAGAGCCTTGGACTCTGGGCTGATTGCCTCTCTAAGCTACTTTGCTTTGGGAGTGCTGTCCTGCCAGACTAAGCTCTGTTTTACTTTCCAACTTGTCTGGTGTGTTCCTTCCCGGGTGTTCTTCGCTGCAGTCAGTTCCTCGGAGTGCTTGGTAAGGCCCTTGGTCTTACATTCTGGAGGCACCGCTGGGATCCCTGGGTGTGCTTCACTACAGTCAGCTCCTCTGAGCGTTTGGTAAGGCCCTTGGTCTTACATTCTGGAGGCACCGCTGGGATCCCTGGGTGTGCTTCACTACAGTCAGCTCCTCGCAGTGTTTCGTAAGGCCCCCGGTCTTACACTTCCTTCTATATCCCAGCCCCTCAAAGTCTGTAGCCAGAGGCTGATTTAAGGTTGTCTTCCCTTCTGATAGGCTTGGGCAATAAAGTGCAAGATTGGGTCCGTTCTGGGGCTTAGCTGTTTATATCATGTATATCATTTATATGATACTGTACACATTTTATTCTTAAATTTCAAAGGAGGTTATTGAAAATATAGTTTCACATTTTATGCATTTTGGCATTAACTTTTTGTGTTATATGCATGTATGTGGTGTTGAGATTGAACCCAGGGCCTTGTTAAGCATGCTAAGCATGTGCTCTGTCACCGAGCTACAATTGCAGTTCCATGAATTTTGGGTTTAAAAAAAAAAATGTTGTTTGTTTGTTTTGGTTTTTTGAAGTAGTCTTGGTTTCTAGTGCAGACTGGCCTTGAACTCACTATGTAGCTCAGGCTGGCTTTAAACTCACTGTAATCCTCCTGCCTCAGCCTCCTGAGTGCTGGGATTACAGGCATGGGCCACCCACACTGGGCTTCCTTTGAACCGACAACTGAGTCTTCAAAATTCATTTGTATGAAAAAAGCAAAATTTGGCTAGGAAAATGATGGGAAATATATAGCAAATGTGTTTCCTAGTACTTAAACAGCTCCTGCTGGACGTGGTGGTGCATGCCTGTAATCCCAGCATTCAGGAGGCTGAGGCAGGAGGATTGGTGTGAGTTTGAGGCCAGCCTGAGCTACATAGGGAGTTCAAGGATAGTCTGAACTAATAACAAGACCCTGTCTCAAAAATCATTTAAAAAAAAAAAAACAACAACAACCAGGGCTGAGTCTTTTTAGGAAATAATAGGTGTGTAGGAAAAGAAAAACGTTACTGTGTATGAAAATAGCCTTTGGGTTTGATGAACATACTGAGATTGAGCACAGGAATGGTCTCCAGGCTAAACCAAAATAAGATGTGGTTCTTGATAGACAGTGTGGGAGCTTTTCTCTTTTTTTTGAGACAAGGTCTCACTATATAGTTCAATCTGACCTTGAACTCACAATATAGCTAAAAAACAAAACAAAACTATAGCTGAGGCTGGCCTTGAATTTGCAGTGATCCTCCTGCCTCAGCCTACTGAATGCTGAATTACAGGCATGTGCCACCATGCCTGGCTGGGAGCTTTTGTTTTATAGGAGTTCAGAAACCTGGAGTCACCATCCACTCATCCACAGTGTCAAACCCTTACCCTGTAATTCTAGACTCCTTCCAGTCCACAACCTGTTTGTTTGTTTTTTTTTCATAGATCTTTCCTCTTCCTCCTCCCTCCTTTTTCTTGAGTTTGTATCTGAGCCATGTGTGAAACACACCTGTGATCCCAGCATTCTGGAAGACTGACCCAGGTATTTTAGCAACTTATCAAAACCCTGTGTCAAAATTTTAAAAAGAGTTGGGACTATAACTCATTGTGAAGGCCCTGGGTTTAATTCCCCAGTACCACCAAAATAATAATAATAATAAATGAATAAACATTTGGGATCTCACTATTGTCCAGGCTGGCCCTGAGCTCCTGGGCTCAAATGATCCTGCTGTATCAGGCTCCTGAGTAGCTGAGACTCTAGGTACAGTGCACAGTGCCCAGGTATCTATCTATCTATCTATCTATCTATCTATCTATCTATCTATCTATCTATTTATTGAGACAGGGTCCCATTATGTAGTGCAGGCTGGCCTTAAAGTTACTATGTGGCCCAGGATAGCCTTGAACTCACGGTGATCCTCCCGCCTCAGCCTCCTCCGGTGCTGGGATCACTGGAGTGAGCTACCACACCTGGGTTATTTGCCTTTTAATAGGTACCACATTCACATAGTTCAAATGTAGATTAACAATGAAAAGACTTCTCTTAACTTCCTCTTACCCCTTCCTCTTACCTCTAATCTCTTAGTTTTCTTTCCTAAAACAATATTATCACTTTCATATGTATCTGTGTAGAAGTTTATGGATAGCTGAGCTGATATTTTATATCCCCATTTCAGGGATTAACTCAAGACTTTGCACTTGCAAGGGAGGTGCAGCACCACTGAGCTAAATCCCCGGCCCCGTGCCTATGTTTTTGTGGGGTTTTTTTCAGTTAATAATAAAATATTTTAAAAGTACAACAACAAAAGTTTGTGATAACCGCATATCATTATATAGATAGCCACTTCATTCCTTTATATGGCTGAACAGAAAATATGTATTCTGTCAATTTATCATAATTTAATGCTCCCACTGCTTTTTGCTATAAAAATAAGCCTACAGTAAATAAATTGTGCTTTTTTTTTTCAACTTCCAAGATAAATTACTAGATGTTGAATCCCTGGGTCATAGGATGACAGGCTTTTTGTTTTATTTTCTTTTATTTTTATTTTGTTTTTTTGAGATAGGATCTTGCTATGTAGCCCAGGCTGGCCTTGAACTCGAGATGATCCTCCTGCCTCAGCCTCCTGAGTGCCGGGATTAGACAGTTTCGTTTTTGACTGATGGTAGCAACTGTTTCAGGGAAGACGTTTGCGCTTAAGGCTTCCTGGCTGCTTTCCCCTTCTCAACGACCTGGACAGCCCGCAGCAAACCATCACGCAAGGCCCAGTGCTTCACCATGCTGGTGATCATGAACGTGACGTCCCTGACGTACGTGCGTCTCACTGAGGCGGCGTAGTGGTCGGCCTCGCTGCCGTGCGCGAGAAAGAAGGCGCAGAGCGCGGCCGCGTCTCCCTCCTGCAGCCCGATCTCCTCCAGGACCGATTCCCACGCCACTCTGATGCGCTGGTTCTTGACTTTTCGGCGAAGGACGGAGGTGAAGGTGGGAAGACTTCTCCTCAGGTCTGGCAGCTTCTCAAGCACACGAGTGTGCAGGCAGATAAGTACTTCGATGACATAGCTGTACAAAATATTCAGTTCCACTGAGGTGAACCTACGAGAAACGGAGAGCTGCGAAAGCAGTAGAAAACGCTGCAAATATAAACTGTGCTCCATTACGAGAACCCGGTACAAAACCACTGGAAAAACCAGCTGGTGTTTTTGTTGTTTGTTTGCTTTGGCTCTTTTGAGACAGGGTCTCTAGATGTAGTTCGGGCTGGCCTTGAACGCCCAGCGATCCTGCTGCCTCAGCCTCCTGAGAGCTAGGATTACAGGCGTAGGCCACTGTACCCAGCTTCAATTCCGTTATGGAATGAACAAGGAAAGCTCTCACAGAACCACAAAATTCCACTGGTTTCCCAGTCAGTACTCACCTGAGTGCCAAAACCGCTGTCCACAGCTCATCTTGAGCAGCTTGGCTTGCCAGAATCTTGCTATGGTTTTCAAATTTCTGGGTCAGATTATCCTTGGTGATGTCCAGTTCTTTGAACTGTGCTTCTAAACCCTGGAGTTTATGGTCTACTCTATAGTACATAATAATCGAGGTTAGATCAGGGAACAAAACTAATATTTTTACTTTAACCTAAGTCTCTAATAACATATTATTTAAACCACTACCAAATTTGGGTTTTGTTTGTTTATTCTTTGCAGTGCTGGTGATCAAACCGAGAGTCTTGCACCTACTTTAGAGGTTTTTTTTTCTTTTGGGGTTTTTGGTTTCTTTTCTGAGACAGGATCTTGATGTATAGCTCAGGCTGGCCTCGAACTCACAATCCTCTTGCCTCAGCCTCCTAAGTGGTGAAGTTACAGGTATGCACCACTACTAAAAAGTGTTTTATAGAAACATTACTTTAATCCTTACAACCATAAGAAGTGAAGTAGTCATTTTTACTATTTTACAGACAAAGAAATTGAGTCTCAAAATTATTGAGATTTGATGTCATATGCCTAGCTAGCACTGGGATCTTTGTATAATAAGGTGGCTTTCATTACCCTATTTTACCTCCAGATCCTATCTTTCTTTCAAGGATCAACTCAAATTCCACTGCCTCTGTGTGTCCAGTTGTGTCTGTGTGCATGCTTCACATGTGTGTATGTGAAGCACTCTACCACTGACCTACATCCCCAGCCTTTTTTAAATTTAATTTTATTTTTTTAAAGTTGTTGTTTTGGTTTTTTTTTGGTACCGGGGATCGAACTTGAGTCCTTGCACTTGCGCAGCAGGCGGCAAAACCACTGAGCTAAATCCCCGGCCCCCCAGCCTTTCTTTTATTTAATTAATTTATTTTTTGGTACTGGGAATTGAACTCAGGACCTTGCACTTGCCAGGCAGGCACAGTGCCACTGAGCTACATCCCTACCCCACCCCCAGCCCTTCTTTTAAATTTTATTTTGACAGAGTCTTGCCAAATTGCCCAGCCTGGACTGAAATGCCTAATCGTTCTGTCTCAGGCTCCCAAGCACCAGAGATCACAGGCATGCACCACCACAACTGGCTTCCACTGCTTTCTTGAAATCCTTTCTCCTTGATCTCCTTGTCTTCTCCCTTAGAGAGCCTGCCTCGGTTAACGTCTGTCTAACCCACCCTCTCCTCTTCATCCTCACTAAACAAGCTCCTCACCATCTTTCACCTGGAGTTCCAATTATAGTAGTCTAACTGTGCCTTTGCTTCAGTCTCCAGTCCATCCTGCAGACACATTCTTCTAAAATACAGTTACAATATGCAGCACAACAGATAATGTTCCTTTATTTTAGTTTAGAATTTGGATTTTTGAGACAGAGTCTTGCTGTTAGTCCAGGCTGCCTTTGAACTGACTCTGTAATCCAGGCTGGCCTCAAACTTGTGGCGATCCTCCTGCCCCAGCCTCCTGAGTGCCACCCCGACTTACTTAGTGAAATCTTCAGAATCAAATTGGAACTCCCCAGCAAGAAACAAAAACCTTTTAACCCTAGCCTTCATTTTTTTTTTTTTTTTTTTTTGGTACCAGGGATCGAACTGGGGACCTGGCACCTTCGAGGCAGGTGGCAGAACAACTAAGCTAAATCCTCTGTTTATCTTCTTAAAGCAAAACAAAAGGAAACAAAGCAAAACAAAAACCCAATAGATGTTTGAACCCAGGGCTTTCTGCTGTTTAACACTCAGCAACATACTGGTTCCAAGCTTCCATGGCTTCCATGTACTGTTTCCTCAGCCTAGAATTCCTTCCTGTCTTGTATTTTCTCATAAACTCCACTTACATTATTTTTTTGGTACCAGGGATCGAACTTAGGACCTTGTGCTTGCCTGGCAGGTGCCGGAATCACTGAGCTAAATCCCCGGCCCCGGAAACAGCTCTTATTGAAGGCTGATCAACAAACCATAAGGAAGCTCAAATCTGTCTCCATGATCTGTTGGTACTGCTTATTTTTGTAAATCTAGCATTTGGTACAGGCTATGAATGAAATTATAGCAAGGGAAGCAGATTTCTCTTTACTATTAATTTACTTTTTTTGAGTCTGAAGACCTAGACGACCTTAAGACACAATCTGATTAGGCTGTCTGTAGTCTTTGCTCGTCTCTATTCTTTATTCTTTTCTTCCCCATCTTCCTGGAAGAGTGGACCCATGCTATGCCCTCCCGGGTCCCTTAGCAACCTTTCCATAGCCTCCGTCAAGGATACCAGGGTTGTGGTTTCTGTGTTCATCTTCTTAAAGCAAAACAAAGCAAACAAAGTGAAGCAAAACAAAAACCCAATAGATGTTCGAACCCAGGGCTTTCTGCTGTTTTCTACTCGGCAACAGGCAGCAGCAACTTGAGCATTTGATCTACTTCTGTCTGAAAGGTCACTCAGTACAGAAGCTTTTAATAGCTTGCACATCCAAAGATAGTTTCAAAGAACTGATGGTGTGAACACAGGTGTCCCGTTGTACACTGTAACATTTGCCTTTGAAAACTTTCCCTCCTGCTGTGGTGGCACACCCCATGGCACATGCCATAAGTTAGAGGCCAGCCTTGAGTACATAGTGAGTTCAAGGCCAGCCCGAACTATAAAGCAGGACCTTGTCTCAAAAACAAAAAAAATAAACTGACCCACAGTACATGAATGTAGAGCAACACCCAGATACAACTCTGTATATTCTGGTAAATCTATATACAGATATACCTACATATTCATATTTGATGGAAATGTTGCTCTCATATTTTAACAGCTTCATTATTCAATTACCTGAAGTACTTTTCACTATGTAGCTCGGGCTGGTCTCGAACTGGCAGCAATCCTCCTTCCTCAGCCTCCCCAGTGCTGGGATTATAGGCATGCAACACCACATCCAGCCCCAGATCTTTTATAATGATGATGATTTTAATGCTAATAGTATAATTAACAATCACTACAAACTAGTATTTTATCGAGAGATTCTAGTATTAGGGTAGGAATTGAATATAAAAATGGACAAAACAGGATTCTTGCTAGGCATGGTGGTTTGAGCCTGGGCATGGTGGTTTGAGGCTGTGGTCCCAGCTACTCAAGAGGCTGAAGCAAGAGAATCACCTGAACCCAAGAACCTGAGGCCAGTGTGGGCAACAGCAAGATCCTTTCTCAAAACCAAGCCACGCTGTGGGTGGTGTACTCAGCCTCCCGAGTGCTGGGATTACTGGCTTGTGCCACCACACCCAGCTAAGAAGATTTAAAAACAAAATTTATTGATTCACTTATTCAACAAGAAATAGTAAGCTATCTACAGTAAAATATTCAAGCATTTCAAAGCTGGATCTGCTTTGAAGACTGTAGTTTTGAAGAAAAGTCATCCTTTGAAGAAATAGCCATATCCAGTGATGGGAATAGACAGTGAAAATATGGGGGATTGTAGAGCTAATGATACTTTGAAAGTGTAAACAAGGATTCTATGACCCTGGAAAGCAACATTTTAAAAAATAATTTTTTAAACTTTTGAAAATTCAAATTAGATTTGGGAAATCCACTTAGAGCAAAAAATAATTTTAATATCAAATAATAAATGGTCCTGGCTGGGTTCAATCCTCAGCAATGCAGCAATGCAAAGAAAAGAATGTACTCTAGGGGCCGGGGATTTAGGTCAGTGGTGCCACCGCCTGCCTCAAAGTGCAAGGTCCCAAGTTTGATCCCCGGTACCAAAAAAAAAAAGAAAAAAAAATGTACTCTATTGTTATTATTGTTAAGCTTCTAATCTGATCAATTAAAATTGGTTTTCTTTTGTTATGCAAGTAAAAATATAATGATGAGTGGTTACTTGGAGTCAAGAATGATTTTTCTTTTTTGGTACCAGGGATCAAACTCAGGACCCCGAGCTCACCAGGCAGGTGCTGTGCCACTGAACTACATCCCTGGCCCTAATTTTGTTTTTTGTTTTTTTTGTTTTTTTGGTACTGGGGATTGAATTTGAGACCTTGCGCTTTGAGGCAGGCGGTGGCACCACTGAGCTAAATCCCTGGCCCATTTTGTTTTGTTTTGAGTACCAGGGATTGAATTTGGGACCTTGTGCTTGTGAGGCAGGAACCAGAATCACTGAGCTAAATCTCTGGCCTTTGTTTTGTTTTTTTTTAAGGAAAAGTCCTGCTATGTTGCCCAGCCTGGTCTCCAACTACTGAACTCAAGTGACCCTCCTCAGCCTCCCAAGTGTCCCTTCTGATGACAGGCCTGTGCCACCATGCTCAGCTAAAAGTTTCTTATTAGCCAAAAAGAAAGTTCTTTGATAAAGAGACAAGTACTTGTTCAACTCACCTAGAAAAGAAAAAAGGAAAAATTCAGGTAGCAGCTTGTCAAGTTAATGGATTAGTTTGCGGCTGGTAAAGCTGTGGCTTGTTTCGCTAGAGAGAGCTGAACCTCTACAGAACCATCCAGGCAGAGGAAGTACTGAAAACCCCAGGAACCCAAAAAGTAATGCTTCACCAAAAGCAGCAACAGCAGCTAGAAAACCAGGGTGTGTTATTTACAAGGGGGCAAGTTCAGGCCAGGAAACTTAAGGGAAAAGGGAGAAGGAGAAGTGTCTGCCTCAAGTCCCTGAGGTAACGGACTCCAAACCGCCTGGTCTCTGCAGTGTCACAGTGCCCGTCCTAAATATCAGAAGCCATGTGCCACTCTGGAGGGCTGGAGGTAGCGAAACCCCATGCTAGTTGGGGCCAGTTGGGGCAGACTGTGTGGGTCTGAGCAGTCAAACCCACTCACCTTCCCCTCCTGCCTGAGTGGATGGCATCAGGAGCCACCTAATTGCTGAGGCCACAGACCTGGGCTTCCTTCCCAATGCCAGTGTCTCCTGCTGACAGTGTGACCAGTTTTCCTAACTGGATGCTTTAGGATTTACACTAAAGCTCCTCCACGCTACTCCAGAATAGCTTCTTTCTCCCCAAAATTGTGTTCTAACCTTGGGACTCCCCACATCTCCCAGAAATGCCATTAACCTGTCTGGTCTTAACTGGAGATGGTAATGGCCACTCAGGAGGATTTCCAGAAAACTCTGAACTCAAGCTCAGCATTGGACTAACATCCATCAATTCTTTTTGGTACTGGGGATCGAACTTGGGACCTTATGCTTTCAAGGCAGGCGGCAGAACCACTGAGCTAAATCCCCAGCCCAGCATTGTACTTTTAAAAGAAAAAACTATTAGACTTCGGAATTATTAGCATATTATTATACTAGCTGGGTATGGTGGTGCAGGCCTGTAATTCTACCACTTAAGAGGCTGAGGCAGGCTGGGGATTTAGCTCAGTGGTTCCACTGCCCGCCTTGAAAGCGTAAGGACCTGAGTTCGATCCCCAGTACCAAAAAAAAAAAAGAGGCTGAGGCAGGAAGATCGCCAAGTTCAAGAGTTTGAGGCCAGCCTGGACTACATAGTGAGTTCAAGGACCCTGTCTCAAAAAAAAAAAAAAATTATTATTCTAAAATTACCTTTTAGTATAATGTTGCTTAAATATAACCAAATGCAACTCTATGCATTTAACTCTTAAGCAACTATAACCCAAATAAATCTACATTATTTAATACAAACTAAATTACACTAGAAAATTAAATTGACACTAATTTACTATGATGGCTGATGGTATTTTGCCAAAACTAAGTTGCCTCTCCTATTATGGGTTTGACACAATTTGGGTTTGCCTGCTTTAGAGCAGGCAAGTTCTTTTGCCTTTGGCAAGTTTGTATTATCTTGGTCAGAGAAATGACTCAATTATAAAACTTTAATTATATTCATCACTTGGCTTATGTATTCTCAGTTTATTTAGACTTTTTAAAACTCTGAATATTTATACCTGCCATTTATTTAAAAAATATTTTTAGCTGAGTGTAGTGGTGCAGGCCTGTAATCCCAACACTTAAGAGGCTGAGACAGGAGGATCACTGTGAGTTTGAAGCCAGCCTGGGCTACACAGAGTTCAAGCCCAGCCTGAATGACATAGCAAGATCCTGTCTCAACCCTCCTGCTCACAAAAAAAATCTGAACACAAACAAAATTTGTTCTGATTGCCTGGAATTCCTGCCATGGGCTCCTTTCAGGCTGACTGCCCCTCACATCTTCTCATATTTTACCCTTCCTCCCTTAGTTCATTTAATGAACACTGTTTGCATTGATTGAGGGATCCAGGATAGGCCATGGGATGTGCTGTGAAGTGAAATAGGACAATCCTTACCCTCAGACATCTTCTATTCTAATAGAAAATTAAGTATACAAATAGTCATAATTATGGTTAACATAATAAATACATCAATATTCATAATTTAACTGCCGGCAGATACTTTCACCAAAGGTAATCACAGGTTCCTGTGATTAGAGCCTGATTAGCTTTGGGAACATTTTTCTGTCTGCTCAAGATGGGGATCATTGGAAACCCACATCTGAGGGAGGACCACAGATGTTCCTATTTGTCACCCGAGCAGCCTGCTGACCACTAGACTACGCTGTATTCAAAATCCTACCCCTGCGCTTTCTCCTGCTCCCCAACATCTCACTCGCGTAACTACCGTGGACCAGTCTCTTGCTTGTAAATTGAGTCAGACTGGCTGACACTCTTCATAATGAACATTACTAACCAAATGGCAGTAGTGGGCTGTACATCTTTGGGGCTGCTCTTTCAGCCCACGAGGTTCCTATTTGTTCCAAGTGGCAGCTGACTACTAGGGCTAAGCTTCTCTGTCCCCACCTAAGGGGGTGGCCCCCAGGGTGATGTTCATAGTGTGTGACTACAGCCGACTAGATTGGAGTGGGCACCTAAGAGGGCCCAATCAGATTTTGTTCTGGGACTTGGCACCTGGACCTAGACTGTTTGCTTCATTTCTGGCCTTGAAATACGTTGCTCATGTGGCCCTGAAGTGCCATGTTTTGCGTAAAAGAAGCCAGAGACAGAGCCAAATGACCTTGAGGACTCAGAAACTGAAAGTACACCTGCCCTGGTCCCTGAGAGCTTGTTTGGAGATTCCAGCCATGCAGCTCAGCTGCTCCTGTACCCTTGATGGAAGAATAGCCCTCTTCTATCAGGGAGGGTCGTTCTCTTCCACCAAGCACACAGTTTCGTGAGGGATACACATGGACCAATGAGAGAGGAAGGGACCCCCCCCCCAACCGCCCAAGACAGATCAGCCACATCAACTGTTTTGTTTTGTTTTTTTGGGGGGTACTGGGGATCGAAGTCAGGACCTTTCGCTTGCAAGGCAGGCGCTGGAACCACTGAGCTAAATCTCCGGCCCCCACATCAACTCTGTGTAATGAGGGGACAGATGTCACAGCCAGATCACCCTTGCATCTTGCCTTGGTACTTTTCATTTTTTGTGGTATTGGGAATAGAACTCAGGACCTTACACATGCTAGTGCTCTACCACTGAGCTACCCTACTTGTTTTTTTTGTTTATTATTATTATTATTATTTTTGGTACAGGGATCGAACTCAGGACCTTGTACCTGCAAGGTAGGCATGGTGCCACTGAATCCCCACTAAATCCCCAGCTGTTTTTTATTAATATATATTTGCCATACAAAATGATCACATTCATCATAGGGAATTTGTACCTGTACATGATATACCTTAATTTTTTTCCCATTCCCCTCCCTTCCCTTCAACCCATTTACAAAAGCTTTGTTTCCATTTTTCCCTTCCAACCCCCCCCTTCCCCTTCCCATTTGTACATGTTCTTCCTACTTCCTGCTATAGATCCTCCATTTTGCTCAATGAAATGGCATTATTCTGAGACAGTTTAAATGAGGCAGAACTTTTTAAAACTGAAAATAAGTTTTACCACAGTTCTTCAAATGTTTTTATTGGATTTAAAGTTCATTTAAGGGATATACAGATATACAAGAGAAACAATGCAATATTTAAACTTGTGTGTCTGATTTATTTCACTTAAAATTATGGTTTGAGGTGCATCCATTTACCTAAAAATGACTCAAGTTTATTCTTTTTTATGGCAGAGTAGTATTCTACCGTGTACAAATACCTTATTTTCTTTATTCATCTGTTGATGGGCATATGGGCTGTTTCCAAGATTTAGGTACTACAAACTGTGCCACTATAAACATGGATGTGCATGTATCACTGTAGCATGACACTTTTAATTCTTTTGGGAAGATAACTAGAAGGGGGCACAGCTGGGTCAAATGGAACCTCTTGTTTTAGTTTTTGAGGAATTGCCACACTGATTTCCACAGTGGTTGTACCATTCCCACCAACAGTGGAGAAGGGTTCCTTTTTCCTTATAGCCTCACCAGCATTTATTATTGGTTGATTTCTTGATAACAGCCATTCTTTCTGGAGTGAAATGGAATCTCAGTATTAATTTGCATCTCTGGAATGACCAGTGATATTGAACATTTTTCATATATTTATTTGCTGTTTGTACTTTTTTATCTGAGAAATGTCTATTCATTTCAGATGCTCATCTTTGGATTGGGTCTTTTAAATTTGGGGAGGGTCTGAATTTTTTGAGTTCTTTATATATTCTATTAAATTTTTTTTTTTTGTACTGGGGATCAAACTCAGGTCCTTGCGCTTGCCCAGCAGGCGACAAAACCACTGAGCTAAATCCCGGGCCCCGTGTTCTTTATATATTCTAGATGTTAATCCTTTGAAGAGTAGCTGGTAAAATTTTTTTTTCCCATTCTGTGGGTTGTCTGTTCACTCTGCTGGTGGTTTCTTTTGCTGTGCACAGTTCCTTGGTTTTTATTTTTCGAGACGGTGTTGGTGTGTAATTCACACTGGCCTTGAACTCATGGTGATTCTCCTGCCCCAGCCTCCCAAGTGCTGGGATTACAAGTGTGGGCCACCAGGCCCAGCTCCCTCCTTGGTTCTTAATGGGTTCCCTAGTTAGAGACCCAAGTGAAGCATGGCTACATTTCAGCTCTAGGTTGAGAGAATTGTCCTCCCTGTTTCCCCCTTGTCCTGATAGTAAAAGTAAATTTCTCCTTTTGCTTAGGAGATCTGAGTGGGTGTCTGCTCTTGGGCTAATTGATTAAAATTGGGTAATTTTTCAAAAGATTCTCCTAAAACCTCAAGAAGTTGCCCGTGATGATTTTTTTTTTTTGGTACGGGGGATCAAACTTGGGTCCTTGCGCTTGCGGTGAAACCACTGAGCTAAATCCCCGGCCCCCATGATGATTATTACTTTCTGAAAATTTCCTACATATCACAATGATTAGATAAGCAAATAAGCACAATTTTATGATAACTGTTTTCACTTCATAAGGTAGCACAGAAGACACTTTAGGGATGTCTAATTCAACCCCTTTACTTTCTTTTGCAGTTTTTGTTGTTCTTATTTTTGTTTTTTGAGTCAAGGTCACACTATGTAGTTCAGACTGACCTCAAACTCATGCCAAGCCTCCTGCCTGAGCCTCCAGAGTGCTAAAATGACAGATGTGAGCCACCACACCTGGCTGTGTTACCTCTTAACCATAGGTAAAAAGCATTTTTTTGCATTACTCAGATTAGCCTCAACCTCTGAAGGGTTAAGCCAAGTAATTTGACTCCATCACTTGCAACAAGAGTCTTGTCTAAAACTTGGCTTATTAAAAAGAGCTCTTGGCCAGGGATTTAGCTCAGTGGTTCTGGCGCCTGCCTTGCAAGCACAAGGTCCCAAGTTCGATCCCCAGTATCAAAAAAATAAAAAAATAAAAAGAGCTCTCCACAAATAAGGACAATGGCAAGCAATCATTCTCTCTTTAAAACTTGGGGTTTAAGTGTAGGCACTAAAGCAAAAGCTAAAAGAACACTTGGAAAAGACAGCAAGCAACCCAGGCCATGCTGAAATGAAACACTTGCTCTGCTATCTTGGCCTCTATTCTCTTTCTATGTTGTATTTTGTGCTTAGTCAGAAATTCTGCTTATTTATAGCTGTAGTTTATCCTTGCTCCACCGGTGTTGTGGCCTGAATTGCTGCGTAACATTCTAAAGTGACTTGACCCCAGAATCCTTTTCTTATACACACAAAAATACGTAATTGTCAGCGAAGCCTCTGGGCCTTACCAAGAACAAGATTTCCTCTTAGAACCTGCTTAGGCTCCTCGTGACCTCCTGGGTCCAGAAATGGTGCTATAACTAATGTGGTGACCACGTTTGGGTCAGGATGTGCATCCCCAGGCAGGAGGTGTAACAACACAGTGGAGGTCCTTTCCAGGCAAGTAACTGTGCCTCAAGCTGTGCTGTTAATTAACAGCTCTGGGTCTTGATTCCTGTGCCAATAAAATGGGGGAAGTTACCTGCTTCATTGATTTGTAATAAGAAATGAAATACATGTAAAGTGGCTGGTATGCAGTCAATACTCAATACATATTAGTTCTCTTTCTCCAAATTTTTTTTTGGGGGGTACCGGGGATCAAACTCGGGTCCTTGCGCTTGTGAGGCAGGCGGCGGAACCACTGAGCTAAATCCTCGGCCCTCTTTCTCCAAATTTTAATGTTGTTAACTACATGAAATATAATCCAATTATCATCTTTTGTTCAAATAACTTAAAATGTACACAATGAGAGGGCGTGATTCTAGAGACAGTTTAAATGAGGCAGGATTTTGTAAAAAATGAAAATAAGTTTCACCAGCTCTTCAAATGTTTTTATTGGATTTAAAATTCATTTAAGGGATATACAGATATACAATTGGTTTGATCAGCTACTAATATGTTTTGCTGCCCCTTTATTTTTGTACCCATGAGCCAGTTCACTTTGTCTCCGTGCTCAATGCTCATCTTTGGGGACATCTTGCCGGGCTCTTCTCCGACTGATGATGCGCTGCTGCTGTTCCCACCCTGCTTGGCATAAGCTGCCCTCTTGGTTTTCTTCCTGTGGGTCTGTTTCATGGGACTCTTCTGTTTTTTTTCAACTCCACCGCTCACGTCCCACAGCATTATCTTCCCATCATTCCCTCCAGTGAGCAGCAAATAGGATTCTGGCAGAAAGCAGACCTGGGACACCCCTAGGGTGTGGCCCTTAAATCCCAGTGCTTTTTCACACTTGACTCCCATCACCCTGAAGATTCGCACCTTGCCATCTTCTGCGCCACAGCTGAAAATGTTGCCACATGATGCCACAGAGATGGAGTGGGCGAGGGCAGGGTTTAAGAGCTGGCAGGGGGACTGTGGGCCTTCTGTTTCTTCTGTCTCATCCTCCTGGAGATGTGTGATCCAGAGCGCCCTGGCCTTCTGCAGATTCCACAGTATCACCTTGAAATAAGATGAGGTCACAGTCACACAGAGTTCTAGCCTTTTCCTCAACTACAGTGCTTACTTAGCTTCTAATAAAATCATCAAAGTAGTCTGAGAATGATTGATAGGGCACCTTCCTAGCAGTATTTAAAAACAAACCAACAAACAGAGCTGGGTGTAGTGGCACACACTTGTAATCCCAGCGCTTGCAAGGCTGGAGCAGGAGGATCACAGCAGGTTTAAAGCCAGCCTGGGCTACATAGTGAGTTCAAGGCCAGCCTGAACTACACAGTGAGACCCTGTCAAAAACAACAACAACAACAACAACAAAAAACCCAAAAACCAGAATCACACCAAAAAAGATGCTACCACATATGCCAGCAGAATGCTACCTAAATCTTGACTAAAACCAGAATGCAGACAGGAGTAAAATTGACAAAACAAGATCCTAAATCAGTGATGAGATAAGTGCCCAAACTGCAACCTAAAACCCGCTTATTAATCACAAAGTGCCAACATTGCAACTAAACCTGAATGTTCGGCTGCTGGGGTGATATTGAGGTGATTTGGCTTATGTGCTGACAGGCCTCTGCACGCCATAGATTTGCCACCACTGTCCAAAAATATGATGAATAGACCCTATGAATGTATACTGTTAAGCAGCTGCCACTTTTTCTAAGTGCCTCTCCATTGCAGGTAAAACTGGAGGTTATGGCAAGTGCATTGACATGTGCTTGTAGTTCCAGCTACTTGGGAGGCTAAGGGAGGAAGGTTGTTTGAACCCAGGAGCTTGAGGTCAGAGTCTCAGCAACATAAAGAGAACTGGTCCTAAAATCGTTAATTTTAGTCTATGCTGGTTATAAGTAAAAGGTCTCTTATGAACTGAATAAACTAAATCTGGGATATCACTGAAATTATTTGGAATCTTTTCCCCTTTCCTTTGCTTTCCTTTCTGCTTACCCCGATTTACCCATCCTAGGGGCTTAAACTGTCCATCCCTGTCCCTCCAAGTAGGCTCTCCTAGCCATCCCAGACTACTTCTCCATCTTACATCTAGTGCCTAATGTGAACTGACACATATTACTGGCTTTTCTGCTTCTTGAGATTTAATTTACCTTTGCTAATGCCTAGGACAACCCTGGAATGAGCAAAAATCCCAAATGTGTCTGCAGATTAATGTGACATCCTAGCGTTACAACTGGCTTTTTGTTGTTCTCTAGCATGAGCTTGGAGCTATTAGACTGATTTAAACAAGGTGGTAGTTTTAAACAGGTTTAAAACAAAAAAGCTTTGTGAATGGACTCTACACCATAACACACCAATTCTCTTCCCATCTCAACTGATGTCATATGAAAAAATATTCTTTCAAAGAGAACAGACAGCTTTATAATCCACTATCATCCCTGAATTAACAACTTAGTTTTAATGGATACTAGGATGGGCATGACTTTGTTTAGTCAAAAGCATAGATCTGGACTACTAAGATTATCATCACCAATGCTGCTAACAATCAACACAGGAAACCGACATTCCAGAACCTGCTGGTTCATTGCACTGGCAGGCACTCCCAGTTCTTTCTCCTACAGCCTCTAGAATACCAGGATCATATTTCCTGTCCTCCTAAGACATTCAAACACAATATGTTTTCAGCAGCTGAAGCATTTTTGTATGTTTTAAATTCTCTAAATGTGTTAAGTTGGGCAACCCATTCCGGACCCCTCCTATTTTTCAGGAGCTATTCCTATTCCCCAATAAATTTTCTTCCTCCATTTTTTTTTTAATCATCCTTGTATTTTTCTCTATTTGATGGTCACTAGGAAACAAGCACTCCCAGGAAGGAAGGCACAGATCTATTTTTATGCCAGCACTATACTGTTTTTTTTTTTTTGAACCGGGGATCGAACTTGGGTCCTTGCACTTGGGCAGCAGGCAGCAAAACCACTGAGCTAAATCCCCGGCCCATCTAGTCCATATCTAAGAGTTGCCGAAGTCCTAATAGTTTCAGCATAAAGTCTAAAGTCTCTTCTGAGATTTAAGGCAAAATCTTAGTCCCCTGTACAAATGAAAAGAAAGTGAAACACTTCCAACACTCAATGGTACAAGATAGACATTCCCATTCCAAAAGTCGCAAACAGAAGGATACAAAGGAATGGAACCAAAGCAAGACCAAAATCTGGCAGGGCAAACATTAAATCCCACAATTCCACCTCCAGCACCCCTGGAGATCTCTGGCAAGTTGTAAACTCCAAAGGGCTTGGGTGGCTCCACCCCTATGGCACTTCTGGTGGTTGGACCTCCCATGGCTTCTCTCTGGGGCTAGTTCTGCTTCCTCCTTGCAGCTTTCCTCAGACCATCCATGCTTCTGGCTTCTCCAAACTTCTGGCATCTCCACTGAACCTTTGGCTTCACAGTCACAGCTTCACACACTGCCCTCCCAGGCCTTTTTCTGAAATCTGGGTGAAAGCCTTCCTGACCACACAACTCTTACATTCTGCATGTGCCTAAAATCAACACCATGTGGATGATGCTAAGGTCTGCTGCCAGCTGGAGCAGTAATCTTCCCGCTCTCTTGGCTGTAGGGCTCAAGTACTTGGATGGCTGAGCACTCTGAATCCAATTCTGAGGAACAAATTCTCTAGGCTGTTGCCACCATTCTGGAACATGGTGTTCTGGGGCTTTCTTCTGAGGAAATTCTTTCACTTTTGAAATTTTGAAGCTTGCAATGCCCTCAGGCCGTCTTTTCTATCCTGTTCCTTCTCAGCAATCAAGATCTCCTCTGCTCTATCTCTGCAGGCCGAAACTTCACTGGAGTTCCTTTCTGACCAAACTCAAAACATTTTGAATCATTCTGTTGGGCTCTCTGCCCTTGATTCTCAACATAAATCTGGCTAAAAGCCCCCAAGAGTAGCCATGCCACTGCCTCAACATTAGTCTGCCTTGAAATTTCTTCTGCCAGATTAATTAGTCCACCGGCCTTAATCTCAGTCTCAGGCAGACTTTGAACATGAGCAAAATGCAGACAAACTTTCTGCCAAGACATAACACACATAATCTGAAGTCCAGCAGCCAATGCAGCCTTCTTCTCAGCAGAAATCTCCTGAGCCTGGTCTTTACTGGCTTTCTGGTCTCCTGGACTCTGACTAGAATCTCCCATACAGAACAGCCTAAGGTGTTCCAGCTCTATTTCTTCTTTTTTTTTTTTTTTTCCCCAGCTGTACTTCTTCAGCCAGCATCTCGAAATACTTCCTAACTTTTCCCCTTCTCACAAGCCAGTTCCAAGGACTCTTGAGCCACATGGCCAGGCAACGTCATAGCAACAACCCCACTTCTCTGGTACCAAATTTCTATTAGTTTTCTCATTGTTGAGACAAAATACCTGATACCCAAAGTTAAAGGGAGAAAGGTTTATTTGGCTTAGAGTTCATAGAAGTTTCAGTCCATAATCAGCTAGCTCCAAGGCAGGGTGCCAGAAGGGCAACAGTTCATGGCTCCAGAAGACAACAAAAACGAGAAAAATTTTCTACTCTTAACCTCCATTGCTCCTTTGGGGAACACAAACTCAGTGTATTTGACATCTAGCAGGTTGGGAGTAACATATTTTTCCCCCATCTCATTTTGGAGGCTCTACCAGGACAATTGGAAAGAAGTGTTTGCTTTTGTCTCATAGATTCTGGATTGTGACTCATTTAGGTAATCAGAAATTGTCATTCTTTTTTGCTAGTTGCTTATGCCTTGTCTTTTATGCTTGTCTTTTTTTTTTTTGTACCGGGGATCGAACTCAGGTTCTTGTGCTTGCACAGCAGGCAGCGAAACCACTGAGCTAAATCCCGGGTCCTATGCTTGTCTTTTTATGCCCTGCTTTTTGTCAAATGATGGTAAATTTAAGTTGATAACATGGGAAGAATGTTTCTTTGATGGGAAATTTTATTTTTGCAAGCAGGGTTCTATGTCCCTGTTTAGTGCATGGATTTACTAGTTGCTGAATTTACTGGTATTCCTAGCTTGACCAGTTTTTACTTGTTTAGCTGATATGGTTATTGTCTTATCTCAGACAAGCGGGACAGGAAAAAGTAATATTAGAACGTCCCCTAGTGGACTCTGATACTAACCAAAACGTGAATTTGTAAAATTATTTATTTATTTATTTTGTACCAGGGATCAAACTTAGGACCTTGGTCTTTCGAGGAAGGTGGCAGCACCACTGAGCTAAATCCCTGGCCCTTTTAATGTTTTTTAAAAAATAAAATCTAGTTTATGATATATAAATGCCTCATACAAATTTGAGATTCCCTCAGCCAGTTATTTGTGACAGGCTGCAGACCTTAAATCTGGGAGGACAAGATTCATTGAGATAGTCTGGCCTGATCCCCACTCCATGCTCGTGGAGGGGGATGTCAAGCCTGCTCTGTCTCAGTTTCCTTTCTGGCCTGATCTTCTGCTGGTGAGGAGGCAATCTTAGTTCTTTTTTTTTTTTTTTTTTTTGGTACTGGGGATCGAACTCAGGACCTTGTGCTTAAGGCAGGTGCGGTGCCACTGAGCCAAATCACCGAGCCCTAATCTTAGCTCTCGAGATGCTCCATTCTTGCCTCCAAGCTGAGAGTGATGACTCATACCTGGGCAAATTATCTAACTCATCATGAGCATCTGAAGAGAAGACTTTCCTCTAATCTCATTTCTGATCTTTTTCTGTCACTTTGCACTTCTCTTTTTTTTTTTTTGGAGGTGTGTTTCTTCTAAAGATTAGAGAGAGAGACTCTGAAAAGGTTTCAGTTCCAATCTGTCTCAGCCTTTCCCTTCTATCCAACAACTAAGAACTTTCAAGTTGAGCCCATAGAAAATGAGCATTTGTTAACACCGAAGACAGGAAAGTCATCTTTGATGAGGAATACATACCCCACCTCTGGGTCAGACGAGATATCAGAGTTTTGCCTGTCCATAAGAACACACATGAAGGTGATGTCTCCGCCTAGTGTTCTGGGCACAGTTTCCTTTCCAGCAGGTGTAGGAAATTGAAACCTGAGACTCAGTGGAAAGAACCGACTTCTGGATGACACAAGAAGGAGCTATTTCCTAAGCATTATACTTAAGGAACCAAAACACATTCAGTTCAGGAGAGAATTTTTCAACTACTCTTTTATCCCACTCCCTCATACTCAAAAAAGCCCCAACCTCCTGGCTCTCTCTCCTCCTAAACCTGGTTCTTTTCATGTATGTGTGTAGGGGAGGGAAGTATTTTTGCTAATGTGTAAATTGTGGTTGCTGGACAATGAGTACAAGTTTTAACTGGCAGGTTTCATAAGTATGTTAAAGATATAGAGACACAGAACTCTGTAGAGTAGTTAGGTTTTTTTGTTTTGTTTTGTTTTGTTTTTTGGTACTGGAGATCAACTCAGGACCTTGTGCTTTCAAACCAGGCGTGGTGCCACTGAGCTAAATCCCTGGCTACAGAGTGAATCTTGTGTAAAACTATAACCTTATCTTGCTGCTAAGGGAGATTGCCTAGGTGACTAAGTAGATAACACAAACCAGCAACTTCTTTTCTGTAGGCCCCAGGGCAAGATTTTTCTGAGCCATTACTTGCCTCTATCTCTAGATACCTCTTTTTCAGGTTTGGAAGTGCTCCGACCCCTTGCAATCTGCCCCTTTTTTCCCTCACACTCTCTTTCAAAGAATTGGAAAGCAGTTATTCAGGTCTGTTGATCATTGGTTTAATTTTGCCAGCAATGCTTCCTTTAAACATGGACAGGAATCAGTTGTCACTTGTACTTTTGGAAACACACTTTGGAGTTAGGAATTTGAGTTTCCAGAGAAAGGAGGGGTGTGCATTGTAAGAGTGGATAGTCCAGCCTGACCTATCCTCTGGTCACTCCCAGATAGCAGCCACCTGCTTTGGAGCAGGTCACGGGGATGCCTTGAGAGGATATAAAAACCAAGTAGGGATTAAAAGAGATGCCTATTTTTCCCCTTGTTTGAGGGAAACAATTTTAATTTACTTCCTCCTTTGGAATATCTTCTTACACTGGAATTGGTTTGACCCTTGTGTATTGAGAGTGGTTTAATATTCTGCACCCATGTAGGGCCTGCCTACCCTCTAGAGATAAAGTAGAATTTAGAGGGAAGTATCCAACTTCTAAAACTATCACTGAGGCTGCCAAACTTTTTTTTTTTTTTTGGTACCGGGGATCAAACTCTGGACCTTGCGCTTGCCTGCCTTGATTCCAGCAGGTGCCAGAACCACTGAGCTAAATCCCCAGACTACCAAACTCTTAAGTGATCATGCAGATGGAATTAACAAGATGTGCCAGACTCCTTTTACTGGGATTCACTACATCAACCTTGGGAAGGGAGTTCATAACTGCCAAACTGGAACATGACTTCTATCCAAGGCCCCTTGGATTAGCTCTCTGGAGAAGACCCTGGACTGCAGTCTCCCCTACACCAACCTTTCTCAGCTAGATGGAAACTACACTCATTCTCCCCTAACCAGAGTTAGAGATACCTCTTCAGAGGGGGTAATAGTACAGACAGCTAATTTAGGTAGAAATATTATAGGCAGTCAGAGAGGGTCAGTCCCTCAAGAGAGTTAGTACAGAAGAGAACACATCACAACTGTGGCTGGAGGCACCTTTGAAGATTAAAGCCCCACTGGCCAGATATACATACTTCCCTAAGAGATAAACAGAAGTTTAAAATTATTGATACCACTCTGAGATTTCCTGTATAAATAAACCATTATCTCATTGGGGTGGGCCACCCTCACACAGCCACAAGACTAAGACTAAAAACAAGAATAAGACTATAGATTATCTACCAAGGCTAATGATGCCAGCAATATCCTCTTGCTACTATTGGATCAATATTAGCCAAGCGGCTATACTTTTTTTGACTCATGCTGTACCCATCTCATGATTTTGCTCTATAAAACTTTCTCAGAAAGGTGGGCTCATTGGCAACCCATTCAGAACCCCTCCTGTCTCTCAGGAGCTATTCTTATTCCCCAGTAAATTTTCCTACTCTTAAAAAAGAATGTTAAAAAAATGTGTTAAGTCATCCAAGATTCTACCAATTCCAGAGTCGTTTCCAAGTATTGAGGATTTGGAATGTTCCTACATTCTCTTTAGGTGTCTTTTTTCCCTCTGGATGTTGGGGATCAAACCCTGGGCTTGGCACATGCTAGGCAAGTGCTCTGCCATGGAAACCACTCCCAGCCTACGCTTTATGCTTCATTTTCTGAAACTGCCAAAGACTCCAAGGTGTTTCACACTTGATTTCTCAAGCAGTTGCTCAAGCAGTTAACATCCTGAGCAGGAGAGCCAGAGACACTGAAGTAAAAAAATGAAGAATATGAGGCTGATAGTTCGGCAAAAGGTTAAAGGGAAAGAAAGCGGACAGTTAGCAGATGTTCAGAAGCGACTGTAAACATATCAAAGTGACTCTACTAAAAAATTATTCCCTTACCAAAAAATTTCTTTCCAAACAGAAACTCCCCTTTCAAGATAAAGAGCTTCCTCTAGCATCCTGATCCCTAAGTGCTGGTACTAGGGATCTTCTGAATGCCATGTAAACAACAAACTTGAACCATCGGTTATCAGATGCAGAAATGAGGAGGGCTGAGAAAGTCAATGTGTACTCTACAGAAACATGACAGCTCTGGGGCTCAGAATACAGCTTAGTGAAGTGTGTGCCTGGCATGAGCAAAGCCCTGGATCGGCCAAGAATCTCACATAGATACACACACACACACACACCATATTAAAAGAAAAAATAAAATAATATATATATATAATATATGATGGTTTCTAATTTTCAGAGGTCTTGACAAGAAAAAACTAAAAGTTGAGTGGTAGGAACAAAGATATTTAACACTATCCTTTATACCTTACACATATTTTATAAATATTATTTTGTTCTTATTTACAAAATAAGCACTCTACCTGGGCACAGTGGTGCATACATGTAATCTCAGTATTTGGGACATTAAAGCAGGATGGTCATGAGTTTGAGGCCAGCTTGGGCTACAAAGTGAGTTCAAGGCCAGCATGAACTACATAGTGAAACCCTGTCTCAACAAAACAAAACAAAAGAGAAAAAGCAAGCACTCTCAAGTATCTTTTTCTTTTTGGTACCGGGGATCAAACTTGGGACCTTGTGCTTGCGAGGCAGGCGGCAGAACCACTGAGCTAAATCCCTGGCCCTCAAGTATCTCAATTCATCACACTCTACTTTTAAAATGTCTGTCCAAGTGGGCATGGTACCACATCTTGGCACTCAGGAGGCTGAGACAGGCATGTAATCTCAGTATTTGGGACATTAAAGCAGGATGGTCATGAGTTCAAGGCCAGCCTGGGCTACACAGTGAGTTCAAGGCTTATTCGAACTGCACAGTGAGAACCTGTCTAGTAATAAAACCCCAAAACCAAAAATAACTCTTTCTTCTGGGTGTACTGGAGACTGAACAGAGGGTTGCTCTACAATTTAGCCATGTCTTCAGCCCTTATTTTTTATTTTGAGATAGGGTCTTGCTCAGTTGCCCAGGCTGGGCTCAAACTTGTGATCGTCCAGTCTCAGCCTCCCAAGTAGCTGGGATTACAGGTGTGTGCTACCACGCCTGGCTCCCTCTGCCTCCTTGAGTGCACTTTGCCTAATTAAACCTGTGTTAATCAAAAGAAATAATTTGAGAATTTCTGTAATAAGGATAGGTGTCTTGAACATGGCAACAATTCAATTCTGCCTTAAGATAAAAATCTGTTCAATCAGAGAGGAAATAACTCAAAACTATCCTAGCAAGGACTCCCTTCCACTACTATGCCTATACTGTTGGGCTCCCCTGCCTGCTGGTTATTTAAATTGAGAATAATCCTAGACAACCAGTTTTAAGAAAAATATATGGGAACACTTCAGAGTCTCAACCTCAATTAAGGAAGTAATTTCTTTTTGTTGTTGTTTTTTGAGACAGGGTCTTATTACATACTCCAGGTTGCCCTAGATCTCACTAGTAGCCCAGGCCAACCCCAAACTCATGGTGATCCTCCTGCCTCAGCCTCCTGAGTGCTGGGATTACAGGCGTGTACCACCACACCTGGCTAAGGAAGTAATCTCTTAAATGCATGGTTGTGGGGCTGTAGCTCAGTGGTAGAAGCTCATCCAGCATGTGTGAGGCCCTGGGTGTGAACCCCAGCATACACACAAAGTGCTTGCTTTGGCAGCACATACACTAACACTGGAATGACAGAGAAGATTAGAATGGCCCCTACATAGGATGATATGCATGGGCCGGGGATTTAGCTCAGTGGTTCTGCCACCTGCCCTACAAGTGCAAGGTCCTCAGTTCGATGCCCGGTACAAAAAAAAAAAAGGATGACATGCAAATTTGTGAAGTTGTTCCATATTTTAAAAGAAAAAAGCATAGTTGTGCTTTCTTGCCTGCTGCTGTCACATTAAAACTCAGTGTAGAAGTTAATGAACAGTGTATTTACAGTATTTTGCCAGGCAAATCAAAATAGGCCATTACCTAAACCTTCCTTTTATAGGTATTTATTTTCTAGATTTTTCTAGTGGCTGCCTGCCTCTAAAACATCTCCCCTAGAAATGAAGTAAAATGGGAAATTCTGAATGCCCATTCTTTATCTAATCTGAAGAGTCCAGGTTACTTTTGTATACCTAACTGCTGGGCTTAGTGATTAATTAATTAGCCAATAGTGAAAACCTGGTATAGCTGGAAGATGAAATAATGACTAGTCAGACACTCTAAAGGTGTGGTGGCACACATCTGTAATCCCAGTACATTCAGGAGGCTGAGGCAGGAATATCACTGTGAGTTTGAGGCCAGTATGAGCTACATACATAGTTAAAGGCCACCCTGGAATACAGAGACCATATCTCAAAAAGGGGTGGGGGTGGGGGCTGGGAATGTGGCTCAATGTGAAGGCCCTGGGTTCAATCCTCAGTATTACCAAAAAAAAAAAAAAAAAAAAAAAAAGACACACTAGAGTCTGCTTCATATAACCAATATTCAGCTGGGTGTGTAGGTGTTTCTTACAACCATATAGGCAGATATACCGCCACGAGGGTTGAAAATGCAGGTTTATTAAGGGTCTGGTCAAGGCCTAGGAGTACAAAGGGAATGATAGACACTGTGTCCCTTAAGAGGTACTACAGACATTTTTGGTGGCAGAATACTTTATTGTTTGGGCACTGTCCCAGCACTGCAGGACATACACTGCCAGGCCCCAACATTTTTCTGCCAACTAAATGCTGGTGACCTGAGGGGGCAGCGTTGTGACAACAACCAAACCAGCCTCAAGGATCCCTAGATTATAAGAGGTATATCTGGTGGAGCAGTAAAGAAGTAGTAAAGACCACTGGCCAAGGTGAAAAGGCAAAGTCTCTGATGGTTGGCAGGAGTACAGAGTTTTAGCAGGAAGGTAGGTACCTTAGGTAACTGAGAACACAGATTCAAGGCCTAGAACAGAGCTGAGCACATTGGTTCTGGGCACATTCTCTTTCTAGAAGTCACCTGTCCCCAAACTTAGAAACTTTCCTATCACATTACTGATGATATTCTGAATGTCTCAGGTGTCACAGAGGAAAAAAAGAAAAGGTTTTGGAGCCAGAGAGACTGAGGTTTGAATTCCAAGCAGATGGCTGTGTGCATACTTAATATAAATCTCAGTTTCCTCATTTATCAAAAAAGAACCATAACTATGTAGGAGGGTATCATCAGAATCAGAGCTAAGATAATGTGCAGTACTGACAAGTAATAAGTGCTCAACAGAAAGAAGTCATGATTACGCTCATTCCCACCATGGGAAGGTTAAAACTATCTGAAAATACTTAATCCAAAATCTGCTTACCTGTGACTTCTGCTATTTAAACCAGCATATTCCATTTTCACTCCTCAAGAAAACAAATAATTAAGCACCTGTAGTTCCCCCATGAAATGGGGTCCCTAGATATATCTACTTTCCTGAGGTCTTCCTCTGGTTTGGGGCTAACTTGTGATGTCACTTTCCAAACCCAGCCTTGGATCTAATATGCTGATATTGACACACTATTTCAATTAATATACTCCAAAATTTAAAAATAAAAACAAGGGCCGAGGATTTAGCTCAGTGGTTCCGGCGCCTGCCTCATAAGCGCAAGGTCCCAAGTTCGATCCCTGGTACCAAAAAAATAAAAATAAAAATAAAAATAAAAACAAGGGGGCTGGGGATTTGGCTCAGTGGTTTCGCTGCCTGCTGTGCAAATGCAAGGACCCAAGTTCAATCCCCGGTACCAAAAAAGGGTATTCGTTAAAAAATAAAAACAAGGCCAGGCCCTTCAACTTTTCTTTTAAACAACACAGTTGTGATTCTGGATGTCATGAGTTTTTCTCAGCCCAGCAATAAGCCACAACATCCCAAGGCATAGCACACAACTCTCAGTAGGCAGGGCCTACAGTCCCTTTTGGCAGGCAGTAGCTACATGAAGACAGAGATCACCACACCCTCAGCAATCCATAAAGAATGTTAGGGATTTATGTCTCTCAGGAGGAAATGAGGCAAGCCGGCTGTCTGGGCAAGTGGGTACGACCTGTCAGTCATGGAGATCTAGGACACATGAGCCCAAGCCCTGCACGTGGGACCAATCAGAGACTGTTATCGTCAATTCCTCCGGCATGGAATCAACCAGGTTTTTGATAGGATGGTGTAGATCTGATGTCAGAATGGGGAATATAAAAGATGGTGGCCGTAACCTGGGGGCCACGGTGAGCTCTCTTTCCATGGCCCACTCTCCCTGCAGAGTGGACTTCTTTTCCTACTTTTTTTTTTTGGTACTGGGATCGAACTCGGGTCCTTGTGCTTGCGGGGCTGGTGGTGAAACCACTGAGCTAAATCCCCAGTCCTCTTTTCCTACTTTTAATTGGCTGACATTCACTCTGCAGAGTGTACTTCTTTTCCTACCTTTAATAAATGTAAAATTTCACTACTTTTTTTTTGGTACTGGAGATCGAACTCAGGACCCTGCACTTAAGAGGCAGGCGGTGGCACCACAAAACTTCACTACCTTTAAATTTAAAAATTTTAAAAATCACAGTTGTAGAGTGGGTAGCATCAACTGTGCCTTCAGGACCCTCCTACTTAAATATAGATGTTCAGAATCAAATATTTGAACTGTAAAGTTTTAGTAATATCTTAAGGCAGAGAAAGGAAGATTAAAGAGTAATGAATACTCTGTAAATAAAACCTACTAGGTTTTGTCAGACTAGCATTCAATGTAGAAGTCAAGCCTATGGCTCATAACTGGATAAAACATGCCATGGGCTGAGCCTGAAGATGGTCCTTTGCCTTCTCCCTACTCCCTTTCTCCTCCACAGACTAGAGAGTCAAACAGATTGTAGACCCTGGATGGTACAGCCCCAAGAGATAGTTACATTATGTATCCTTCTTCCTTGTTCCATTTTTGTGCATGCCCCAATCATGAGACAATCTCGCTACGTTCAGTTCTAGGCCACGTAGCACTGTTTACCCTGGCTTCTGTTCCTGTTTGCCTTCTACTATAAATAAAGAGCGTGCTGGACTCTAGGCAGCCATTAGCTCCCGACAGGCTATGGCTTCACCTGGTCCCAGCTTTCAAGTATAATCTTGGTGTTTTCATTTTTCATCATCTTCCACTGCTCTCCCAAGCTACGGACCCTACATGCAGGTCACGGGAAAAACATGTTAATAGAGAATAGATAATGCAATATAGTTAGCCTGGCCAATAACTTGAGTCCAGAGGCTAAGGAGGTATCTCAGTGGTAGAAGACATGCTTAGCATACACGAGGCCCTGAGTTTAATTCTCAGTGCTGTGGAAACAAAATGAAACAAAATAAACTTGACTTTTAGCAAATCCCATTCAGAAACTATCCAGGTACTCTTTGCAAAAGCATCACCTGCATATCCAGGCCACATGACACCAGGCTCTGAGGCCTCTGAGGTCGAAAAGCAACAGAGGAACAGATATTGGAATGTCTCTTCAGGGATCTACTAACTTTCTTATTTTCCAAGTCTAGGATTTTGATTGCCCCGGAGTCGTCAGCAGAAGCCAGCAGGTTTTCAGTTTCATTCAGGGAAAGGCAATTGATTTCTTCTTCGTTCACTTGAAAATGGTCCAAGGAATCTTTGAGGGCCCTGACATCCAGGATGCTAATGCTTTCTCCATGTGCAGCGTAGAGCTTGGTGGGGCAGGAGTGGGAAAATACGACACTGGTCACGTCATCAGTGCCTGGGAACCTCACATGTCCTAATGGAGTCCCATCCTCACCCCACACTGTGAGATCTCCACCCACTGCTCCTGAAGCCACTAGCCCGTCTTTACTTGCATTCAAGCAGAGGATGGGAGAAGAATGTCCATCAGTCCACTTGACTGCCATCATGGCCCAGGGGTCTCTGTGAAGAGCAAGAAAAACTGTATCATGTTTTAGACAAGAGCTTGATGGCAGGAGACAAATGTAACAAGCAGTATTTCACTTAAATATTTTAAAAAGACATCTTTAAAAATTCAGTAATAACAATGAAAAAAGACACTTAACTTCAAGTCCACAGAAGCCTAGCTGAACACAAGCTTGTGGTACGCTGACTGGACATGCCTAACAGGGCTTCTCTGTCATTAGGGCACCAGTCTTTGATGTGTGACTCACATAAGAATGAACACTAAATATATTTTACATTAGATAAGTCTTTTTTTTTTTTTTTCTGGGTACTGGAGATCAAACTCACGACCTTATGCTTTCGAGGCAGGTACGATGCCACTGAGCTAAATCCCCAGCCCAGGAAACAGTCTTGGTTATTCAGAAGTGTGTTGTTTAATTTCCATGTGTTTATGAAATTCGTGCGGTTTCTTTTGCTATTGATCTCCAATTTCATTGCACTATGGTCTGATAATATACAGGGGATAACTTCAGTTCCTTTGCACTTACTTAAACATGTTCTATGAGTGAGTATGTGGTCTATTTTGGAGAATGACCCATGTGCAGCTGAAAAGAATGTGTATTCTGATTTTGTAGGGGGGAACACTCTGTAAACAACTGTTAAGTTCATTTGTTCAAGAGTTTGATTGAGTTCTAGTATTTCATTGTTTATTTATTTTTTAGGTACTGGGGATCGAACTCGGGTCCTTGCACTTGCACAGCAGGCGTCAAAACCACTGAGCTAAATTCCTGGCCCTCGTTTATTTTTATTTTTTATTTTTGGTACCAGGGATCGAACTCAGGTCCTTGCGCTTTCAAGGCAGGCGCCGGAACCACTGAGCTAAATCCCCAGCCCTTCGTTGTTTATTTTTTGAGGAAACAGTCTTTTAAAGAGAGGTCTCTAGGGGTCAGGGATTTAGCTCAGTGGTTCCGGGGCCTGCCTCACAAGCGCAAGGTCCTGAGTTTGATCCCTGGTACCAAAAAAAAAAGAGGTCTCTATAACCATCATATTATACCTTTTATCTGGGTAATATTTTATTTATTTATTTATTTATTTTTGGTACCGGGGATTGAACTTGGGTCCTTGCACTTTCGAGGCAGGCACAGTGCCACTGAACTAAATCCCTGGCCCTGGATAATATTTTATTTATTTATTTTTTGGTACTGGGGATCAAACTTGGGACTTTGCACTTTCAAGGGAGGCAGCAGAACCACTGAGCTAAATCCCCGGCCTGGATAATTTTTGTTTTTGTTTTTTTGGTACCGGGGATTGAACTCGGGTCATTGAGCTTAAGATGGATAATATTTTAGAGTGTGAGTTTTATGGCCAAATTCTCCAAGTTTTTTAAAATTCACTTTCCTTCTCTATAAAATGGGGATGATAATAATACCTTTTTCATAGGATCATTGAGAGAATTCAATGATAATATACATAAAGCACATATAATGGTATCTGGTGCATAACAAATACTATTATTACTTTTTCTATTTTTATTAGGCAGGTCAAAGTGGCATCATATATATCCTACTATAAAAGTGGTCTCAAAGTATGTTTCCCAACAGCACTTTGTGAACTAGCAGCAGAGAAATATATGTTAGAAATATAAATTGTTGGGTCCTAACCTAGACCTATTGCATCTGTACCTCTAGGGGGCAGGACCAAGCGATGTGTCTTAACAAGTCCTCCAGCTTGATTCTGATGCATCCACCACCATGCCCAGCTTGTTTTTTTGTTTTTTTTTTTTTTTTGGAGACAGGGTCTTCCTATGTAGCCCAAGCAGGCCTTGAACTCAAAGAAATCCTCCTGCCTCAGCCTCCCAAGCGCTGGGACTACAGGTGTGTGCCACTATGGCTAGCCAAAACTGCTTATTTCCTCCCACTTTTAACCACACTTTCTCTCTTTCCCTCACATACTCAATCACTAATTAGGCTGCAAAAAATCACTGATATATTAGTGATCAAGGTAACAGAGACATAGTCATAAAATCGGATATAGCAATTTTCATAAAGATGACAAAATGGGCAAACAATAAAATAAACATTTATTTCAACAGAAGCACATAATTAGTATATGGAGGAAACTAATCAAACAGAGACTGGAGCAAATATGATTTTTTATTTTTTTATTTTTTGCAAATATGATTTAAAGGAGAGCCTTACAAAGGAAATGACTCAGAGGGAAGTAAAGATGGGGAGTGCTGATGGTTTGATTCTTGCTGACAAGTATTAGTATGGTACTTAAATAATCCCCTGCCCTAACAAAGATTCTGTGCTCCCTTCCGAAGCATATATACATAACAAAGATTCTTGCCAAAAGATCAGAAAACCCAGGAAAAAAAAGGATACATCATCTATTTAGTTTTTTGGTGTTGGAGATTGAACCCAGGGCCCCAACACTTATATGATTTTAAATATAAGCACTGATGTTATTTAAATGTAGGAATTGTCAGGCCAAGGATTTAGCTCAGTGGTGCCGCAAATGCCTGGCAAGCGCAAGGTCCTGAGTTCAATTCCTGGTATTGAAAATAAAATTAGCAATTGTCACACGAACATGTAATAGAGAAGCTATCCTTTTTTTTTTTTTTTTTTGATTTTGTTTTTTTCCGGTACCAGGGATCGAACTCAGGACCTTGTGCTTGCGAGGCAGGTGCAGTGCCACTGAGCTAAATCCCCGGCCTTATCCTACCTTAAAATATGAAACTTAAATTAACTTTGGAAAAACAATTTAAATCACAAATAGTTTGTTTATCTTGAATTTGTAGGTTTTTGACCCCTTTTCTAAATTAGGGTTTTACTTTTGTTATGATGAATCAATTTTCTTTCTCTTTTGTTTTTTTGGTACGGGGGATCAAACTCTGGTCCTTGCAGTTGTGAGGCAGGCGACAGAGCCACTGAGCTAAATCCCTGGCCCTTTTTTCAGTTTTTTTTGAGACAGGGCCTTGCTACATAGTGTTCAGAGTAGCCTTGAACTCACTATGTAGCCCAGGCCAGCCTCGAACTCACTGCAATCCTCCAACTGGGCCTTTTGAGTGTTGGGATTATAGGCATGCATCACCATAATTGGAAGATGGATCCATTTCATTTTATTTATTTATTTTTAAAATTTTATTTATTTTGAGACAGGGTCTCACTATGTAGTTCAGGCTGGCTTTGAACTCCCATGGAGCCCAGGCTGGCCCCGAACTCATGGTGATCCTCCTGCCTCACCCTCTCAAGTGCTGGGATTACAGGAGTGCCAGCATGCCTGGCAGATGCATGTTTTAAAGTCAGGAAATCTGTATAGCTTTAAGATTTGTTTTTATGTGTGTGCATACAGGTTTTGGATTCCTGGTGGGATTTCAGGTTTTCAGTAAGAATGAGACAAAGCTTCTAGTACTTCTATTTCTCTATTATTAACCTACAGGAGATCCAAATAAATGTTGACTGGCAGACAGAAGCATTAGCAGGTTTTCTTTTTCTTTCTTTTTTTGGTACTGGGGCTGGAACTCGGGACCTTGCATTTGCAAGGCAGGCAGTGGAACCACTGAGCTAAATCCCTGGGCCCAGCAGGTTTTCTTTCTAATTCTTTTCTGGAAAAAATTAACTCAATTGAAAAGGTACATTTGGTTAAATTCTACCCCAAAGTATGAGAAGTTAGGCAATTAATGTTTTTTATAGTCAAGGGAATTATTACAAATAATATAGTTCCTATATATTTTTCCATAACGGAACCAGTAGTAACCTGTATTAATTCCATAGGACCCAAAACAGTTCACAACCTTAAACTCTATGCACCAGAGTAAAAAATAAATTAAATTTCTAATCTTTAAATGACATGGATAATATTTACTGATCACCTACCTAGTCAGAAAAATCAAAGACCAATTTTTGGAAATGTCAAAAAAGTTGGAAAAGCCTCAAAAAACCTATAAATTCTGTAAGACTTTTAATTTTAATCAATCTACATTTATCACACTTAGCATTGATTTGCTTAGTACCTAAAATTAAAATTATTGGTTATTATCCGAAATATAGCCAAAGACCACCATCAAAATGTGTTAAATAGACTACTATGGTAGAAGAAAAAATGTAATTAAATTTGAGTTCCGTGGGGGACTGTCCCATTGATCATGCCCAAAGCAGGCTGTAAGCAGTGCAGATAGTAGTTACCTTGCAATTGGCACGTTTTAAGAAGTGAGTCTGACCGAAGCCTATGTGACTCACAGGGGCATCGTGGACGGCACGTGGGACAATATCAACACCCCCCCTCCCCTGCCTGTGGCCATGGCACAGACCAGAGAAATGGCTTGTGAAGCTACTGGGCTTAATATGAGATAACACACAGCCAAGGCCAATGACTCTCATCCAAACTCCATTCCCAAAATTAAAACCTTAACTAGAAGGACAAGGTTATTTGCTATCCACAACCTGTATTTTATCTGTTTTGTTACTAATTCAAGAATGCCTTAGGGGTGGGGATTTAGCTCAGTGGCACCATGCCTGCCTCGAAAGTGCAAGGTCCTGAGTTCAATCCCCAGTAGCAAAAACCCCCACAAAAAACAAACCCAACAAGAATGTCTTGTCTCTGTTTACAAGCCTTGCCTGCATCAGCAACGTATCCCTAGCAGCTACATGGGTAGCCCCTTTACTCTGATCTATGATGCCACCAGTAAATATCAATGGCTTTGGCTAGCCAAGTTCTTTGCTGCTTAGCAATGGCCATCCTGGCTCCCCCATTTTTCTCTTACACTCGATCTTAGCCAAAAGATTGAGAAGCGACCCCCCCCCCCCCGTTTTTTCTCTTTGATTCTGTCTCTTAAGTCTTTCTTCTCACCATGTATTGTAGCACTGAACAGGAGATTGGGATACACAGGGGTCTCCAGTAAGGTTCCATTAAAACAATGTTTCCGAAGTTCTTGGCAAGCTACTGTTTCTTGTTTTTCTGACTGGGACTGGAAAGCCTACCAGAAATAAATTAAGTGCCAGAAATCCCACATTCATGTATCAAGTTGACAAGCTGTGTTTCCTGTATAGGTGTCTAAAAGGTCAAGACCGCAATTAATCACTCTTGTGGATTACTTTAATTAGATAATAGATTCCTTCCTTCTAACACCTAATGAGATCAGGTTGGGTGAGGGCAAGGTGGGGTATTTTGAGAGCATTTCTAGAAAGGGTGGAGCCACAGTGGCTGTCCTCAACAGTGGGAGGACAAAATGAGGTACTGAACATGAGGTAAGGGGCAAGGTGAGGAGGGAGTGGTGATCAGGTAAAAGACTTAAAAAAAGAAGGGAGTGATAAAGGTAACTTTTTCCTACTGTGAGATTCTACCTGGGCTACTTGGAAGCTAAGATGCCATGTAAGCCACCTCAGTGACTAGGTGAGCACCAGAATTATCAGATCCTTCCAAGGGTCTACCTCACTTGTAGTGAGTCACGGTAACAGCCAAAGTCTTTAATAACTGAATGATCTCTACTTGCAGTGCACTTCTCCAGTTCCATCTCCATTTATCTGCTTGTCTTTTTCAAGGGTTTTGCTAAATTGCCCACACTGATCTCTAACTCCTGGGCTCAAATGATCCTCTTGTCTCAGCCTCTGGAGTGGTAGGACTGTAGATGCCACACACCACTGTGCCTTTAAAATTATTCATTCTGTATGGTTCCTTACCTCCTTTTCAGATGGACTGACTCTACCCTGTAAAATCTGAAAGAAACACAACTACCTTATCAGGAAAAATTTGGTCCAACTCTCAGGAAAGACCTGAGAGTCACCCTTGCTGCATGGAGATCAACTTTTCTTCATAGGGTTGGGCTTCCTAAAGTTGGTCTTGATGTGGAGAAGCTTAATAGCAATCAAAATGGTTGAAAGTCTGTGGCACTGGTATTGCTAAGAAATAAAAAATTTAGCTCAGGGCTGGGGATTTAGCGCAGTGGTTTCGCCGCCTGCTGCGCAAGCGCAAGGACCCGAGTTCGATCCCCGGTACCAAAAAAAAAAAGCTAAAAAAAAATTTAGCTCAGTGGTGCTTCTGCCTGCCTAGAAAGTGCAAGGTCCTGAGTTCAATCAGCTATACAAAAAAAAAAAAAAAGAATAATTTGGGTTACTGAGCTTGGTGAAAAAGAAAACCAGGAAGAAGGTACTGGCAAGTAATAAACACCTAATTATATCAGATGGTAGGAACAATAGTCGCTGTTCTTTTGTTTTACTAATGAACAAGAAATGGATTAACACAGCCGGAAGTTTCAGGCAAGATTTCTTACTACATAAAGATTGCAAGACATTGGAGTTGACTACTACGCAAGTCTGGGAAACCTATCATTATAATAATTACTTGAGAATTATAATAAAACCAGTTTAAGGGGCTGACAATGCAACTTAGTGGTACAGCACTTGCCTAGCATGTTCAAACCCCTGGGATCCCCAGCACCACAAACACAACTATGTAAACAATCTAGTACAATTCCTCACTCACACTGTGGTTATTATTATTTCTATCCGTAGGAGAACCAAATAAATGTTGACTGGCTGACAAAGTTTTAGCAGGTTTTCTTCCTAATTCTTTTCTAGAAAAGACTAACTCAATCTTTTGTTCTTTAAAGGATGTCAGAAAACTGTTAGGGCCCTGCAGGATAAATGCAGTATGAACAAATAATGCTGAAATTCTTTCTCTTTCAAGAAACCAACTACAATACAGCCTCCAAGTCACTCTCCCTACTGGAACACTAAGCGGTGAATCTGGCAATACTACATTTTACCCAAGGGTTAATTGTGGTTAACATTGAGGTTATCCAAATGAGGGGTTATTCATTTATAGCCACCTGAATTTCTAAACGCATGCCGGGACAGACATTCTGAAAAAGTACTCATACTTAGGTAGAACTGTGAGACCTAACTCCATTTTAAAGTTTGACTCCATCTTAAATATAAGACAGTAAAATGGCCTTGACATAAATTCCACTTCACTGAAGTCAACTATTCCCCTAGTCTCCTTTGTGCCCATAAACTAATGATAAAATGTCCTTGCTGTGGGACAACAGATAAAAAAAGAGACACAGCTCCTAACTCAATCCTGTCTGCCCAGAAAACAGATGCTCCCGGGCCCATTATCTATAGAACATTCTGTCAATGTGCTGATTGTTCCTTTTTCCCATAAACTCTACATGTAGCCACCCCTCAACCCCCCATGCTTGCTAAATATCAACCAATCATGTAACTGCTAAATGGAACATCCCCAAACCTTGCGGTAGCCACAATAAAAACCCTGCTGATTTGGAATTAGGGGCTCTCAATCCTGAGCCGCTGCGTCGGTGACGGTTGAGTGGCCCTGCTCGAGCTTGAATAAACGACCCTCGTGTGTTTACATCGGAAACGGCTCCTTGGTGGTCTTTGGGGACTTCGCGATCTGGGCACAACAGAACAAGAGGGCCTGACCAGGAAAAGACGACCTCAGCTGCCCAAGGTAAGGAAAGAGGCTCGAACCTAGCCAAAAAAAGACCTAAGGTTCTTACCATCAAGGAAAGAAAAGTTACATGCGTTAAGCTGGAGACTGAAGCAGGAACCAAGTGACACAGAGAAACTTTGTATAAAAAAGGGCTCAAGAGAGCGCCGCGAGTCTACCAGACCAGAAACAACAGACCTCGGAAGGCAACCCCCAAAACCACCGATTACTAGCTTCATACCTCCTTCCCGGTCGCCTCCTCGGCGCCTCGTGATGACCTCACCCGCAGCGTCCAATCGTAGCAAGCTTGGGGCGCGAGCCCCCGCCCTCAAACGGTCACGTCCGGAGGCCGAGAGGAAGCTTGAGCGAGCTGGGCGTGCGCCCTTGCTTCGTGCCCTCAACCCGAATGGCGGAGACCGTGGCTCGCAGCGGCGAGGCCGGGCGAGACGGGCGGTTCCTGCCGCCGCGCTGAGCCGCGGGGGTGGGGCGGAGGACGCCGGTGCGGCCGGGCGTCTGCCCTTAGTGAGGCGGGGCGCGCCGCGGACGCCCCGGGGCAGGGGCGGGAGTGGTGGCGCTCCAGCGGCTGGCTCTGAAAGGCGCGGTGCGCGAGGTGCCGAGGGCTTGAGGCGAAGCTTGGCCTCTTCCCGCGCCGAGACGGGGGCCGGTGGCGGCTGTTGCGGCGGCGGCCCTCGGGCCGGCTGCTGGTGAGGGGATGGCGGCGCCGGGCCCGGGGGCCGGGGCAGCCTCGGGCGGCGCAGGCGCGGGCTCCGGCCCCGGGGCCGGGGCCGGGGCCGGGGCCGGGGCCGGGACGTCCGGGGGACCTGGGGGCCGGTTGCCCAGCCGGGTGTTGGAGTTGGTGTTCTCCTATCTGGAGCTCTCCGAGCTGCGGAGCTGCGCGCTGGTGTGCAAGCACTGGTACCGCTGCCTGCACGGCGACGAGAACAGCGAGGTGTGGCGGAGCCTGTGCGCCCGCAGCCTGGCCGAGGAGGCTCTGCGCACGGACATCCTTTGCAACCTGCCCAGCTACAAGGCTAAGGTGAGAGAACCCGGTCGCCGCGCGCGCGCTCGGTGCGTCTCCTGCAAACCTCTGCGCCTGACGCCTCGGCTCGCCAGCCCGCCTTTCCACCAGTGTGCTCTCCTGGCTCCCTCTCCATAAGTATTCTCTTTCCTTTGGATGGAAGTTCTGCTCCTTAATCCACCCCACTTCCGTGATCCACTTTTAAAAAGACGAGGTGTTTGTCCATTGCTAATTCCCAGCTCTCGGTCAAATTCTTTTTTTTTTTTTGGTACCGGGGCTCTAACTCGGGTCCTTTCGAGGCAGGCGGCGGAACCACTGAGCCAAATCCCCGGCCCAAATAAAGCACTTTTTTCTTTTTTGGTACCGGGGATCGAACTCGGGCCCTTGTGCTTTCTCGAGGCAGGCGACAGAACCACTGAGGTAAATCCCCGGCCCCTCGGTCTACTTTCTACAGTCTTTCTCCTTAAAGACGGACCACCGGCTCTTTGGCGTTTTAATACTGTACTCTCGTGTTTTTCTCCCCGGCTTCCACATAGACTTAATACATTACATCATCTCGGCTGCCTTAATATGGATTTAGTTTCTGAGATTTTGCATTCGCTTCGCCTTTTCTAAGCTCCGATTTATCACATTTTTCTTGTATTTCCACCCAACTTCCCTCTGCTATATTTCAGGCTTGCAAGGGAGCGTGGTCTTGGTCATCCTGCTTAAACTTTTCAGATACAGGCTTTCATAGAGCATCCTCGCGTTGGAACCATATAACTGTCATAATACTTCCTTGTGCTACTATTATTGGCGACTTCCTTGCGAACTTTTTAATACCTTTACCTTGATGATATTTCTCTTTGTCATCTAATGCGCTGATTCCAATTTTGCAGCTTGCTTTTTATTTCCCAAATTCTTGTCCATATTTCTACCACCTTCGTAATTCAAAATAGAAATGCGGGATTTAGTTCAGAGGTTCCACCGCCTGCCTCGCAAGCACAAGGTCCCAAGTTCAATCCCCGGTACCAAAAAAAAAAAAAAAGGAAAAAGAAAAGAAATGCCAAGTAACAAGTTGTGGTAAGGTTGAGAGGATTTTCTTTCCAGGCCTCATAAACAAAGGGCCACTGGCTTGAGTTCAGTTGAAGACAGCTCTTGAGTATAGCAGTCACCAAGAGAGTATTTGAGAGGATACAGTCTGACCTGCAGTGTGGTAAACAAAAAATGGCAAACATGCCAGTAAGGATCAGAGTAAGTAAATTTTTTTCCAAGTGAAATAGATGTAAAAATTTACTTTTTCTATATTAAGACAAGTAATCCCCACCACTAGAAAGGTTGAGGCAGGGGGATCACAACTTTGAGGCTTGGACCCAGGGATTTAGCTCAGTGGTTCTACTGCCTGCCCCTCAAAGGCACAAAGTCCCAAGCTTGATCCCTGGTACCAAAAAAAACACAAAAAACCAACTTTGAGGCTAGCATGTCTCAATAGTGAGACTCTGTGTCAATAAAATAAAAATGCTGAGGTTATCACTTACGGTAGAGCACCTGCCTGGGATGTGCAAAAACCCTCTGTTCAATCCCCAGTACTACACACACACACACACACACACACACACACACACACACACACGGATAAGGAGCAATGCTGTTAAGTGTGTCAGCTATCAAATTGTTTTTCAGTCAAGTGAAATAACATTTACTAGGACAATATTTGTGCATAGTACCAGTAGAAACTTATATAACAAAGTGCAGATTGTTTCATTTTTGTCCTACTTTGCCTGATAAATGTGTGGGTTTCCTAAGTTTTTAAATGTTTTATATTTTAAAATTACCATAAAGTTTATTGGTTTTGCTTATTTTAAATTGACTTGCAAATCATTTTGTGATATGCTCTCATGAGTCAAAATTCATGTAATAGATAATGTGTCTATGTGAGTCAAGTTTCAACAGAAGCAAAGTAATACGAAGCGAAAGGTCTCCCTTTGGCCCTTGTTCCCCCCCACTCAGTTCTCCTTGGAGGCAGCCTGTATTACCATTTGGTTTATATCCTTCCAGAGAGTTTCGTTTTCGTAAGTTTTAAATGCTTTGTTTACCTTTCTACTGTGTGTACTATACAATACTTATTGTATACTACTACGATACGTACTGTAGGGTTGTACTAATCGGTTCATTCTCATGTTACAGAATCTTTTTTTAATATCTTAGTGATGAAGGGATTAACTCAAAAGGAGTCAGGCTAGTAGAGAAGTCCACAGTGTAGTAAAGGAGTAAGAAAATGTATAGAAATAACTAGTGGATGGTATATGTTGCTTCTGTTAGAGATAAAAAGTATAGTAGATGTTCAGTGAAAGAAATATGAGTTGAGTGGAGAATTGGGAAAGGTTTGAGATTAAGTTTGTATTGAGCTGAATTTTAAAGATGAAGTAGATGTGAACATTTTTATACCTTTGGGGGGGGTACCAGGGATTGAACTCGGATTCTTGTGCTTTCGAGGCAGGTGGCAGAACCACTGAGCTAAATCCCCGGCCCTAGATTTGAACATTTTTGAGACAGGGTCTCTCTGTGTAGTTCAGGGTGGCTTTGAACTCATTGGTAGCCCAGGATAGTCACTTGCAATGATCCTTCTGCCTCAGTCTCCGGAGTGCTGGTATTACAGGCGCGTGCCACCAGCTGGGCTGGATTTGAGCATTTTATGAAGAGGAAATACTCTTAACCAGAACAAGAGGAAAGCAAAGGCACCGTGCTCAATTTTGCAGATGTATTGTTGAGTAAAAAACAGATTCTTAGGGAATTTACGGTGTAGTGATACAGTGTAAAACAGAAAGTGCCGTGAAGGAGAGATACATGGTGTCAGTAGAAGATTTGACCCAGGTAGGGAGGTCAGGGAAAGCTTTCTTAAGTTAATCTCTTTTCTTTTGGACTGAGGATTGAACTCTGGTTCTCTCGAAGGCAGCAGAACCACAGAGCTAAATCCCCACCCCAGGGAAAGCTTTCTTGTAGGAAGTTAGTTACACGTGAACTGAATCCTGAAGAATGAGGATAAAGAGGCAAAGGGGAGAGAGAAGAGCCTTTGGGGAGGGAACATGATGACTGTGAGGGACAGAAATATGTAGTGGGGCTGGTTTGAGATAACTTGGAAGACATAGACCACAGAGAAGCCATTTCAAATTGGAAGCAAGAGGGATATGCGGTACGAGTCCTGGTGATGTTTATTTTTGCCTTTTCAAGAGGTTATTTCTGACTTCAGCAAGGAGAACCTTCGAAATTAGGAAGGTTAGGGCCAGGGATTTAGCTCAGTGGCACTGTGCCTGCCTCACAAGCACAAGGTCCTGAGTTTGAGCCCCAGTACAAAAAGAAAAAAAAAAAAAAAAAAAAAATATATATATATATATATATATATATATATTAGGAAGGTTAATTAGGAAGCAGCAAGTGAAGGAGATGGATAGAAGTTGACAGGATTAAGAAGTAAAATCTACAGAATTGGGCAATAGATTTGAAACAGATGAGAAAGAGGGAAATGCTAAGGATGACTCCTAGGAATCTGGATTGCATAATAGAGGGATCACTTGGGCTAGATTTTTGAGGAATGGCACCAGGTTTGTAGAGTAGAATTTATGGTGTTTTTGAGATGTCAGAGGTTTCAGATTGGCAGCTATTAGAGGTTGGAGCTTTGAGGAGAGGTCTAGACTAAAGATATAAAACAAGGTCAAGTATGTAGCTCAGTGGTAGAGTGCCTAGCATGTACAAGATCTTGGGTTTAATCCCCAGCACTGCAGAGGAATACATATGTTCAGTTTAGTTAGGTTGAATGGAGGAAAGTAGTGGGAAATACGATTGTAAAGGTAAACTGGAACTAGATATATCATGGAGGGTCTTTTGAAATGCAGTCTTCAGTCTGTTGTTGTTTGGGCTTTGTTTTATAGTTGGAAAAAACACAGAAGTTTAAACAGAAGAGTGACAGTATAAGCTGTTAAAAAAAAGTAGGCCAGGGCCGGGGATTTAGCTCAGTGGTTTCGCCGCCTGCTGCGCAAGCACAAGGACCCAAGTTCGATCTCCGGTACCAAAAAAAACCAAAAAGTAGGTCAGTCAGGCGTGATGCTGCACACCAGTAATGCCAGTGCTCTGAGGCTGAGGCAGGAGGATTGCTGCCAGGTTTGAGGCCAGCCTAAACTACAAAGTGAGACCCTGTCTCAAAAAGCCAATAAATAAGGCGGGGGGGGGGGAGTGAATGAGAGCAGAGGTCAGTGCCTGTACCAGAGAGAAATCTATCGGAGAGAAGAGCTGTTGTAGAGAGCAGATCCCAAGGTGGGCAGCTGACTGGGTGAGAGGGGTAAGGAAGAGAGCAGAGTCAATAGAATTTCCAAGGAGCCTGAGTGACAAAAAGATAGGAACAGATTTGGGAGAATATAAAACTGGAAAGTATTTGGAGTTGGTCATTTTATTTGGGATTTTTTTTTTTCTAAAAATTTATTTTCATTTAAAAATTTTTTTTGTTGTGGATCAAACCTAGGGCTGTGTACATGCCTAATATATGCTTTACTACTGAGTCACAGCCCAGGAGTTTTCTCTTATAATTTCATGTTTTACATGTCACCATTGGCATTAGTATTCCAGACATACTTGTCATCTAACTGTAATTCTCTTAAATTTTATATATTTATTTTTTATTTCTCTTAAACTTTAGATTTAAATCCAAAGCAAGGTCTTAAAGCTGTTTGTTAACAAACACTAATATTTTTTTTTTTGTGGTACCGAGGATTGAACTCGGGTCCTTGCGCTTGTGCAGCAGGCGGCCAAACCACTGAGCAATTCCCCAGCCCAGCTGTTTGTAATAATGTAAAATCCAAATTGTTCATGAGCCTGAGACAAACTATGGATTGTTTTTATTTATTTATAAATCTGATTTTGTTTCATCTGAAATTTTCAGTATCAGTTTCTAAAAAAGGGCACTTGATACTGCTATTACTTCTAAAAAGAAATTAATAATTTCCTTTTTTTTTTTTTTAGTATCGGGAATTGAACTCAGGACCTTGCGCTTGTGAGGCAGCCACGATGGCACTGAGCTAAATCCCCAGCCCAGTAATTTCTTAATATAAAATATATAATGTTCTTGCTGAGTGTGGTGGCACACCCAGCTGGTAATCCTAGCACTTGGAAGGCTGAGGTAGGAGGATCTCCGTAAGTTCAAGGCCAGCCTGCACTACATAGTGAGACCTTGTGTCAAAAAACCTAAATAAGGGGCCAGGGATTTAGCTCAGTGGTTCCGGCGCCTGCCTCGAAAGTGCAAGGTCCTGAGTTCGATCTCCGGTACCAAAAAAAAAAGAAAAAATCCTAAATAAATAAAATATACAGTTTTCTAATTTTCAGTTGTCTTGTAATTGTCAAATACTGTATTTTAAATTTATGGTTTATTTAATCAGTGTCTACAAAGGTACCTATGGCAAACAACTGATAGGTCCCAGAGGGCTGTTTTAGTCTGCAGACTGACTGTCTCCTCCCACCTTCTACCTCTGCAATTTATGTTGTCTGCCTGGATTTTGCTCTTTTCATTCCCATGGTGTTGCCTAACATGCTCTTCTGTCCTCCGTATTTCCCACAGAGTTTCCATTGATTTTTTTTCCCCCAAGATATGTTTTACTAGAAGAGGTTAGAGGTACATTAGAAAATGATCTCTGTATAACTAAGTATTATGTGGTACACACAGTGCTGGGTAGGAATTCAAGAGAGAAATGAATGGGATTGGGTGGCCCTGATTAAGAATAGCTTCATAGAGCTGATATTAGAGGATGTGTGGGAGGAGGTAAGCAGATAGAATATAACATATAAGGGAAGTAGGAAAGGAAATAGGAGGAGTACAATCTGGAGGGCTTTGAAAGTAGGCAGAAGAATGTACAGTTGATTATGGTAGTAAATATAGAACTGCTAAAAGGTTATTAACAGGGAAAAGAGGCAATGAAGGTGGTGTTTTATTTCTTTTCTTTTTCTTTTTTTTTATTTTGAGGGGGGTACTGGGGATCGAACTCAGGTCCTTGTGCTTGTGCAGCAGGCAGCGAAACCACTGAGCTAAATCCCCGGCCCAAGGCGGTGTTTTAGAAAGACAGCTCTGGGAAGAATTTAGGATTAAGGACTGAGTTTGGAGAATTTGAGGGGCCAAAGTAAGGGTGGTCACTGACACAGAACACAGTGTGGGTGGTGATGGTGAACCTTCTGGAGACCGAGTGCCCAAACTGCAACCCCAAACCCACTTATTTATTGCAAAGTGCCAACACTGTAATTACACCTAAATATCTGATGCTCGACTGCTGGAGGGATGCTGGGGTGACGTGGCTTGCATGCTGACAGAGAGGGCTCTGTGTGCCTGCTGCAGCACAGCATGCCATAGGTTTGCCACCACCAACCTAGGACTTTGCACATGTTAGGCAAGTGCTCCACACTGAGCTACACCCCAGGCCCAAAATACAGTTCTTTTTGATAATAGCGTTGCCAGTATGAAAAAGTACATTTTTTTTTTGGTACCAGGGATCGAACTCAGGTCCTTGTGCTTGCAAGGCAAGCTATGGAACCACTGAGCTAAATCCCTGCCCCTACACTTTTTGATATAAAATATCAAATACAGGGCCAGGCATTTAGCTCAGTGTTGTCTTGCCTGTCTGGCAAGTGCAGGGTCCTGAGTTCAATCCCCAGTACCGGGGAAAAACAATCAAATGCAGTATAAACAAAAGTAAGGAAAATAGTTGATGAACTTCCCCATACCTATCACTAAGCTTTATCAATGACTGATGACAAGTCTGACTTCATGTTTATCCTACGCACTTCCACTTGTGCCACTAGATATTTCTAACTAATTTCTACATGGCATTATTTTAGCCATAAACATTTCAGTATTATCTGTAAAATACAAAGATTCTTGTGTATATCTTTGAATGTGTTGTTTTGTTTTTGTTCTTTTGAGACAGGGTCTCACTATGTAGTTCAGGTTGGCCTTGACCTCATTATGTCACCCAGGCTGGCTTCCAGCTCATGCCGATCCTCCTGCTTCAGCCTCCTGAGCACTGGAATTATAGACGTGTGCCACCACGCCTGGCTCTTTAATGTATTAAGTTTATTTGGAGAATTATAGTACAGTTCAGAATTTGTTCAGTGATAAGAATGTTGACAGTTTGTTTCTTTGTTAAGACAGAATCCCAATATATTGCCCAGGCTGGTCTTGAATTCCTGGTACAAGCAATCCTCTCCTGCCTCGGCACCCCCCACCCCCATCAGCTGGGAATATGGGTGTGAGCATTATTACCCAGCTTCAGCCTGCAGTTATTTTTAATGTTATACAATATTTTTGTATACATCATGAAACTAGCCGTTACTTGGAAATACTTAATGTCTTACTTAAAAATATATAATTGCGTTATTTAAAAACATGTCTGAAATTTGAATACTTTTTAATACTTAAGACAAATCAAATTTCACCTTCTCCGGTGTGTTTCTCATCTTCAGGTACGTGCTTTCCAACATGCCTTCAGCACTAATGACTGCTCCAGGAATGTCTATATTAAGAAGAATGGCTTTACCTTACACCGAAACCCCATCGCTCAGAGCACTGATGGTGCAAGGACCAAGATCGGTTTCAGTGAGGGCCGTCATGCATGGGAAGTGTGGTGGGAGGGCCCTTTGGGCACCGTGGCAGTGATTGGAATTGCCACGAAGCGGGCCCCCATGCAGTGCCAAGGTTATGTGGCATTGCTGGGCAGTGATGACCAGAGCTGGGGCTGGAATCTGGTGGACAATAATTTACTACATAACGGGGAAGTCAATGGCAGTTTCCCACAGTGCAACAACGCACCAAAGTACCAGGTGAGAGACTGGGTCTTTGCGCAGCTGTGTGCCTTTGTCAAATCACAGCTCGTTTTTTTTTGTTGTTGTTATTTATTTATTGGTGCCGGGGATCGAACTAGGGTCCTTGCGCTTGTGAGGCAGGCAGCGGAACCACTGAGCTAAATCCCCGGCCACAGCTCATTTGTTTTAAATTTCCAAATGTTTATGTAGCAGTTAAGACTTTTTTTGTAATTTAAAAGTAAATGGTACATAGGAAAAGACTTTATGAACAAAACCTCAGTGGCACCGGAACTAGCACAAAGAATCAGTAACTGGGATCTCATCTTATTAAAAAGCTTCTGCACTGCAAGAGAAACTATCAACAGAGCTAAGAGACAACCTACAGTGTGGGAAAAGTAAATAGTATATGATGTATCTCAGTATCCATTTCCTAGTGCATATTGACCTTGAGAGCCCATCTTTGCTCCACATCAGGGATTGGTGACTTTCTGTGTGGGCCAGACAGTAAATATTTTAGGCTTTGCGGTCCAAATGGTCTCTGTCACAACTTTAAACTCCGTTGTTGTAGCCTGAAACAGCTGTCTATATTATGTGAGTAAATGAACATGACTGTGCTATCTATGGGCTGGAGGGCAGATTTGGCCCAGCGGCTGCAGTTTGCCAGCTCTTGCTGGAGACTATTGTCTTTCCTGTATTGTGCCACCTGTATCTTTTTTTTGCTAGATTCCTCACCCCGACAAATGTACCTGTGTAAATAACACATGCATAAACACTCTGCTGCTTACTAATCTTTGAGGATTCAACAATTGCTGTAGAGACAGGCAAGTTCAGGCAAACTGCTGCATTTTTTATTCTTTTCATCTTAGCCTTAAGTCATACTTGTTTGCATCTAGAATCAAAATTATAATTCCTATTTCTAAAAGCAATATTGCCAAAGTATTTGCAAAGTATAAAATACAACAATCTGGCAGGCTGGAGATTTAGCTCAGTGGTACCACGCCTGCCCTGCAAGCGCAAGGTCCTGAGTTCGATCCCTGATACCAAAAAAAACCAATCTGGTAACAAATTAGAAGTCTTAAGGAGCAATAGATTGCATATTTTAGACCTGCATGTATCTAGAAATCTGTACCCTCAATGATAATCTTATGTTAGTCATACTAAAGTAGAACTAAAAATATGTTCTATTTTCTCAGATAGAAATTGAAAAGGATATTCTTTCATGGAATCCTTTCCTCATTGTCCTTTTAGACTGCAAACACCCTACAGAGAGAGGTGTCTGAATTATCACTGAAGATAAAGCCTTACTACTTTCTCTACGTTTATAGATTCACCTTTGGAATGATTTTATAGTGAAAAGCCCTTAAGTTTTTGTTTTTCAAAGAACATACTCTGATTTCAGTCCTTTTAAATTTATTGAAGTTTTAGTCCCAGCATATAGCCTGTTTTGATGAGTGTTCTATGTGTGCTTAAAAAACATGTATTAGGCCGGGGATTTAGCTCAGTGGTTCCAGCGCCTGCCTCGCAAGTGCAAGGTCCTGAGTTCGATCTCCGGTACCAAAAAAACCCCAAAAAACAAATAAAAAACATGTATTGTGTTGGATGGAATATTCTCTTAATGACAAGTCAGTTGGTTGATAAGGTTCAAGTCTTCTGTATTGTTACAGAGAGAAGTATTGAAGTCTCCAACTAGGCTTGCTACCTTGTCTGCTTTCAGTTCTGTCAGTTCTTTCACAGGTGAACACTCATTTATTAGGTACATATACATTTCTAATTGTTGTATCTCTATGAAATGATCTTTTTTGACTACTAATATTCCTTGTCCTTAAGTCTGTTTTGTCTGATTTTACTGTAGCTGTTCCAGCTTTGAAGTAAGCCTAAGGACTTACAGTGACAAAGTACTTTTTTTCACACCCCCACTTTTACTTTCAGACTCTCCTTAGATTTAAAGTGGATAACATGTAGTTGATACATGTAGTTGATACATGTGCAGATAACATGTAGTTGAGTCTTTTATCCAACCCAGTTTCACAGTCTCTGCCTTTTGAAGTGTTTTATCTGTTTACATTTAATGTAATTGTTGGACTGCTTGATAGTTCCTTGTCACACACACCCCCCCCCCCTCAGCTTTTTCCCGTATTCTTCATTTTGGATAATTTCTTCAAGTTCATTGCTTCATTCTTCTGCCATTTTACCTCTGCTGTTGAACTAGGCTAATGAGTTTTGGTTATTGTACTCTTTAGTTCTATTCTTTTCATTTGGTTTCTTTTTTATAGTTTTTTTCTCTATTGAGATTCCCTGTTTTTTCACTTCATAAATACTGTATTTTTCCTTAATTCTTTAGACATATTTATAATAGCTACTTCGAAGTCTTTGCCAAATTGAGCACTTAGGTGCCTGAGTTTCAGTTTCTGTTAACCCTGCCCCCTTCCAGTATGAGATACACTTTCCTATTTCTTTTTCTAATAATTTTTTTTTTTTTGGTACTGGGGATCAAACTCAGGACCTTGGCGGTTGTGAGGCAGGCACAGTACCACTGAGCTAAATCCCCAGCCCTCTATCTAATTTTTAAAATTAAAAACTGGACATGCAGGTAATATGTACCAGTTACTCTGGGATGTTTAGTTTGTCTAGAAACTGCTTTACTCTCTGAAGATTATAGGTTTTCTTGCAGTGGTGGGCACTTAAATTGCCTGGACTGAACTGTAAACTCTCTCATGTGGTGTCTAACAGCTAATGCCTTTGCCTATTTTCTTCAGCTTTGCTGCTTTTTCAGCCTGGTTCCCTGGGATTTCCCCTGCCCGTGTAATCTTGGGAACTCATAAGGATTTTGGCAGAGTTTATTCCCAGATTTGGGGCTCATCCTTTCAGTGGTTCCCTTGCTCCTGGAGTTCCTTCTCATAGTTTCTACAGGGTCTGCCATCCCCAAGGTTTATTTACTGACGACACCGAAAGCTAGTGAGACTTCTGCTTTGCTCTGCCTGTGCTCCCTGCATGCTGTGTGCTCAGAGGTGAATTGCACATTTCAGCAGGATTAGTTCTGTTTCTTAGTCTTATCTTCTATGAATAGGGAGGACTCCTGGGATTGTGTGAGGAGTACATACAAATAAAACCCCAAATGATTACTCAACAAAATATTAGCATTTCATTTCTGTTTTCTTGTTGTTCGTGTTTTGTTAATAGCAATTGATAGCAGTGAGGGTAGGTTCATAAAATAAGGTGTGAGTTAATCTGTGAGTTGGGCAAAAGGAGAAAACTCAAATGATGGCAGTTATTTGTGACAAAGACAATGAAGGAAAATAAATGACAACAGTAGGTGTTACCATAATCAGGAAGTGTTACATTTTAATTTTGATTGTACAAGTTAGAAATTTCTTTTTCTAAGTATTTAGATACAGCATTCTGTATAGATGGAAACTATAAAGATGAAGCTTCCTTGTTTCTTTGCTTACTTTTCTTAATGTGAAAAGAACTGAATATATTGAGTTTCCAGTCTGGTTTAACAGTCAGCACTACTGTTCTTTAATGAGTAGTAGACCACAAATTGACTATTTGATAAGTGTATTAAATAGAATTATGCTATTTGGTTATTCATAATTACATAAGTTCTACCATTGTATGTAGAACTGGTTTGTAAACTTTAAAGTCTATGTGCTTTTCATTACAGTGATTTTTATTATGGTAAAACATACGTAACATATATTAACTATATATATACAATTAAATGACATTAAATAGATTTACAGTGTTTATAGCAATCACTGGTCTCTGTACCCAAAAGTTTTCATCATCTGCAACATATATTCTGTACTCACTAAACGGGAGGTATTTAGATGACCGTTTTGATAAAGTATACCAATATAGATTTTGCTGCTAACTTCTTTCAGAAAAGCCTTAACCAAGAGTAAAAGAAATCTGAGGACAATTTGAGGAATATTTAAATTGTTAGTAATTAAATGTATATCCTGTATGAATCCTTAAAAAATGACCAAAATAAGCATTTTTGATGAGAATGATTTATCTTTCTTCTTGATGTTTCTTCCTGGCCAGAAAGTTTCCCTTTTGATGTTTCTAAATACCTTTTAAGATACTTACTTCTTAATGTATTTTCAACTTCTTGATTTGTGTCATGTTCTAGCTGTGCCCTTGTTGGGTTTTCTTCTAATCTCCTTTTTATGCCTGTTTGCAGATAGGAGAAAGAATCCGAGTCATCTTGGACATGGAGGATAAGACTTTAGCTTTTGAACGTGGATATGAGTTCCTGGGGGTTGCCTTTAGAGGACTTCCAAAGGCCTGCTTATATCCAGCAGTTTCTGCTGTATATGGCAACACAGAAGTGACTTTGGTTTACCTTGGAAAACCTTTGGATGGATGACAGTGGCTTTCTGGGATCAAAGACAGTGGAGAAGAAACCTACTCGTGGAAAGTAGCATCATGAAGTGACAATGTCATATGTGCATGCCCAAGAAACATCCTGAAAAACATGAAGTTGTCAACTGGAGAAGCAGCTCTACTACAGCAGAGATCACCTTAGTGTTTCCTCTTTCTGCTGGGCCAGAAAAATCCTCAGGGTTGCAGTTGGTTGAGTGGGCAGTTGGCATATGCGTGTTGTAACAGATTCTGTCTCTAAGCTAGCAGTGTGTTCTTTCCAGCTTTAAGGTGAGTGTTAGAGATGCTGTCAAAGGGATAAGATAAAGAAGTAGCAAGATTTCAAGGCGGTGTGCTTGTGAAGAAAGATGGATCGTGTCCACAACTGCCTGCTCTTTCTCCAGTCCCCTTTCCAGCCAGCCTGACCATTAGGAAAGTATGAAACTGGTTGGGGTTTATTTAATATTTTTAATATATTGAGAAGCATGGTCTGCCTGGACTGCACTTCTCTAACAATGAGAAATAAAATTGTGCAGCTATTTTAAAAGTTGTATATATAATATGTGTGTAAAAAGTATAAAAAAGAAAAAGGACAAAGAGGCTGCTTTGTTCTAGTTCAATTTCTTAAAAACCACTATATGGTATAAAATTGAAATAACATTTGGGGACAGTAGGGTAGCCACAAAGAAGAGGATTTTAAGATGAGATGTGTTGTATTGGCTCATTTTATATTATTTTTGGCTTAAAAGTTTCCATAGCTCGGTCTGGGGATGTAGCTCAGTGGCGCTGTGCCTGCCTGGCAAGTGCAAGGTCCTGAGTTCGATTTCCGGTACCAAAAGAAAAAAAAGTTCCCTTAGCTCTTACAGTTTGTCATCATTTTTTTCTTAATCAAAATTATAATAAAGAATCCCTAATCTCCTGAAGGAAGGCAAATCTATTTCTAATTATATGTGTCAGTAAGGATGATCTAAACACAGTAGTACAATGCACATCTCTCAGTATCAGGTTTTATTTTTTGGCCCTTTGAGAAAATGTCTCCTAACAGAAAATGTCCTCAGTATATGAACGCTATTAGGGAATTCATTAATGGTTTTTATTTTCTAGCTTTATAGTGCTGTACATATTATCAAAACTTTTAATTTCATATTGTTTACATCCTGCAAAACCCTAAGCCTCCAACTCTTCGTTGGTGTGATCAAGAGAATGTTTACTCATTCATCTGAAACAGTGCCAACCTGAGTCCAGGTTAAGAACATTCTTAATCTAGGTCACTCCCTCCACAGGACTTGAAATCCAACATCTTGTGCTGAAACCTTCAGGTTGGCAATATTTTGAAAGTTTCATTGCAGAAGAGCTTAATATTACTTCCTATTTATAGTCTACCACACATGAGCTGAGATTTTTTCTTTTGTTAAAAGAGAAACAACATCTTTCTGTTTGAAAGTATACATTTCAGTCACATAAGAATTGATGGAGGCAAGTGAGATTTTTGTACTTTTAAGATTATTGCCGTATATATATTTTGTTTTAAATCTTAATAAAATTAGGGACAGCAAGCAGCTTGTTCCTTGAGAGTTAAAATTATCAGTACTCCTGTGAAGCAGGAGATTTCAGCCATAGAACAAAGATCTGTTTTTGCTACCTGAAAGGTTTACAAGTATTTATTATGTATGTCTGTAGTTGGTCATTTAAAAAGGTGAAATTTGTTAAAGGTTCTTTTTGATATCCATGTCAAGAAGAAACTTGTACAGAGCGAAACGATACATTAAATGTATTAGCGAATACACAAGTTGATTTTTCTTGGGGTAGAACAACCCAGTTTTGCATAGCTGAAAATTTGATTGAAAAGAGAACTGGTTTAGGATGAAGATTAGTTAAAAAGTGATCAAGTCCTCTTAAGTATTTGTTGCCTTTTCAGGTTGTGGTATGGCCAATTTCCAGAGCTTTTGCTAAGAGTTTTGTTTATAACTTCTGTTGTGTCTTGCTAGTAAACATTCTTCTATAACCACGTTTTGAAGGTGCTGATTGGAAAACAGAAACACATGGTTATTCATTCCATATTGAACCTAGGATCAGTGATTTCCTAAATGTTTAACGAGCCATTTTATGTGAACGAATTCCCTCCTCACCCATTTGCAAGTTCTATAAAATGGGTGTTCACAGCATGAGCATCAGGGGAATGACGTGATGAGTGGATTTGTCACTGGAGACGGAGAGTGGCTATCCTCTCCGTTGACAAACACATTGCTGCATGTGCAAGGAGATTCTTTTCCACTGGTGCTGAGAGAGCAGTTAGGTGAAAGACAGTCCACCTGAAGATTAGTGTAAATCCCCTACACACGGACCTCAGCCGTGGCTGTGCTTGGGAGTCACATTGGAAAGTGTTTTTAAAAATATTTATGCTTGGATCCTATGTCCTGAGATTCTGGTGTTGGTCTGGGATATGACCTGGCCGTAAGGATTTTTAGAAGACTTTCTGATGCTTAGAGTATGCCATCGAGGGTGAGAACCATTGAGCTAAAATTCACTTAGACTTTTCTCATCTGCAAAATAGAGAATTCTTGCTCCCTCCCTTCACTACCTCACAGGGATATTGAGGGTAAAGGAAAGAATAATGGGAAAGTGCTGTGCTGTGGATGAAAAGTGTTTGTTGTGTTTTGGCTGCAACCATGATCAGGAAAAATGTATAATTGAACTTGTGTTGCCTTGGGAAACCAGGAGCACTTCTTTGGTCCTCTAATGAAGCATGCAGATGTGGAAGCAAACATTACTGTTGTTCATACTAGTCTTCTGTCGTATTTGAGTTAAGCTGTTTGAATTACTTGGTTTTACATAGGAAAGAAAAAATAAGGCTTAAAGTCTGTAATGTTCATTGGCTCATAATTAAAACTTTTCATACAAGGAATTCTGTGGCTAATAGATATGATTTAATAGTTGCCATTATTTTTCCATCTTTTGAGTTCTGAATGCTAAGCCATTTATTTCATCTCTTGCTCATATAAGTGTAAATGCAGATTTGATAAAGCACCTGAAGCAAGTAGGTTTTTCCCAGTTGCATACCTGAAATCATGGCTCACTGATTAGAAATCTTCTGACCTTTAGATATGATTGACTGTGGAGTTTCAAAAATAATAAGACCTTAAATCTTAACAAATTATAATTAAGTTGCTAAATGTTTACATAGACTAATAATAGTACAGTATTTAAAAAATTATTTTAAGAAATGAACAGTTTGAAGAAATAGAAGCTTAAGGAGTTTTACAGATTAATGTTGAAAAGGGCCAGGGATTTAGCTCAGTGGTTCTAGCGCCTGCCTCGCAAGTGCAACGTCCGAGTTCAGTCCCCAGTACCAAAAAAAAAAAAATGTTGAAAAGATTACTTTCCAGAAATCAAGACCACCACTTGCTGGGGATTTAGCTCAGTGGTTCCACCGCCTGCCTCAAAAGCACAAGGTCCTGAGTTGGATCCTCAGTACCAAAAAAAAAACAAACTTAGGAAGACCAGCACAACTGGAACTGTGGTAGACATGACCATTTTGAAGCCTTTATTAGGAAAGAACAGTCCATACTCAACCCAAATGCTGTTCTCATAAAACATTCCTCCATCCCTCTAGCTGAATATAATCTTTCCTACCTTGAAACTCCCCTACTGTGTGTGTGTTTGTGTGTGTATTTATTTATTTATACACACTTTTTTCAGTACTGGGGATTGAGTCCAGGGCCTTGTGGATGCTAGGCAAGCGCTCTACCACTGAGCTACATCCCTAGTCCTTTTGTATCTTATTCTGAGACAGGATCTCATTGAGTTGTTCATGCTGGGCTCAGACTTGCTAGCCTCCTGCCTCAGCCTCCTGAATAGCTGGGATCACAGGTGTGCACCACCATATGGTGGTGCACACCTGTGATCCCAGCTCCTAGCTTTATATTTTATCTATACTTAACTCATGCTGTATGACTTTATACTTTGTGTAAATGATTTCTATTTATTGATTACTGATTGGTGTCTTTGCTCCTTTGAGCTGGCACAGGACCTCTGATGGACTGATCTCTGCTTGCAAGGCTAAGCTCGTTGGCAGGGGCTCAGGTTTTTATTGAGGAACAGAGAAGAACTATGTAGAGAGACAAAAGCTCCTTTAAAGTTACAGACTGTAGATAGGTCGATGAGGAAAATTCTGCCTGTCATCCAAGCGAAGCAGGAGAAAAGGCAAACCAGAGGCTAGTGAAGAAGAAACAAATGTGAATGCATTTTAGCCATTCCCCTTTATTCGCAAATATTGATAAACTGATTTTTAGTTCTTGGTGTACATTTCATATATGTTTAGATTTAAAATTAGAATTCTGTATTTTAATTTTTTGGAATTCTGTTGTTTTGCCTTAGTTTCCTAATAAAAAGTTATAAAACCATAACCACCTGTGATTCCTTATATTTTAAAAAGGAAATTTTTTATACATTAGAAAAATTGGGATGCTTTAGCCAAAAGTGGTGATAGAATTAATCTCTCAGGTCCATGGCTTTTAATAGTGGAATCCGAAAAAAAAAAAAAAATAGTGGAATCTGCATTGCCGGTGTTTAGAAGGAAACATGGCCAGGGAGCCATGACCCTCTAGGGCCCCGTTCCCTTGTCACTTCTGCCCCAGCTAACCCGTTGCTAACACAGGTGTTGGCCAAGAGTTGCAGAGGCAGGGATGTGAGTGCTGGACTAATGAACAAGTGTCCCCTGGGATCCAAAAGCTTAAAAGAGAAACACTTGATCGTGTTTGCTAAAAGTTGGTTCAAGCTGGGCGTGGTGGTGCATGCCTATAATCTCAGCATTCAGGAGGAGGATGCAAATTTGAATCCATCCTGGGCTACATAGTTCAAGGCCAACCTGAACTACATAGAGAGACCCTATGAAATTTATTTTGGTTTAGTCAAAAGAGACCAGGGGCAGCTTTCTGAGTTTGTTGTCCTAGTTTCTTTTCTGGGCCCTCCCCCAAAATTGTTGACAGGAACATGTTGTCTAAGCTTAAGAATATAGTTTTCAGAGATAACTAGTCCCTCCAGATTTAAGATGGTTCTTCAGCTTTTGTATGTAGAATTTCATGATAAGTGAGTGACTCAAGAAGTAAGACTCAGTTATGGAGCTTCCTTAGGTCATGGTGCTGACCATGCTTAATGTCTGCTTGAAAACAAAGAGGTTAGGGAAGTGAAGTACTATTTACAGCATGATACTTAGTAAGTCATACGATATTTCTGCTCCTATAAATTAAAGGAGGATGTGAAATTGAAGTAATGGGAATGGTGTTGAGTTCTTATTTCCCTTGAGAAAGTCTCCCCCAAATAATTTATTCAACCACTGATGTCCCACATTGGATTAATTAGTGGCATACTGCAGTGGGAAAGCCCATATATCTTTATTTTAATGTAACTAATAGCTCTCTTTCCTCAACCAGTGTTTAAAGGGTGTTTTGTCTGTGCCCCTTTGTGGCCCTTGACCTTTGAACAAAGGCTTACGGTTGAAATAGGAATTGGCTGTGACATCTCTCCCCCTTCAGCAGTGCAAAGGGTAACATCGTTTATGAGCAAATTTCCCAGGGCAGTAGATGGCACAGACAGTTGGCCTCTTGATGGAAGACATAGTGATAGCAGAGATCGACTCATACTAAGTTTTTGGAATCAGTCGAATGTATCTACACCAACTTCCGGTACTAGGGATTGAAGCCAGGGGCTTTGCACTGAACTATGTCCCAGCCCTTTAAAAAAAAAAAATTCTGGGCCAGGGATTTAGCTCAGTGGTGCTGCTGCCTGCCTCACAAGCGGAAGGTCCCAAGTTCGATCCCTGGTACCAAAAAAAAAATTCTTCAGCCAGGGATATAGCTCAGTGGCGCCGTGCCTGCCTGGCAAGGACAAGCTCCTGAGTTTCATTCCTGATAACAGAAAAAAAAAAGTTCTAACTTTGAGACAGAGTCTTGCTAAATTGTTAAGTTGCCCAGGCTGGGCTTGAACTTACAGTCCTTCCTCAACTCTGAGTTCTGGGATTATAGGCATGCGCCACCACACCCTGCTTGCTCCCACTCTTTTACACACAATTTATGGGAATAGTGAATTAGTGGCTCTGCAATCACATACAACTGTTAGTGACTCCCTATGCCATGCTGGATTTTGTGTGCTGTGGTTGAGCCACAGCTTCTGAAATTGCAAAGGAATGAAAAGAGCAGAAAAGATAATTCAGAACTAATTAAATATTTGCTAGCACCCACCATGTACCAGGCTCTTGCCAGGTACTAGGAATGTATAGAAGATTTCAAAATAAAAAATAAAACTAAAGCTATCAACATGGTCTGTTATGAAGCTGCTCACAAGCTAGTGCAAAAGCAAATGTGGACATAGACCACCCTGAGCAGCGGAATAAATCCTTTAATGGAATCATGGGGCCTGGTGTGGCCTGTGGGGTGAGTATGGACTTATCCTGGGTTGATACCTAAGTGGAGTCTTGGAGAACGAGTCAGTACCATCTGAAGGATGGAATAGCGCACACTGTGATACAGGGGCATAAGGAGCTCCGCTATGTCTGGAAATGGTGCACACTGACCCAGGGGTAGGACAGGGCACAGACACTGAGGCTAGATCAGAGCTGTCACATTAAGGAGTTGGGTTTACCCACTGTGGGAAGTGGAACATTTCACCTGGTTGACACAGTAGAAGATCTGAACATAGAATTCTTTTGCCACCCTTTCCCTGAAACACTGCACTTTGCCTCATCGTAGATTTTCCCTCCAGGCTGGGACCCTCCATTCACTTCAGTAGCCCCCCAAAACAACCAAAATTAAGCCCTGAGCCCTCCAGGAAAGGAACCCAGTGAGGAATGTGGCCAATATGCACACATGAGAGGGAGCGACATATTAACAATCCAATTGCTGGGGCCAAGGATTTAGCTCAGTGGTTCTGCCACCTGCCTTGAAAGTGCAAGGTCCCAAGGTTCGATCCCTGGTACCAGAAAAAAAAAATTAATAACAATGCAATTGCTCTCGTAATGCTCAAAACCAGCAGCCAGCAAGCAGCTTGTGAGATTCAAGATCAAACAAAAAGCAGATTGCTGAGCTGCTGGCTTTCCTTACTTCTCCCTTTCTCTCTCTGTCTCTCTGTCTCTCTGTGTCTCTCTGTCTCTCTCTCTCTCTGTCTCTCTCTCTCTCTCTGTCTTCCTCCCTCCCCTCTGTTTCTCTCTCTATCTGTCTGTCTCTCTCTGCGGATCCCTGCCTTGCTGTGGGGTTACCCTGAAGTGCAGTGGCTGGATGGTGTAGTAATTCTGTATTTAATTTTTTGGAGAACTGCCATACTGTTTTCCAAAGTTGCTGCACGCTTTTACACTTCAACCGTGCAGAAGGATTCTGATTTCTCCATATCCTTGCTCACAACACTTGCTATTTCCTGGGCCTTTTTAATAGTAGCCATCCTAATTGGTGAGAGATGAGAGACATTTATATTTTCATTTGCTACATAGTAACAACCCTAACCTCTTCGCTGGTTCTGACTGGCCACAGCCTCTCCTTGGTGGCTCCTGGCTTTGCTGTGTGGCTTCCTGGCTGTGGGCTCCTGGTCCCCACCTGGCCACTCCTCCAGGTTCCTGCAGCCCAGCCTTCGAGGGGATTTCATCATCCTTTCTTGTGTAGCTTCCTCCGTGAGCACCTCCCAGGCCCCCAGCTGCAGGCTGGCACTTTAGGCTGAGCTGGAAGGTGGAAACTGGCAGAATTTGGTCTTAAGGAAATCAAGAGGCGAAAACAGCAAGTGCTTATGGCCTGAGCTCTCACCAAGGACTGTTAGATGCCCTGGTCTGGAGGCCTGGGAGGAGCAGTCACTTTCAGCTATTTGATCCTTTCCTTGGCCAGGCTTCCAAGGGCCTCTTGCTCCTTTTACCACTCAGATACTGACCAAGAACACACCAGAGCAGCACACTGTCAGCTCTCATGCAGGCAAAGACAGACAGAACTTTGCCCTCAAGCCTCCCAGAGCCCACCAGGGAAGCCCAGACCTGTCTAAATGGTTCTAAATATGGTAGAACATGAGAATGCAGCCAAACATGGTGGTGCATGCCTGTAATCCCAGCACTCCAGGAGGCTGGGGCAGGAAGATCACAAGTACAAGCCCGGCATAGGCAAGACCCCATCTCAAAAAACCAAAACAAAACAGGGCCGGGGATTTAGCTCAGTGGTTCCGCTTTTACCTGCCTCGCAGGCACAAAGTCCTGGAAAAAACAACATCAACCACAAAAATCCCAAAGAGGTGGGGATGTAGCTCAGAGCAAAAGCCTTAGGTTCAATATCCAGGACTGAAAAAAAAAAAAAGGTAAACATGTATCAATTTGCCCAATAAATTCTCGATACAAATTCAGTAATACCAATTTACTGGTTTTTCTCTAAAACTTTATTTCTTTTAACAATCTATAGGATTTAGAGCAATTTATTTTTCTAAATATTGTCCACTATTCATTTTTCTAATTTCAGGTGATGTTCATGTCCCAAATGTCTTGCTGCTAACTTAAAACCCATTGTGGTGCCTGTCTGGGACTCATCTCTCCCTGGCAGGGTTCCCACCGGCGTCTGCCTAGAAACCCACTGGGCACTTTCCTGTCACACTGAGTCAGTAATTATTCTTTTTAAATTGTGACACCTTTTAAATAAGCACAAGAGTAAAGAGCATAACAACAAACATCTTTGCCCACTATTCAGCTTTGATACACCTTAATGTCTTGCCATATATCCATTAGATAATTTCTTCTCAAAAACAAAATACTGCCGGGGATTTAGCTCAGTGGTGCCTCCACCTGCCTCATAAGCGCAAGGTTCTGAGTTCGATCCCCGGTACCAAAAAAAACCAAACAAACAAAATACCCCCAAAATACTGCATAGAGAGTTAAAGTCTCCCTTACATTCTGGCCTGTGAATTGACCCCTTTCCCTTCCTCTCTCCAGAACTTGACACTTGTTACCATGTGTGTTTGTTTGTTCTGAGATGGAGTCTTGCTTTGTAGGCCAGGCTGCCCTCAAACTCATGGCGATCCTCCTGCCTCAGCCTCCCTAGTGCTGGGATCACAGGTATGTGCCACCATGCCCAGCTATCATGTTTGTTTTATACTTTCCTACCTATGCATAACTCCATAAAAAGTCTAGCATTGCTTTGCATATTTCCAAACTGTCACATATATAGTCACGGGGCACATAGCAATATTTCAGTATGACAGATCATATGATAGTGGTGATCCCATAAGATCATAATGGAGCTGAAAGATTCCTATTGCCTGGTATTTTTACTGTACCTTTTCTATATTTAGATCCATTTAGATACACAAATACTTAGCATTGCCTACAGTACTCACTACAGTGGCATGCTGTACAGGTGTGGCCTGGGCTGTAGGCATGCAGTAGTCTATGTCACACTGCTTTGTGCACATACACGCTGTGATGACTGCACAGGATGCCTTTCTCAGAATGTGTCTTCATTATTAAACAATGCATGGCTTTACATACATGTGTGTGATGTGCCCTAGCACTGTTCACATTCCTTAATGTTATATTCTTTTTGTTTTGTATTTTTATTTATTTATTTATTTATTTATTTATTTTGGTACCAGGGATCAAACTCAGGACCTTGTGCTTGTGCGGCAGGCGTCAGAACCACTGAGCTAAATCTTCGGCCCTTAATGTTATATTCTTATGATTTATTTACACTTAAACATAGAGCTATTGATTTATTTGTAATTGTGGTACAGTATTCATTTTACCAATATACTCCAGCATGCTTATTCTTTAGTTGACCATTTGAGTTGTTCCCAAGTTTTTATTAACACAAAGCTGGAATGAGTGGGGTGCAGTGGCACACACCCGCAATCCCAGCTACTTGGGAGGCTGAGGCAAGAGGACCACAAGTGTGGGCCCAGGCTGGGTAACTTAGTAAAACCCTGTCACAAAACAAAACATAAATTGGGCTGAGGATTAGGTCAGTACAAAGACCCTGGGTTCATCCCCAGTACCAAAAAAAGAAAGGAATGATTCATGGGGCGGCTAGGTTCTGTTGGATTCACAGCATTCATGGGCCAGCTGGGCTCTGTTGTTTCCTTTGGCCTATTTACTTTACATTCTTAGCTGTCCTCACTTTATAATCAGTCCTCATTTTTGTATTCTTTTACCTTCCCTTCGGTACCAGGGATCGAACTCAGGACCTTGTACTTGTGAGGCATGCACAGTGCCATTGAGCAAAATCCCCGGCCCTGTTGATCAGTCCTCATTTTTGGGGGGTACCGGAGATTGAACTTGTGTCCTTGAGCTTGCGCAGCAGGCGGCAAAACCACTGAGCTAAATCCCCGGGCCCAACATTTTAAATTCTTAAACCCACTGCCTTCAGCACTCGGGCCATTTTCCTTTCCACGGGTTCAAGCCTGCTCACTGTGAGCAGAATATCACCTAATTAAACTTCATTAAACTTTGCTGCTTTTTTCTCACCGTCACATGCCACGCCCAGTTCTCCATTGGTTGAGCACAAGAACCTAAAAACCTGTCCAGGCCCCCAACACCCACAGCAACACTAGGAGGGCCAGAATATTCCCTTTAGTACTGATAGAAACCAGGTCAGAGGAGGATCCTGTAGGTCAAATAGCCAAGGGCTTGGTAGATCAAGCCACAAGTAGCATAGAAACAGCCTAATAGGTATACTGTATCTATTTATAGGACACCGTCAACAGTTGGTGTCCCCAAAAGAAACTGAGCCTAGCGTGCCCCAATTATTCTTCATAAATGTACTATTTAGAGTCATTCTGTTCTCCAAGGAACAGATGGTAAAGGGATGGAGAGAATGAAACCATCACCTCAACAAAGCTCCCTTTGAACAGACAGAAATCATAGGAGCAGGAAGGATGTTTTTCTTACATTGTTAGTTTTTTAAAATTGAAGATAGGATTTATCTCCCATTTTTTATTGGTTATTTTGGGTATATAAGAATTTTAGTAATTTATCTATTTTGACCTCGTTTTCAGCAACCTTAGAGCATTTTATGAGGTGTGATTTTATTTTGTTTTGTATTTTTTGTTTGTTTGTTTTTTGGTACTGGGGATTGAACTCGGGACCTTGCGCTTGTTTTGTATGTTTGAAACAGGGTCTTGCTGTATAGTTCAGGCTGGCCTTGAACTCAGTGATTTTCCTGCCTCAGCCTCCCAAGTGCTAGGATCAAGGGAGTGTGCCGCTACACCCAGATCAATTGCTCCTGTTTAAAATGTGGCAACTGAGACAATGGAGAGGTTGGAGTAACTTGCTCAAGGTCACAGGTGTGGACAGTAGCGGCAGTGACTTCCTATGTTCAGTCCTTGTTCTAAATCCCCACCATGGACTCTAACACCAGTGTGTGATACCCACCCAGCACAGGACCCACCTTTTGTTTACCCACTCTCTATTCCTGAGTATTTCCTTTATGCCGGTCTTATTACACAGTGCAAGGAATAACCTGGCACAAATGCCGCCTCACATACATGAAGGATAACAAGTGGTCCTAGATTCACCGCGCACATTTCCTGCCCCACACATGGAACCCCATTTCCTTTAGGGAGAATGCTGTTTAGACATTACATATTTCAAGCACATACTTTTCATTGAGATTCTCTTAATTTTTGAATGTTTAGAAAATGCTTTCTGCTGGGTGGGGTAGCGCGTGCCTGCCAGCACTTGGGAGGCAGAGGCAGGAGGATCTCTGTGAGTTCCAGGCCAGCCTGGGCTATGTAGTGAGACCCTGTCTCAAAAACAAGAGCCTTCATTTTACCCTCACTCATGGATAATAGTTTGCTGTGAAATATTTGACATTAATAGTTATTTTTTTCTTTGTCACTTTTCAAATCACTCCATTATCTTCTGGCATGAATGATTGGTTATAAGAAGTCTGTTGTTAGTCTAGTTATTTTTCCTCTGGCCATTAGGATGTATTCTCTATCCTGATGTCCCACAATTGTACTTCAATATACAAAAGTATGACTTATTTGTGTTCATCCTGCTTTTATATGAGGAATCATGTTTTTCTTCAATTCTAGACAAATTTAAACTAGTTCAACTGTATTTTTACAGCCTTATTGACATAGGATTTGCATACCATGAAATTTACCACTTTAGAGTGTACAATGCAGCTAGGTGTGCTGGTGCATGCCTGTAATCTCAGCACTTGGTAGGCTGTGGCAGGAGGATTGCTGTGAGTTGCAGGCCAGTTTGGACTACATAAAAAGTTCATGGCCAGCCTGAACTATATAGCAAGACCCCCTATCAAAAACCAACCAACCAACCAAAGTGTACCATTCAATGACTTTTAGTATATTCACAAAGTAATACAACCATCACCCTATGTAATCGCAGACTAGTTTAATCACAGCCAAAAGGAACCTCATGGCCATTTGTAATCATTCTCCTTGTCTCCTTCTCCATGCCTTGGCAACCACTAACCTACTTTTTTGTTGTTTTTTTTTGGTACCGGGGATTGGATTCTGGACCTTGGACTTTTGAGGCAGGCGCTGGAACCACTGAGCTAAACCTCCAGCCCTACTAGCCTACTTTTGAATTAAAATATTTGCTACTCTAAACATTTCATGTAAATGGAATCACACACTCTGTGACATTTTGGGTCTGGCTTCTTTCACTAGGCATCAATTTCCAAGGTCCATCAGCACTGTAGCAGGTGTCAGTACTTCATTCCCTTTCATGGCTAAATGATATTTGATTGTGTGAACAGACTGAGTGCTGTTTATCTGTAAATCAGTTGATGGATACATGGGTTGTTTCCAGTTTGGGGTGTTAGGAACAATTCTACTACGAACACTTGTGTACACGTTTTTGTAAGAAGTGATGGATAAACATATGTTTTCAATTCCTCTAGGTGGAATTCTCTAGTGGTAGAACTGATGGGTGAAATGGTAGCGCTAGATTAACGATTGAAGGAATGGGCAAGCTTTTTTCCACAGCAGCTACATCTTAATATTATTTTTTGTTTTGTTTCATTTTGGGTTTTTTGTTCTTTTCAGGTAGGGTCTCTCTGTGTAGTTCAGGCTGGTCTTGAACTCACTATGGAGCCCATGCTGGCCTTGAACTCAGCGATCCTTCTGCCTCAGCCTCCTGAGTGCTGGAATTATAGGCATGAGCCACCACACCTGGTCATTTTAATATTCTTACCAGTGATGCATGAGGATTTCAGTTTCTTCACATCCTTACCAACACTTGTCTTCTTCTTTTCCTTCTTTCTTTCTCTTTTTGTCTGCCATCCTAGCTAGTATAAAGTGATGTCTCATTGTGATTTTAAATGATCTTGAAAAGGCATTTATGTGGTATTAGCCACTTGTACATCTTCTTTAAAGACACATCTATTTAAATCCTTTGGCTATTTTAAAAATGAGTAATTTGTCTTTTTATTGTTGAGTTGTAGTTCTAGAATGATAATGTTCTTTTGAAATATACAACTTTTACCTTTTTTTCCTGAAGTCTGATTTATCTATTTCTTCTTTTTTTAGTTGGGCTTTTGGTGTCACAGCTAAGAAACCACTACCTAATTCAAAATCACAAAGATTTACTCCTTTGTTTTCTTCTAAGGGTTTGTTATGGTTTAGATCTAGATGTCCCCTCAAAAGGGGGCATCCTTATAGGTGGGACCTTTGGAAGGTGATTGGATTTGGGGGCTGTATGGCTGGCCTGCTGTTAGGAGATGGGGCCTGGTTGGAAGAGGTGGGTCACCAGGGCAGTGACCTGGAGTTTATATTTCCCTTCCCCGCTCCCCCATTGACTCTCCCTGCTTCCCAGCCCTCACAGAGTGAGCAGCCCTTCCCCCACCAGGCCCCCGTGCCATGCCCCCCCTGCCCTGGAGCCAGGCAACTGTGAACTGTGTCCTGAGCCAAAGTAAACCTCTCCTCCTTTAAGTTGCAGGTGTTGGGTATTTTGTCCTAAGGATGAGAAAAGTAACTCAGACAGGGTTTCTATAGTTTTAGCTCTTATATGTAGGTCTGTGAAAATTTAGAATTAACTTTTGTTTATCACATGAAATTCAACTTCATTTTCTTGGATGTGGACATCCTGGAAATGGTGATCTTTGCATTTATTCCTTCTCCATCATTCTCACCATTCTTGCCTTCTGAGACCTAAAAAGGAGAAAGGATTATTGGCTCAACCCAGTCTCTATGTCACCTAGCTGCTGTTATATATTTTTCACTTAAAAGTATTTATACTGCTTACCGCTCTGTCATGTTTCAGTTGGAAAAACTTCTTTATGTTCAGCCTGGAGTTTATTCTGCCTACTGAATTTTTTTTTTTTTTTTTTTTGGTACTGGGGATCGAACTCGGGTCCTTGCGCTTGTGAGGCAGGCAGTGGAACCACTGAGCTAAATCCCCAGCTGCCTACTGAATTTTTAAAATAAATGAATATATGTTACTTTTCCAAAATTTCTTTCCTTTTTTTTTTTTGGTACCGGGGATCGAACTTAGGACCTTGTGCTTGCGAGACAGGCGGTGGAACCACTGAGCTAAATCCCCAGCCCTTTTCCAAAATTTCTAATCCACTTTAAAAATAAACTATTTTTATTGAATTTATTATTTTATAATGAAGTATTAAGGTTCAAAAGACACAATACAAAAAAAGTTATTGGTTTGAAGATATTCACCTGTTCTTGTTTCATGTTTTTCCATTTTTGTTTCATAAGTTTGTATTTGTATAATGCATGTTATAGAGCTGTAAAAGGTGAGTGGGTTTGGGAAAGAAAATCAGACTTGAAAGGGCAGTGAGAAGAGAGGGGAGAAGCTGTGAGATCTGGGAAGAGTTCAATGTTACAGGAGCAGAGGTGGGTTTGGTTCAATCTGTAGGCTTTGGAATAAGAGGTAAGAAAAGGATGTTGAGGAATTTGAATATCATTTTCTTAACCATGTAGTGTTTGTGGAATTAGGCTGAAGGGAAGAGATCATAGTCCAGGCCTGGTTAAAAGCCTTGCAGCCCAGGTAGCTACTGTCCCCTTGCTTTAGCTTGGCCCCTCTTAACAAGTCTGTGTGCAAGGATAAGCCAGATGTTTTGGACATTTCTTGAACAGATTTCTCTTGGCGTCTGACTACATGTATTGTTTTATTGCCTGCTCCTTAGAGCGCCCCCTCTCCTGCCTTGATGTGGAAAGTGTCTGTCCCCAGAGGAACCCCTCTCCCAGGCCCAGTACGGTCCTTCCAGCAGGGGGCAGCAGCAGCACATTTCAGGGGCCGAGGTGTGGTGTGGTGGGGTGCCCAGTAGAGGCGCAAGCCCAGGAAGCCCATTAAGAGGAAAAAGTTAACTAATTCCTCAGTCCCACTTCCAGAGTCAAACCCACACCCTGTGCTGAGTTGAGCCACAAATACGTTTTCCGCTAAGCTGACAGTCTTTTCTTCTGGAAGGAGGAGGGTGAGGATGCGCTCAGTACTTTGGAGGATCTGGCTTTTCATTCCTTGGCTCTTTTCATAATTCATTACCCTCTCCTTTAGCGATAAAAGTTCGGTTCCGCTCACCTCCTCTTCCCTTCTTTCCTGTCCAGCATTTTCCTGTTTTTCCCCACTGTGGGATTATAGCTCAATAATAGCTACTTTCCCGGGCACTCTGGAAATAAGACAAGTACCAGGGGGCCAACCTGCCGGCTCTCCTACTTCCTGGCCTGCCCTGTGGGTTGCATTTATCTCCAAGACTACAGTCGCTGGGAAGGCAAAGGCCTCTCACAGCTTCTTACGCACCTCTGGGCTCCCCTTACGTTCTGGAGCCTTGCTGGGGCTCATGCTGGCCTGGAGCGCTGTCTCAGCCGCATGCACCAGAAAGAAGGGACGCCCGGGAGTAGAACGTGTGGGGCTTGGGTCAGGCACACTGGTAAGGATGGCTCTGCAGGGCTCGCCACAGAACGTGATCCCAGGAGCTTCTCCGTGCCCTCTCAGACACCACTGTCCCCGGGCCCTTTTAAGGCCTCTCCTCCCCGAACGCCGCTGTAGTGTAAGCACCAGGAGTTTTTACCTCGTGCCTCCTGGGACCAGGTCATTTCATACTCTTCAGATTGTATACTCTTGATTTTAGACAAGTCACTTGCCTTCCCAGAGTCTGTTTTCATAGTTGTAAACAATGTAAATAGTGACTTCCACAAGGAGCTTGCAGAATCGAGATACTTGGCTAACATTGTGCTATGAGACGCATTTATATTTCACAGTGTGCTTTTATTATTTTTATTAGTACATGTTTGCAGTACATAATGGCTACATTCATGAGGGAAGTTGGTATATACAGCTGATACAATGTGCTTTTAAAACATTGTTTATCCTTACTATTTTTTTTTTTCTGGCACTGGGGATCAAACTCAGGACCTTGCGCTTGTGAAGCAGTCGAAGTGCTGCTGAGCTAAATCCCTGGCCCATTAGTTCTTATTTACTTATTTATTTTCTTTTTCTGAAAGAGGGGCTCACTATGTAGCCCAGGCTGGCCTTGAACTCCTGGCAATCCTCCTGCCTCAGCCTCTTGAGTGCTGGGATTACAGCCTGAGCTATCATGCCTGGCACTAGTCCATTTTTAGGAGTATCTTGGCCCTTATTCTATGAACGGTGTGACTCTAAGGAATTAGGTTTTGGGAAAAATCGGATTCTTGAGGGGTTGTGGGTTATTGAGAGCAAGCCAGGCAGGACCAAGTGGGGTTGTTTGTAGGAACTTTCCTCACCTTTGTGAGGGGAGGGGATTTCTTCCTTTCCCTGGGACCAAGAGAAATGAGTGGGAGATCCACTTCTGAGTCCTGAGTCTGGGAGAGTGCACCAGGGCCATAGGTTTTAGGCCATTTTCCTGCCCTGCCCTAAGGTTGCATGGAAATCTTGGGGCTGATAAGAAAGATCAGGGGAGATAACCTGCTTGGTATATATTTCCAGGGACTCCATATTCTGTTCTGGTGATTCAGCACTAAGTACACTTCATAGCCAGGACTTTGTGTTTCCTCTTTAGCCTTCTGGCTGCAGTTGAAGGCTTCAAGTGGTCGGAGCACAAGGCAAGTCCATTCATCTTCATATCCTGTCTAAGCCCAGCACAACATGGCTCTGAGGCCCAGTTTGGGGACCTGAACTGCATTGTTCCTTCTCCTCTGGGGCTGGGAAATATGCTGGGCAGTGTTCTTCATCGGCTTGAAATGTAGTATTTGAAAAGCTCAAAACAAGCCTTTCGGGCCAGGAATTTAGCTCAGTGGTTCTGCTGCCTCCCTCGAAAGCGCAATGTCCCAAGTTTGATCCCCGGTACCAAAAACAAACAAACAAAACAAACAAATAAACCAAGCCTTGCACTAATACAACTTGCAGCCCCTCTCCTAAATCTCTGCTTCCAAGAGGGGTTGGGCAGGGGGTGGGAAGTGTTGGGACTGAGCTCTCATCTCTGCTCCAGGACGTCCCACGGAATTTGGCTTGAGCTCCCTCTCCTTATGGAATGAAATCAGCACTGAAAGAAATTGCTTTCTCCAGATTGTAAGACACAGGAAGCAGCAGGGAGAAGCAGATCCCAGGAGGGAAACCAGAGATCAGAGTGAACTCAGCCTTGGGCCACTCGCGGGGTGCCCGATCGGTCTCCTTGCCCTCATCTGTTGGTTCTCACTGCCACTGTCTCTGCCTGTTCTTTCAGGGACCATGGAAGTCACCAAGGCCACCTCCTTCCCTGCAAGTCTTTCCTGTCAAATCTTTCCCCTGTGCCTGACTCTTCCAGACATGGGAATTTTGCTGCTTCCCCGACAGATGAGCACCATTGGGCTTTTTATCCATCTGGACAATTCCAGCTGCACGGTTCCCATGGTCACCTGTAGTCTCCTCCATGGGCCCCTCTCAGCCCCCAGGCAGGAGGTTCTCAGAAACTTGCAAACCCAGGGAGGGTCAGGAAGGGAGTTGAGGCAGGAAGGAGGTACTGAGAACAATGCCGTGGCCTTGCCTGCCAAGCAGGCACACGTGGTGGTTTCCCCTTGATGCCTAACCCCCGGCCACAGACTGCTTCCCCTCCTGCATGCTCAGCGACGCATGGCTAGAGTGGGCCCATTCTCACTTTACCACTTTTGATGAAATATTTTAAAATATGTGTAAAAGAGTCTGGCAAGGGGGCACACACCTGTAATTCCAGCCAGCACTTAGGAAGCTGAGGCAGGAGGACTGCTATAAGTTCGAGGCCAGCCTGGGCTATGTGAGTTCAAGATCACCCTGAACTACACAGTGAGACTCTGTCTCAAAAAAACAAAACAAAACATCAACAGAAAAACCCACAACAAAAAATTTTTCTGCATATCAAAAATCAAAATATAATAGCCAACAAAATTACCTGTAATTTCCTAACATTAATACTTAATCCAAATTCAAAATGTCTCCAATTGTCCCTAAAATGTTTTTCACTGATATTTTTTCCTAAACTGAGATCTGCAGGACCATGCATTGTATTCCGCTGTTCCGGTATGTGCATAAGGCTCTCATCTTTCTGATGCTAAGTGGAAGCTGGTCCTAGGGTTTTTCTAACTGCTTCCTTGTTATAGAGTTCTTCTAGTTGGCTTTTCTATGCTTTATTTCTTATAAATGACAGGTTGAATTTTAAGGTTTGATTCAATTTAAGTTAAACAATTTTGCAAGAATATATCCTGGGTATGATTGGGTACTTTGTGAATCACATCGGTTGTTCTATTAGTCTTGCTAAAGTTAACTCTTGGATTGGATGCTGACAGTGTGAACTCCCTCATCCATCTATCTGTCTATCTATATCTATCTATCTATCTATCTATCTTCTTTCTTTCTTTTTGGTGTAAACAAATATTTTCTCACAATCATGAGAGTTAGAAGGCTGAGATCAAAATGTGGGCAGAATGGTGTCTCTGAGGCCTCTCTCCTCGGCGTGCACACTTGTTCAGATTTCTCTTCTTTAGTTCCTGGTCATATGGATTAGCACCCTCCCTATTGACCTCATTTTAACTCACTCCTTTTTTTTGGGGGGGGGTACCGGGGATCGAACTCGGGTCCTTGCACTACTTTTTTAGGGACCTATCTTCAAGTACCTTCTGAGGTACTGGAGATTTGTTCTTTTTTGTGGGGGGAGGGTACCGGGAATCGAACTCAGGATCTTGCACTTGCCAGGCAGATGTGGCACCCCTTAGCTACATCCCTGGCCTCACTGGAGATAAAGATATGACCAAATCACTTTTCAGGGGACACACTTCAATACAAACTCCATATATTTTTCACATGCAAAATACACTCATGTCATCCCAATTGCTCCAAAGTCTAAACCCATTTATCATCAATTTTAAGCCCCCAATCTCATCTTCTCTCCTAAATCAGATGTGGGTAAGGTTTGAGATCTAACTCTTCCTGAGGCCAAATCTCTCTCCAGTTGAGTCTGTGAAATCAAACAAGTTATTTGCTTCTAAGATAAGAGGTGGGACAGATGTAGGACAGATGTGCCCATTCCAAAAGGAAGAATTAGAAAGAATGGGGGGTGATGAGCCCTAAGGAAGCCTGTCAGGGCCAAGCCTCTTACTGGATTCTGAGGTTCTGTAGACTCTTTCTAGGTACTTGGTTCCTGAACAAAGAATTGGACAAGATAGCAAGGTTTTACATTTATTAAAGGTAGGAAGAGAAGTAAAGAATATGAGCAGGCCACCAAGAGAGTTCATGGTGGCCACTAGGTTAATGGCTGGGGTCTTCTGTATCCCTCATTCTTCAGGCTGATGTCGGAGCTAGGCTGTCCTATCAAAAACCTGCTTGATTTCAAGCCGGAAGAGCTGAAGACAGCACTTCCTGACTGGTCCCAGGTGCAGGGCTTGGGAACTATGTTCTGCACATGTGCTCTGGATCTCTGTGCTTGACTGGTGACGCCCACAGGCACAGCCAGTAGGCCATGCCCTAATCCACTAGTCCATTAAAGGTTAAGTCCCGGATGATTCTATGTTCCTTCCTCCAAGCCCACGAGGGCAGTGGTCCGCACCCTTGGCCTGTGTGGTGGCCTGTCTTGCTGAACGGGAGAGATGGTCTTGCCCTCTGGGACTTAGGAGGTTGTCTCGTATCTGGAGCGCAGGAGGGACCAGCCTCTCCTGGGCTTGTGGTGGCAGTGGCAGCCCTGACACCCCTCGAGCCGCCTTCTGGGTCTTTCTCCCTTTCCTTGAGGGATAACACTGGTTGGGAGCTGTATGTCTCTCTTGGTCTGTGTTATAGAAGCCCAGGTGTCTGGCAGCCTTCTCTAATTGTGTCTCATCCTGATACCGTCATATGTCTTTCTTTTTTTTTTTTGGTACCAGGGATCGAACTCAGGTCCTTGAGCTTGTGAGGCAGGCAGCGGAACCACTGAGCTAAATCCCTGGCCCTTAATGTGTCTTTCTTTTTCCAGCTATGACCAGAAAATACTTGTATGGTTGCTGTAGCATCCAACAAATTTCAAGTGATGTGTACCTGTATTAGTGCACTTTCTGTTGCTATAACAAAATATCTGACAAGGGTAACATATAAAAGGAGAGGGGTGTATGTAACTTGCAGTTTTGAAGGCCCATGAGCCCTTTTGTGGCCCAGACAAATTGACACATAAAATTAACAGCCACAGTGTGGCTGAGATACGTGGAGACTGCATCTCTGATATGGCGTATTGTTCTTACAGAAATAATTTAACATTCAGAGACTCAGTTTTCCTCTCTGTAAAATAGAGTTTAGACTATGGGATCTCTAAGCTTCCTTGCAGCCATAAACTCTTAAAATTGTCACAAAATACACATAATATAACCAGGCATGGTGGCACCTGCCTGTGATCTCAGCATTCTGGGAGGCTGAGGCAGGAGGATCCAAAGTTCAAGTCTGGCCTGGGCATCTTAGTGACTTAGAAGACCCTGTTTCAAAATAAAATAAAAGGCTGGGAATGTAGCTCAGTGTGAAACCCCTGGATTCAATCTCCAGTAACACACACACACACACACACACACACACGTAAATCACACCACACACATAACATAACATTTACCAACATAACTAGTTTGTGTGTAGTTTAATAATAATAAGTATATTTGGCTGGGGATTTAGCTCAGTGGCTCCATCGCCTGCCTCAAAAGTGCAAGGACCCGAGTTTGATCCCCGGTACCAAAAAAAAAGTGTATTCACACTGTTTGACCATTCTCCAGAATGTTTTCATCTTGCAAGACAAACTCTATATCCATTAAAACAAAAAAAATCCCAGTTTCTCCTTTTCCATAGCACCTGGCTGCTTTCAGTCTTTTTGGCTACAAACTCACAAGTGGATTCGCTAGATTGTGTGGTAATGCTACTTTACATTTTTTGAGGAAGCCCCACACTGTAGTGGCTTCCATAGTGGCTGTAGCATCTTACATTCCCACCAGCAGCACAAAAGGCCTGCAGTTAGTTTCTCCATATCTTTGCCAACCCTTGCTGTTTTCCAATTTTTTTTTTTTTGTACCCGGGATCAAACTCGTGTCCTTGCGCTTGCGCAGCCGGAGGCGAAACCACTTAGCTAAATCCCTGGCCCATGTTTTCCATTTTTGTTTTGTTTTGGTGTGCGTGTGTGCTTGTGTGTGTGTGTGTGTGTGTGTGTGTGTGTGTGTGTGTGGCAGCCATCTGAATGGATGAGAGGTAGTATTTCATTGTGGTTTTGATTTGCATTTTCCTGATGATTAGGGATGGTGAGTATCTTTTTGTAGGCCTTTTGACCAATTGTTAGATCTTCATTTTTTAGAGAGAAATGTCTGTTCAACTCTTTATTTTTTATTTATTTTGGTGCCAGGAATCGAACTCAGGCCCTCACACTTGCCAGGCAGGTACTGTGCCGCTGAGCTATATTCCTGGCCCCTTATTTATTTATTTATTCTTGTTTATTTTGTTTTTTTGTTTTTTGGAACCAGGAATAGAACTCAGATCCTTGCGCTTTCGAGGCAGGCAGCAGAACCACTGAACCAAATCCCCAGCCCTGTTTTGTTTTTTAAGACAGGGACTCACTATGTAGTTCAGGTTGGCCTTGAACTTACTATGTATCCCAGAGTTGCCTGGAATTTGTGGAGATCTTCCTGCCTGAGCCTCCCAAAGTGGCCCATTGCCAGCCACAGAGCTGTGTCCTCAGTGTGCAACCCCTGTCTGTCCAGGGCTCTTTCTGCTTCACTGACATTGTTGTTCAAAGCCACAGGTCTCCTGGGTACTTAGTGACCTCTTCAAGAAACAAAACCAATTACAGGAAAAGGGAATTTTATTCGACTGAAACTGTGTTATGGAAATATGCATGTGGTAATTGTAGGTTTACATATTCAAAAAGCTTTTTACCTTCTTAAGCAAACAGTGGTATATATACTCAGACACTGTGAGTGCTGTTTTTCTGGTAGATGAGGGGCTGGCTTAGACACCAGAAGCTAGGTGTGGACCTCCCTGGATGCAGTGGACCTAGGGGCTCTGCTAAGGAATCTGTTCTAAGGTTGGAGAGAGAATGGGCATCGTTTTTATTTGACATTTTCCACCCCTCCTCCTCTTCTTCCTCCTCTCCTCTCCTTCCTCTTCTTCTCCTTCCTCTTCTTCTCCCACCCCTTCTTCCTGTTCCTCTTCTGTTCCTCCTCTTCTCCTCCTTTTTTTTTTTTTTTGGTTTTTGAGGCAGGGTCGCCCTTTGTAGTTCAGGCTGGCCCCGAACTCACTATGTAACCCAGGCTGGCCTCGAACTTGTGGGATCCTTGTGCCTCAGCCTCCGGAGTGCTGGGATTACAGGGCGTGTGCCATCACGCCCGGCTTCCTCCTCCTTCTTTTCCGGCACTAGGAGATTGAACTCAGAGCCTCCACACTGAGCCACCCCCCATCCCTTTTATAAATCTTTTTCTTTATTTTGAGATAGGCTCTCACTAAATTCCCAGGCTGGGTTCAAACTTGCTATGCTTCTGCCTCAGCCTCCTAGAGTACTGGGATTACAGGGGTGCCCTACCATGCCCATCTCTTCCATGCCTCTTCTTCTGATAAAAGCACCCTGGTTCTCTTTAGGGGAGCACTGCTCCTCCTTACTTAGCCCACACAGTTTGGGTGGAACTTTGGGAATAGGCAAATGACCGTGCCAAAACCCCAGCATGTTCCATCCCCATCCACACTGACTGATTGGGAGAGAGTCCTGACTCAAGGTCATACCAAGGACACTCAGTCCTGGGCCTTTTGCTGGACTTTCTTTAAAGAAACTCTTTCCCCAGCAGTTGCCATGCTGGTCTAAAATTGCCAGAGGTCATCCTTGATGTCACCCAGAGGAGTCCACACAGGTGAGCAGAACTGAGAGGGGTCGAGGCCAGGTGCTGAGGGCAGTGTTTGACCACGTGATCCAGTCTTGCCTTCCACTAGACTGTTTATTCATTTCTTTTTATTTGACACAGGGTCTCACTATGTAGTTCAAGCTGGTCTTGAACTCACTATGTAGCTCAGGCTGGCCTCAAACTCACAGTGATCCTCTTGCCCCAGCCTCCTTAGTTTTAAGTCACCAAGGGAAAGTTGAATTTTGAGGTACTAGTAAGGCTGATGAAAATAGAACTAACCAGCTGGGCAACTCTTTTTTTTTTTTTTTTGCTGAACCGGGGATCTAACTCAGGACCTTGTGCTTGTGAGGCAGGTGGCTGCACCACTGAGCTAAATCCCCAGCCAGCAAGTCTTAACATTGAATAATCACATAAAATCTTGAACAATAAATGAAACTTAGAATAGCATTACATATTCTACCTTAGTTGACCCTTCTGAAAGCATATATCTGATGAAATACTTTTAACTCTTTTATTTGAATTCTGAACTTCTGTCTACTACCTCTGCAGGCTTTGTAACCTGGGGTTCATGGACCTGAAGGGGTCTATGGATAAAATTCTCTTTCAATATACTATAGTTTATTTCCTTTAGCCCCTGTAATTGACTTTCTACATTTAAAACTGATTCTGAGGTATCCACAGGCTTTGTTGGACTGTAAGAGGGGAATGTGGCATGAGGAAGTCTATGATTTTTGGAGGGACCAAGCCAGGACCCTGATTTCCCAGAGAAGGGCATTGTCTTGCTTCACACCCTCACAAGGATCCTGGGTACAAGGCCACCTCTTTGTCCTTCTCTACTTTGGCCAGAACACAGGATGTTCAGAGGATGGAGTTGGGTCTGAAACTGATGGGGCCTTCACATCCTGCCTGGTTAGGTAGGATAACACGGAGCCACAGGAGCAGTTTCTGTGCAGATATGAGCTATTGCCTCTCTTCCTTGGTTGCTGTTCACAAATGAGGTACGACTGAAAATATGGTGAACATTTAAGTTTGGTTTTTTTTTTAAATGTATCTTAGTTACTTTCCTGTTGCTGGACACAATACCCAATGCCTACAACTTAAGGTACTTTGGCTTGTGGTTACAGTTGCTGGTCAGCTGGCTCCAAGGCAGAAACAGGGAGGCAGAGGAAAAGGTGCTCAACCCATGACAGTGCAGAAATAGAGAGGGAAGAGAGAAGTTGGTGAAAGTGATACCCACTTCTAGGTAACACCCCCAGTGACTATCTCAACCAGGCTCCACCTTTTGACAGCACATTCAGTCGTGAACTCATCAATGGACAAATCCACTGATAAGCATAGCACCCCATGATCCAATCACCTTCCAAAATCCCCACCTCTGAACACATGAGACTTTGGGGACATTTTAGATCTAAATCATAGCATTCTGCCCCAACCCCTAAAAGACTCATGTCCATTTCATTATGCAAAATTCATTCAGTCCATCTCTAAGAGTTGCCAAATTCTTAGGAATTTCAGCAGGGCTGAAAAATCCCAGTCCAAAGTCCCCTCTGAGACTCAAGGCAAACTCTTATCTGCAAGCCTCTACAAAAATCAAAGAGAAAGTTAAGCACTTCCAACATACAATAGCAAAGAGTAGACATTCCCATTCCAAAAGGGAGAAATATGGGAATAGGAAGATATTGGAGCCAAGCAAAGCCAAAACCCAGCAGGGCAGACATTAAATCCTGTAGTTCCATGTCCAGCACCCAGGGAAAGATGTGGTAAAATACGCACTCCAAAGGTCTTAGATGGTCCCGCCCTTATGGTATTGCCTATTTCAGCCCTTGTGCCCTCTCTCTTGTGGTGGCTGTACTTGTCTGCTGCTTTCCTCAGTAGGAACTCCATGTTCCTGGCATCTCCAACTTCCTGGGGTTTCCACTGCACTTTGAGCTTCATTTCCACAACTTCACACAACTTCTCAAGGCACAATCCCTGGGCCTCCCAGATCATCTGAAATCTGGGTGGAAACTTCTAGGACCCTGTAACTCTTGCATTCTGCATGCCCTATAAAACTAGCACCATGTGAATGATGCCAAGGTCTGCCATCAACTCGAGCAGTATCCAGGCCCTCTTGGATCAAGACTGTAGCAGCCTCAGAGTGCCTGGAAGGCTGAATACTATGAAATGAGTTACAAGAAAGCAATGGCTTTCTTGGTGGCTGTTTCTGAGTGCCTGGGTGGCTGAGTACTATTGAATGAATCCCAGGGAATCAATTTCCTAGTTGGCCATTTCTGTGGGATTTCCATGAGGCCCAAGAGCTCTCTTCTCAAATGAAAGCTTTGCAGTTTTGCACCTTTGAGCCTGGAATGGATAAGGTCTTGCTGATTCCTGAGACACTTTCAAGCCATCTTTCATACTGTCCTGATGCAAAGTACTTGGTTTCTTTTTAATGCTAATCTTTTGGCAACCATGGCCCCAACTCTGCAAACTTTTCACATCTTTTGGCTCTAATATTTGCTCCTGGTTTTCACTGTAAATCTGGCTAAAGATAGCCAGCAGTACCCATGCCACAGTTTGAACACTGGGCTACTTTTAAATTCTCTCTGCCAGTTTAATTAGCCCACTGTTCTTAATCTCAGTCTCCCACAAAGACTCAGGATGTGGGAAAAATGTACCAAATTTTCTGCCCAAACATAATACACATGGCCTCTAGTTCAAATGCCAGTGGGGTCTTTGTTCCCACTGAAACCTCCTGAGCCTGGCCTTTACTGCCTGCATATCTATCAGCATTCTGTTCTTCTGTCACCTCTGACTAAAATTTCCCATCAAGCATTCTATAGCATTCTAGGGCTTCTCTAGCTGACATCTCAAAGCCTTTCCAAATTCCTCCAGTGAACCAATTCCAAAGACTTCTGAACTACATGGTCTGGTACAGCCATGGCAACAACTCAAATGTTGGTGTAATTCATTGGAAATATTTGTGTTTAAAACATCCTGGAGGACAGGATGACAGGGAACAAATGTTCCCTAGCCCCTTACACTGACTCCAAACACCCCCTGCCTCTTTGAGGTGCACACAAACTCCTCACTAATCTGTTTTTATCCTAATGCTCAACAAACACAATGGCTCATGGTTTGTAGAACTAAGTTTCTTCATTGTTTTGAAAGCTGCAGTAAGAGCTCCTGCTTAACCCTAGACAGGGCCTGGAGGGAAATTCATTTGCAAATCTCCCCACACTCTGGGAAAGACTTCCAGCCAGGTATTGTGAGGATCCTTGTAGTCCCAGCACTCAGGAGACTGAGGCAGGAGGAGTGCCCTAAATTTGAGGCCAGCCTGAGCTACATAGTGAGTTATAGGCCAGCCTGGACTACATAGTGGGACCCCATCTGGAAAAAAAAGGAGGAAAACAATTCCTTTCTTTTCTTTCTTTCTTTCTTTTTGGTACTGGGGATCGAACTTGGGACCTTGCATTTGCAAGGCAAGCTATAGCACCACTGAGCTAAATCCCCGGCCCCTAAACAATTCCTTTCTATCAGAGTCCAGGAATCCATATGAAAATGCTGGAGAAAGCTTTTGTGTGTTTTTTCTCCAACTTTGGGTTGGTTTTCCTTCTGGCATCTCTGTTCTAAGGACAGTCCCTCTGACAGAGGAAACAGAAATAAATACAAATTTTGAGGAGTTCTTCTTTCTCTGTCACCCCCTAACCTGACAACACTGACCACAAGCAGCAGATCCCTTTTTTTGCTCTGAAAAATGACTTTCTGAAGCCCCACATCAGCTTCAATTCCTGTGCAGATTTCACTTTCTCAGAAGCACCTTAGACATCCATTCCCCAATTTTGCAACCCCTTCTACTTAGGTTCACCTTCTCTTACAGCCTGAGAAACATGTGTGCTGAGGAAACTTTTGTTTTGTTTTGTTTTCAAGACAGGGTCTTAATATGTAGTCCAGGCTGGCCTCAAACTCACATTATTCTTCTGTGTCAGCTTTCTGAGTGCTGGGATTATAGGATGAACCTGGCACTACGGGCTTCTTTTAGGCACTTTCCTTTTGTCACTGCCTTGTGATCCCACAGGAAAGGGAATCTTCTTTGGAAGTTGTGAGGGTTGGAGTGTAGGTCAGTGGTAGAGTGCTCGCCTAGCATGATGTAGGCTCTGGGTTTGAACCCTAGCACCAAAGAGAAGAAAAAAGAAAGAAATAAGGAAAGTTCTTAAACTCTTCAGCATCTTCCTAAGGTGTGACACTGTAGTATTTTCTTTGTATTGTTAAAATATAATGAATACATCTAACTACCATGCCATTTCTCTCTGTCTCAAACTTGAACAAGCCAGTTGCTTTCTCCCAAGCTTCCGGTCACTTCTACTCTGCCAACCAATTCCTCCTTTTGACCAAATTTAGGTGCAGAGCGCAGTTCCCCTTCTTACTTCCCCTGCTCCCTAGGAGATACAGAAGCTCATGCCTCCTTCTGGGCCTGAGCCATGTGGGAGGCATCACTTGGAGAGTAGCTCAGGGCCTGTGGCTGCCAGCAACAGCCACTGGCTGTGGCCACCGGAGCAAGAGACACTGTCTGGGGAGGATAGGACAGACGCCAGGGAAAGCTAGAGAGTCAACTGAGTGACTGGGCAGCCTCAGAGAGGTGGCCAGCTGTCCTCACAACCATGCTCGTGCCAGGGAATAGCCCAGGGGAGGCCTTATCCCAGTGACTGCTGATCACTGTCCTCAGCACTGCTGCTACCACTGCCTGTGACATCAGAGGCTGTGCTGCCACCTCTGAAGCCGGTCAGCATCTTTGCATACCTTGCACCAGATCCATGGTTCTTAGCACACTGTCAGATGGTGGAGTCTGAATTAAGCAACCACACCCTAATATCCAAGAGATAAAATACATTTGTTAATGTAGTATATGTTACCAATATGTATTATTTCCTTGCCAAACATCTCTAAGGTAGGATTAAGGATAATCGTGTTTTATTTACATATTATGTTTTGTTTGTTTGTTTGAGGCAGGGTTATGCTATATAGTTCAGGCTGGCCCCGAAATCACTGTGTAACCCAAACTGGCCTTGACCTCACAGAGATCCTCCTGCTTCAGCCTCCCAAGTGCTGGGATTATAGGTGTGTGCTACCACTCCTGGGTTTTTTAATTTATTTTTGAGACAAAGTCTCATCTGTAGTTTAGGCTGGCCTTGAACTCACTATTTAGCCCAGGCTGGCCTTAAACTCATGGTGATCCTCCTGCCTCAGCCTTGTCAGTGCTGGTATTACAGGTATGTGCCATCATGCCTGGCAGATAACTGTTGGGTTTTTTTTCCAGTACGGAGAATCCAACTCAGGACCTTGTGCTTGCCAGGCAGGTGCCGCTGAGCTACATCCCTGGCCCCAAATAACTGTTTTGGATAAGAAACCCACAGCTCTAAAACCTTCAAAACATAATATTTAAAAACATTTAAACAGTTAGTAAAGGAGGCGTTCAAGAGCAGTGAAATATTTTTACTCGGAGAAGCTAAATATATGTTTATGAAATAGTCAAGAGCTAAAAGAGAAACTCCATGTAGCAATTTAGTGAGGTCAAAATACTACATCACTGTCGGCCTAGCTCTCAAGTATTGTGGGTTGTCCTGACACCCCTTCTGATATAAATTCTAATAGTTTAGGAAACAAGACATTTTCCATAGAGATGTGTCTCAGATTACTGCTGATTACTTACTCCATGTAAGTACTAATCTTTTTCATTCTGGTTTTAAATAATATTTTAAGCATTTACCTTTCTTACAGTCAAGGCACTGAGTTGATGGAATTTACCTCTTTTTCCTGGCTCTACTTGTAGTTATTTTTATATAACAGTTTTATTGAGATCTAACTCACATACCATATAATTCACACATCTAAGCATATGAGGGGATGTTCTTTTTAGTATATTCACAGACTGGAAAGTCAACCACAATTTTAGAATACTTTTATCAGCTCTCCAGGAAACATTATACTATTAGGAGTTACACCCCATTTTCCCCAACCCCTGAGACCTAGGAAACCACCAATCTTTTTGTCTCTCTCTCTATTTGCCTATTTTGGAAATTTCATATACAAAATAGAATCATATGTAATCTTTGTGACCAATTTTTTTCACTTAGCATGTTTTCAAAGTTTATCCATGTTTTTTTTAAATCCATGTTTAGAACTTATCAATACTTCCTCATCTTTCTTTCTTTTTTTTGAAACAGGGTCATACTATGTAGTCCAGACTGGCCTTAAACTCACCATGTAGCTCAGGCTGGCCTTGAATGCCTGGCGATCTTCCTGGCTCAGCCTCCCAGTGCTAGGACCACACCACCCAGCACCACAATGCCTCGTTAGTACTTCATTCTTTTTTATGGTCAAATACTATTCCACAGAATGTATATACAGCTGACTGGTTGTATCTGAGGGCTCCACACCCGTGGATTCAATAATCCATGGATTGAAAATATATACATATTCTTAAACTATGTCTGTAGTGAATACAGGCAGACTGTTTTCCTTGTCACTGTGCCCTAAACAATACAAGAACTATTCACAGAGCATTTATGTTGTATTAGGTGTTGTAAGCAATCTAGAGATGTTTTAAAGGACACAGCAGGATAGGTTATATGCAAATGTGATGTTGTTTTATAAAAGGGACTTGGGAACCTATAGATTTTGGCATTAGAAAGAGTTCCCTAAGGATGAAAGGGATGGTTGTGCTGTATTTCTCCATTGGGCAGTTGATGGACATTTAAGTTGTTTCCATTTTCTGGCTGTCATGAATGATGCTAATATGAACAACCATGGCCAGGTTTTTGTTTGAACTTGTTTTCATTTCTTCTGGGTATCCAGGAATGGAATTGGTGAGAATTATAACTCCCAGCCTGTTTAACAATATTTCTTCCAATGCTGACATTCTCACCCACAGAGTATGAGGGCCTCAATTTCCCCACAACTTTGCCAACACCTGTCTGACATTTTGGTTCTAGCTTCCTTAGTAGATGTGAAGCGCTATCTTGTGGTGGTTTTGACTTGCATTTTCCTGATTATGAACAATGTTAAGCATCTTTTCGTGGCTTATTGGCCACGGGCAGATCTTGTGGAGAAATGTGTGTTTAGGGCCTTTGCCCATTTTTTGTTGTTGTTTTATTTTTTTTTGAGACAGGATCTTGCTACATAGTCCAGGCAGCCTCAAACTCACTACGTAGTCCAGGCTGGCCCTGAGGATCCTGGTGATCCTCCTGCTTTAGCCTCCCGAGGGCTGGGATAACAGGCATGAGCCACCACACACAGCTTTTTTGCCTATTTTTAAATTGAGTTATTTTTCTGTTACTGAGTTACCAAATTATAAGAGTTCATGTGGGGCTATGCCTGCCTCACAAGCGCAAGGTCCTGAGTTCAATCCCTAGTACCAGGAAAAAAAAAAAAAAAAAAGAATTCGTGTGTGTGTGTGTGTGTGTGTGCGTGTGTGTGTGTGTGTGTGTGTGTGTGCTGGAGACTGAACTCAGAGCCACATTAGGCAAGTGTGCTACCACTGAGCTCCACCTCCAAACCTAAGTACTCTTTATAAGGCTTGTTCTTCATGACATAAGTCTTTTTTGGAGCATCTCAGGGTCACTGTGATCTGGAGGGACTGTCACAGAGAGACTGGCGGTCTGCTACACAATGATGTCAATAAAGAACAATAAAAAGACAGATCTCAGAGCATGTGCTTGTAGACTTCCATGTGGTTCCTTCCTGCCGACATCCCTGGTCACCACAGCTCTAGTTATTATTGCTCTGGGTAGAGGCTGCAGGTGACCCAGCCACCCTCATGAATGAGGTGCTGGCTTTAAGACAGTTTCTGCTGTGACATGGGGACTGTCCTTCCTGGGAATCTGGTTTTGGGAAGGGTTAGGTTGGCACTTTCTGTAAGTAGAGAAGGCAGGTTGGACAGCATGGGCCTAATTATGACTTGGGGAGGTATGGGGAGGTGAAATCTCTGAGAAGAGGTGATCCTGTGGCCAGGAGAGCTGGAGCACAGGGTCTCGGGGCAGGGCATTCCCAGGATGAATGGAATTGCATTGCTGGTGCTATGCTCTTGGTAACCGTGGTGAGAAGCCATGCAGAGAAGGATCTCTCTAGAGAGTGGAAGGGTGGAAATTCAGCCTCTGAGTACAGAATTAAGCTGATGGTCACAATTACAATTGGCTCTGAGAGGCTCATCTTTCTCTGGCATGCTGCTGTGAAAAAAAAGATTGCTCCTCCCTGCTTCCGCCCTGCTGTCCCCACCACCCCTTGCACCCAGCTTGCGGCTAAACTGCTCAACTGCCAATTAAACCCACACTTCCCAGCATGCCTCGGAGCAGCTGGAGCCCCAGTCCCTGCCATGCCCTGCTCCCAGCTGAGGGTGGCCTAGCCAAGCAACTCCCAGATCCAGGGTGTGCACCACCAACCTTCAAACCGCACCTGATGCAAAAGCGGGGCCCGGGGCAAGCCCCCCTCTGCCTTCCTTCCTCCCTCAGACTCCCAGGAGGCCCCTTGGGGGTCTCCAGGGGCCTCTGGGCGTAGCTGGGTGTGTAATGGATTTCTGAGTGTCAGACCCCTGCTTTGCACAGTGTGCACCTTGCCCTATTGCTCGGGCCCCTCTGGTCTGTCATCAACACTCCCCCCCCCCCCAGCATTTCCTCACTTCTCAAGAACCCACAGCTGACCCCACCCGCACCCCTCCCTGTTCCAGGAACCTGCCATTCCTTTTTGCTTCCTTTGCCTTCCTGAGGACTTCCCGAGGACTTCGAGGACTTGGGATGCCTTCCACTCTGCCAAGGCTAGGAAGCCAGGCTTTGTAAAGGCTAAACTCCATTTTAGAAACCCTTGGTCCCACATCTATTCCTCTCTCCCTCAGCTGTTCTGCCAAGGAAAATATGTTTGTATGCCACTTCCCATTTTACAGAAGATATTCTCATACTGCACGCTGACCCTTCCTTTCATTACCTGATTTCTTTTTTCCTTCTCTTTCTCCTTCTTCTTCCTCCTCCTCCCCTTCTCATTCTGTTTCTCTTCCTCTTCCCCTCCTCCTCTCCTCCTCCTCCTCCTCCTCCTCCTCCTCCTCCTCCTCCTCCTCGTTTGGTTTTTGAGACAAGGGTTTCATTACATTACCTGGCTTGCCTGGAGCTCTTGGGGTTAAGTGATCCTCCTCCCTCCACCTCTCCAGTGGCTGGGACCATGCCCTTGGCTAATTGACCATATTTCTTGAAAGTGTAGCCATCCTTCCCTGTTTTCACTTCAGCATCCTCCTTTATTAATTAACCAACGCGTGCATCCTGGCTCTCAACCCCACCACACTACTGAAACTACTCTGCAAGACCATCCATCCTTCCATTTTCTATCCTTTTATCCCTCCCTCCCTCCCTCCCTCCATGCAGTCCACAGCAGTTCAAGAACAACTGGTCTCTGGCTCTGTTGTCAGCTCAGAAACACAGCACTGAATATACAGATGAGATTCTTTTCCTTGGGAGCTCAAAATTCAGTAGGTGGGGGGCTTGCCAATAATTGGCCAATTGATAATAAAATATCAAGTAGTGACATAAGCAAAATATGATGAAGAAAAGGCAGAGTGGGGAAAAGACAGTGACGGATGTGGCTTTAGATGCCGTGGTCAGGGAGGGCCTCTGACAACATGTCACTTGAGCAGGAGCCTGGTAGGGGCTAAGGGGCAGGCGGTGGGGACATTCCAGCCTTGGAAGGAGCAAGTGGCAGGTACCCCAGACAGGAGCCTGCTTGGCTCGAGGGGCTGCAAGGGCTTCATGCTTTGAGTGGAGTGGGTGAGGAGGAAAGTGGTGGGACATGAAATGAGAGGGGCTCGGAAGGGAAGTCTTAGGGCCCCGAGCCCACAGTAAGGACTCTGGCTCATATCTGTGAGTTATGGAAAAGGGTTTCTCAGTGACCAACAGATGACTTCCCAAGTCCTCAAGCTCTCCAGCTGCTCCAGAGCAAGTGACACTAAGCTTCGTTCAGTTCAGAAATCTTGGTGAGTGTGTCAGTTCAGGCCTGTAATTCCAGCACTTGGGAGGCTGAGGCAGGAGGACAGCCACGAGTTCGAGGCCAACCTCGACTACATGGTGAGTTCAAGGCCAGCCTGAACTGTATAGTGAGACCCTGTCTCAAAAAACAAAGAAAAAGAAATAAACCTTTTTATTTTTCAATTTACTTATTTATTCTTTTTTTTTTTTTTCGGTACCAAGGATTGAACTCAGGACCTTGCACTTTTGAGGCAGGCAGCAAAACCACTGAGCTAAATACCCAGCCCTGAAAGAAATCTTTTTTAACTCCTATAAGGTGGTAGACTAAGGACTGCTTGGGAAAACACAAATGTGACAAACCATTTTCCCAACCTGCCAACACGGAGTGTTTTGGAGGCAATGCAGAATTGTAACAGATGGCGATGATCCCCCCACCAGCCGTGAACAAAGTCCTAGTGGGGCGCCACGAGGAGCCAGCGTCTGTCCTACAGTCTCCTGGACACAGCTGTGTCCTGACCGCTCACCTTCCATACCCCTCCTTCAGCCTCTGACCTAAGCCAGGCCCATTCCTGACAGTCCAGATCAGGCCTTCCAGAAGATTCTGCCTGACATCACCAGTGAGGGTGCTCTCTTCCTCCCACCCAGCTCCCGGCACCTTGTTCCTACTGTTCAGTGCTCCCGTCTATTCCACCTTGCCCTGGGTCGTGGTTAGTTATGGGGACTCCTTCCCTTCACTATCCCACTGGCAGCTGTGCCCTGGCACCAATAGGATACTTCTCAGGATTGTCATCCTTGACCATCATGGTACCATCAGTGTTTCTAGAAGAGGAAGAGGTGGTGTCCCCCCAGCGGTCAGCTGCTGGTGTTCGTGGCTGGAGGAGGCCTTGGGCAACAGAGCCAGAGCCGCCTTTTCCCTCAGATGGCTGGAGGACAGGTGTGAACCCTCTGGGAAGATCCACCTTCCAAGCCCTCCGTTCAAATTTCCCAGAGCTTGGGGGTCTCGGCACCAACTCTAAGCTTTTCCAAACCTGGCACTGTGAGGTGTTGAGTGCTGCCCATGTGGGCGGTGGCCTCTGTTCTTTCCGGTTTTGATTTTTGGTTCTTAAAACTCCATTCCAAATGAGGGAAATGAAACTACTGAAGCTCCCCTCTCGGCCCACTGATGTGGGGCAAGAGAACAATGGATTCCCGGTGAGGGCCCCAAAGGAAATCCCCTCCCTGTCATGTGCTGGGCCAGGAGAAGCGGGGGTGGCACTAACTCATGGCTCGGCCAGCTCCAGCCACCAATGTGAAGGCCAGGATGGGATGGCTTTTCTGTCTGTGCCAGGCTGAGAGCCCCAGGTTGGGTGGGCAACTCCAGAGCAGGAGTTAGAGTGCCATGACCTTGCCCTCAGAGTTCCCTTTGATCTCCTTGGGAGCCTGAGGAGTCCCACAAGTGACAAAATATTATGAAACTTATGATGCACACCAGTAATCCCAGCACTCTGGAGGCTGAGGCAGGAAGATGGCCAGAGTTCCAGGCCAGCCTGGGCTACATAGTAGAGTTCAAGACCAGCCTGATACCCTGTCTCAAAAAAACAAACAGACAAAAGAAAAAGTTTAGTTTAAAAAGAAAGAAACCTCGGGCTGGGGATTTAGCTCAGTGGTTCCCACACCTGCCTCGCAAGCACAAGGTCCCGAGTTCAATCCCCGGTACCCCCACCCCCCCAAAAAGAAAGAAGCCTCAATAGGCAGCTCCCACAGAATCCTAGTTAGAGTGAGGCTATCACTTCTTCCCCCTCTCTTTCCTCTTAGAGCACACATTTACTGGGCCTCTTTTCATTTCTTTTCTGGTATCGGGGATTGAACTCGGGACCTTGCATTTGCGAGCCAGGCGTCGGAACCATTGAGCTAAATCCCTGACCCCACTGTACCTCTTGATGTGCATTGGAAAGTCTGGTTTTTGGAACACGGGATCCCTACCTTCAGAAGAGTAGAGTGTCCTGGGGAAACAAGACAGAAATCTGAAAATTTAAACAACACAAGCGTTCCCCTGAGGCCAGTGGATGTTGCAGACCCACCCTTGTGGGTTCAGAGGAGGAGGGGCCGGGCTCCGGGATGGGGAGGATAGGGGTGGACAGAGGAGAAGCCACTGTGAGCGACACAGCTCTGTGATGGGGGCGGCACTGTGTGGGGCACTTTATTCTGTGGCTGAGGTGTACGTGTGGCCCGGGAGCTGGGGTGTGGGGTGGCCGGGGCGGGAGGTGTGCTGGGCCAGGGCAGTACACCCAGCTCGTGCTGAACAGCGGTGCTCTGATCCCTGCCTTGGCCACACAGCCAAGAGGGAGAATCGGGGCTCTGTGGGCCCCAGGAAGGTTGTTTTCAGTTGCCAAGCTGACTGGTTCAGCTGCAAGGCTTTGGGTCCCCACAAAGCCAGCTTGGGGCTAGAGGAAAGAGGATGGCATTATTGACAACCAACTGGCTGTCAACACAACCGTTAAGACCTGTGGCCTTTTGCTTTTCATTTTTTCTCAGTACTGAGGATTGAATCCAGGGCCTTTGCGCTGAGCTACATCTCCATCCTTTTCTTTTTGTATTTTTAAATTTTGAGACAGGGTCTCATTAAGTTGCTAAATTGCCTGGGCTAGGCTTGAACTTTCAATTCTCCTGCCTCAGCCTCCCAGAGTTCTGGGATTACAGACATGTGCCACCATGTCTGGGTAGACCATGGGGTTTTAATTTTTTTTTTCTGACTCAAACTTGCTCTGTACAGGTGTAGATCATGGGTTTTTAAAGTTTTCTGGAAGGTAGCAGCTGCCTTTTTTTTTTTTTTTTTTAAGGCAGGGTCTTCCTTTGTAGTTCAGGCTGGCCCTGGACTCACTATGTAGCCCAGGCTGGCCTAGAACTCACAGTGATCCTCCTGCCTCAGCTTCCCAAGTGCTGGGATTACAGGCATGTGCCACCATGCCCGGCTAAGTGGCTGACTTTCTTGAAAGCAATTCTGTAGAGAATTCCCATATATAAAAGGTATAACACAGGATAAGGGGAGAACTCAGGTACCCAAGAGGATCTCTTAAATCTGCAGAACCTGGGTTTAAACCAGCCGGGTAAGGGATGCAGAGGTGAACCATGAAGGGAGTGTAAGAAAGGAGTAGGTGACACACTTTAGATCGATGCAGTGGCTTCTGGGTGGGGTCTACATTGGAGAGGGACAAGATCAGGGGCAGGGAGCCAGTTTAAGGAAGCTGCTGAAATGGTCTAGACATGAGCTGGGGAGGCATAGACCCAAGGATTCATCTCTGGTTGGGTGTGATGGCGCACATATGTGATCCAGCACTTGGGAGGCTGAGGCAGGAGGATCTTTGCAAGTTTGAGGCCAGCCTGGGTTATGTAGCAAAATTCTGTTTCAAAAAAAGAAAAGAGAGAGAGAGATTGATTTGCAAGTTAGAATGGGCAGGAACTGGTGACCAATTGCATGTGAGAAGAGGAATCTCAGAGCTGGGCTGCCTGGGTTGAAGCAGGCCATAGAAGGTCACAGCCACATGGGGAGAGAAAGAGGCTGGGACAAAGGACATGAGCTCCACTTGGGATTCATTGTGTCGTGGTGACTCGGATATCTAAGAATTGAGTGACCAGTAGACAGCTTAAAGTGTGAGTCTGAATGTTCGCTCCCGGGAGAGAATTTTGGAGCTAGAGATTAAAATCCAGGAGTCACCAGCATATTAGTGGACATTAAAGACACAGGAGCAGGGCCTGTGTCTACAGCAAAAGGAAACAGGCCGATCAGAAAAGTTGATTGTGACAATTTGCCCCTGCTTGGTTTGTACCTTGGTGCTATCCATGCCCCCTCGACAGGGCCTGCTTCAGGGGGCAGAGGCTACTTGCAGGCTGGGCAGGAAGGACTGGCTCCTGTTCTCTCAGGGTGAGCAACAAACACCTGGCTCCAAGAGGGTGACCCAGCCCTGCGGGATACCCCAGATCCCCCCAGGAGAGGGGAGGCTGGAGCTGGCTCCCCTTCTTCGGCTGCTATCGAGAAGTGGTGCCGTGGCTATTTGTGCTTCCCCACCAGAGGGGAAGCACCATGGAAGCAGCTCTGAGAGCACAGAGTGGCACCGCTTCCACCTTGGCTGTGTCACTGATGTGCATGCTTTGGGGTTCTGGGTAAGATCTTGCAGGGGCGGTGGACGCATTAGGTAATTCAAGCCCATCCCTGCCAGTGCTGAGAGGCTCAGGGCACTGCCAGTCCATCATGCAGCTCCACTGTGTTTTACTTTTCTTTTTGCTTCTTTCTCCTTCCCTCTCTCCCTTTCTTTCTTTTTTTCTTTCACTCTTCTTTCTCTTTTTCTCCTTTCCACCCTCCCTTCCTCTCCCCTTTTTTCTTTTCCTCCTTTTCTTCCCCCCTCCTTCTACTTCTCCCCTCTCCCTAAAAAGATCTCTTTTAGGGCCGGGATTTAGCTCAGTGGTTCCGCAGCCTGCCTCGCAAGCGCAAGGTCCCTCCCGAGTTCGATCCCCGGTACCCCGCCCCCCCAGATCTCTTGCTGAGCGCATAAAAGATCATTAATGACAACTGGCTGGGTGGACAGACGGACGGGCCATGAGCGCTGCAGCCCAGACTGTCCCCGCATGGAGCCTTGGGGGAGGCTCCTCAGGTCACCAGACCAGGGCCCGAGCTGCCCAACCCTCAACCCCGAGGCGAGCAAGCGCCACCTCCGGTGACCCAGCGCCCCAGTCCGCTATGCTGAGTCGCAGCGCTCAGCTCCATGTGACCTGTTTCCGTCCTTCCTTCCGCAAGCGCTAAAATAGCCGGCGCTAGGCTGCTCTCGAGGAGGAGGAGAAGGAGGTGGCGGCGGCCGAGACGATGCGCCCCGCGGAGCCGGAGCCGGAGCCGCGCGCGCTCGCGGCCGTGAGTGGGGTCGCGGGGGGGCGGTCCCCACGCGCGGGGGGGGGGTCGGGGCTGTAGCTCGCACGTGGGCGCAGCCGCGGCGGCGACGCTGTCAAGAGACCTCGACACGCGACGTGGGGGTGTGGGTTGCGGGTTGCGAGTCCCCCTTGCCTGGATTCGCTCTTTGAGACTCATGCTCAGCTACCTGAGCACATCGACGTGATCTGGTCCCGGGATGCAACTAGGACCCCAGAGACCCTCCGTGCAGGCATTAGTCCTGGACAGGGCCACTGGAGTTATTCGGAGCCGCCGCTGAAAGTGTCAGAGGGAGACTGGAACTCAGGCTCTGCTTTGTTTGCTTTTCAGTACAGCCCAGGGTGGCCTTGAACTTGCTATGTAGCTCAGGCCTGCCTGAAACTCTCCGTGATCCTCCTGCCTCAGCCTCTTGAGTGCTGGGATTACAGGTGTGGCCAACATCCCTAGCTAGAACTCAGGCTCTTCAGACTCTTTTTCCAGGGGTCCTCTGAAGCCTTCCATGCTGCCTTTCCACGTGGGCTGGGTGCAGGGTCAACGTTCATCCACCTGTACCCAGGGGCTGGGCACGAAGGAATTGGGGGCTTTGTGTCATCGGGGAGAGAAGGTGAACACGTGTCCCAGCGCGGTGGGTGCTCCCGGGGGCAGAGGACAGAAGCTAAGAATGGGCCCTGGACAGGACCGATGTGCAGGGGCTTCCTGGGAGGCCGAGGGGACTCCAGGGGACGCAGCCTGTTAGGAACTGTCTGTAGAAGCTTTCAGTTTATGGCCCTGACCCGGCGGATTTCCTGTGCGATGTAACCACGCGCTCCGGGCCACACAGGGCTCAGGCTGCAGTACTTTGTTGGGCTTTAGAGCCTGGGGATTCGGTTCTTTTCTCACGGCCCCCATCTGCTTGTACACGTGTGCCTGGGAGTTCCTAAAGGAGATTGGATCGTGGCAGGCCCAGGGAGAGAAAAAACCTACAAGGCCTGCTTTTAGGTTAAAAACAAAAACCAAAACAGCTTCACAGAGAGGAAGGTGCTTTTATCCAGTGCACAGCCCCCGGGGAACGGGGGATGACTTCTCAAGCACCATCCAAAATCAGCCCCCACAGGTCTAGTGTGGCACCCACGGGCAGGGTCCCAAGCAGAGAGCAGGCTCCGGGGTCTTTGTCCTGAGGTCTGTGGCGATCGCCCTGGCCATCTGTCTTGAGCTTCTACACCAGCGGTGCTAGTCCTGATTGCAACCCATACATATTCAAGTGTGGACTAGACTTGTGGACCCTAGCACAACCCCCTTGTGGGAGAGCTGCGCGACAGCCACTCAGTTAGGGGAGGGTGGGCTTCCCACTGTGACAACAAGCACCACCTTTCTCGGGACCAGCTTCTCTGTAAGCAGTCACAGGTGCTCGTGTCCCCTCCTGTGCCATTATGCATCAGGAACACATTTTTGTCATTTTCCCCCCTTTGATAGAATTTCTTGATTGCACCAATTTTCCCCCCAAAACCATTTTTGTCAACTTGTCAGTGAACACATGTCATGTGCTCAGCTTGTGGGGGACTCTAGGGTGGGCTGGGTGATGATTTCTGAGAGCTCGAAGAGATAAGGCAGGAATGGCATTGCTGTCTGCATCTTCAAATCCTCACACACAACTACTCGACTACTCGATGGGGACCAAAGCCAGGGCCTTGCATAGGCCAGGAAGTCCTCTACCACTGAGCTGCACCCCTCTCCCAGGTTCAATGGTTTCTTTCCTTTCCTTCCCTTTCCTTTCCTCTTTCTTGTGGTGCCAGGGATTGAACCCAGGGCCTCATGCATGCTTAGCAAGCACTATACCACTGAACTGTATGTCCAGCTCTAGGTAGGATTCTCTCAGTTACAAATGACAAAAATCCAACTCAAACAAGAATTAGCAAAGAAAAGATGTATTGTTTAATATAACTAAAAAGTTTCCAGGCAATTGCTCCCAGCATGCCAGGACCCAGGGGCTTCAACATCATTCCTGGGGTCATCTGTGTCCACGCTTGGGTTTTGCTTTCCTCTATGTGGGCAGGAGAATGGCTGCCATGCTCTGAGTCATCCCCACCTGTTTGGCATGGGAAGAAGGAAGGGAAGGGCTGGTTCCCATGAGTTCTACACCTACCTTTGGATTGATTCTCAGGAGCTCAGCTTTCACAATGTGCTTGTTTTTGTTTTGTTTTGTTTTCGGTATTGAGGATCAAACCCAGGACCTTGAGCTTGCCAGGCAGGCATGGTGCTACTGAGCTAAATTCCCAGCCCTACAATGTGCTTAGTATAGACAGTCACTGTGGCTGGGGAAAGAGGACGCTAGAATAGGTCTAGCCTTATTTGTGGGCTCCATCCTGGAGCCAGGAGTTGGCATCAGATCAAATAAACTGGAATTATTTATTATTATTATTACTATTATTTGAAAGTATTGGGGATTGAACCCAGGGCCTTCACACTGAGCTACATCCCTTTTTTATTTTTCATTTTGAGATAGGATCTGGCTAAGTTGCCCAGGCTCAGCTCAAACTTGCAATCCTCCTGCCTCAGCCTCCCAAAATGCTGGGATTACAGGTGTGTATCACCATGTCCTACTTAAATCTGACTTCTTAAGAAGGAAGGGGATTGGCTGTACAACAGAGAAATGTTTTCAACACTGCTGAACTGTACACTTAGATGGTTATAGTGTATATTTTGCCATAATTTTAAAATGTTGTATATTTTACCATAATTAAAAATTTTAAAGAGAGAAAGGGAGGGGGTGGTTTTCCCAAAGGGGAATCAAGGCATTGTTACCCAAAGGAGGAGAAATGAATGTGGGTGACCAAAAACAACTCATTTCAAGAGCTCCTGGAGTCCAGTGCTGAGACCAAACCGCATGTGTCTTTTCTCATTTTAATGCATGAGTGACTTCAGCCTGCACAGGGACAAAGAAAGAAGCAGAGCTCTGTCGGGCCTCTTGCCTTCAAGGTGGGCAGGAGGCCAAGCCAGGTACCAATGATGGGCTCAGTGTGGTCACAGCCCTCTGAGCTCACGGGGACTCCCCCCCTGCAGCCCCAACCCAGGGTGTCACCATAGTCAGGTGCTCCAGCTATTTTCTGCTGCCACCTGCAAGAAAGATAAGGATTGGGAGGGGTTCCCCCTGGGGCTTCTCAGCCTGCTCTTCCGGAGTGGAATCTGAGGGGCAGGGGCAGCTCTGTCCCTCCTGCCTGTCCGGTGTGCCCTAGGGGCCTGGCTGAGGTGCCCAAGGGCTGCAGGCTCAGATTGAGCCCGGGCCACTTCTTTCAGCCTCAGGTGAGTGAATGGCCTTGTTTTCACTGCCCTTGGGGCACCTTGAGACTTCTGGCGGGGCTCCCTGTGGCCACTGTCTGGTGCTGGTAGTTGGGTCCCTCTGAAGACCCGGCCTCTGAAGCTTCCGTTTCAGCCAATCTCCTGGCTGTTCCCTTCCTGTGTGCCCACAGACAGCTGAGCGCTCACGGACACGGGCCCCCAGACATGGGCACATCACTGTCGCCCACCTGGGCCTGAACACAGCTCTGGCTTTGTACAGCCTGTGAGACTAGCAGTCTTTTTGAGTCTTGGATTTCTTATCTGTACAATGGAAATAATAAGGAAGGACTTGAACAGATACTTGGATACCCATGTTCAAATACAGCAGCATTATATAAATGTCTAAACAAAATGCATTATGTGCCACATTAAGCTTTAAAAGGAATGAGACTGGCTGGGTGGCTCACACATGTGTCAATCCCAGCATGCTGGGAGGGTAAGGAGGAGGATCTCAAGTTCGAGCCCGGCCTGGGCAACTTAACAAGGCTGATCCTATGTCAAAAAAACAGTTTTTTAAAGGCAAGGTGGGGAGGAGCTGGGAATGTACCTCAGTGGGGAGGCTCTAGGTTCAATCCCTCATACCACAAGAAAAAAATAAAAAAGGAAGGAAATCCTGATAACACACTATAACATGGATGAAATTTGAACACACTGAGTTAAATGAAATAAACCAGACATGAAAGGACAAATATTACATGATTCCACTTATATAAGAACGTTGACCAGGCAGAATCATAGAGAGAAAGAAGAATAGTTACCAAGGGCTGGGAGAGGGGAGAATGGCAAGCTATTGTTTCATAGATCCAGAATTTCAGTCTGGGTGGTGGAAAAATGCTGGGTGATGGTCCCAACAGTGTGAATGCGGTTAATGCCACTGAGTTGCAGATTCAAGAGTTAAGGTGAGGCCAGGCATAGTGGCACATGCTTGTAATCCCAGTACTGAGTGAGGCTAAGGCAGGAGGATTGCAAATTCTAGTCCTGCATGTCAAGGCAGTTTAGCAAGACTCTGTCTCAAAATTTAAATGGTAAAATAAAAAGGGATGTAGCTCAGTGGTAGACTGCTCTTGGGTAAAATATATACATACATATATCATCACAATAAAAAACTGAAAATTATGCCTAAGTTACAAATATTAAATGAGATCTAAAGTCTGAAGGAAGACTTTGTAACTTCAAGTGCCATTATTATTATTGTTATTATTATTATTTTGTGGTGCTAGAGTGAAACCAGGGCCTTGTGCCACCTATACAAGCATGCTACCACTAAGCTATACCCCCGTGTGCTATTATTACTACTGACCAAGAGCATTAAGTTAAAACCCCATTCAGTCAGACTTATCCAAGAATTCTCTAAAAATTATTATTATTATTGTTATTATTTTGGAATTTAAAAAAATCATAATACTCCCAGTCTTTTGTGAACTCAGATGAGTTCTAGGAGAAAATAATCAGCCTTAAGATAGGTTACTAGCTTAATTTGAGGGATTTTGCAAACAATAAAATTGTTACAGCTGAACACATGGTGGTGTAGGCCTGTAATTCCAGCACTCAGAAGGCTGAGGCAGGAGGATCACCATGAATTCAAAGCCAGCCTAGGCTACATAGTGAGTTCAAGGCCAGCCTGGGCTACATAGCAAGACCTTGTCTCAAACAAAGTTAAATCATTGACATCCATTTGAAGTACTAAAGGGAAAATACCCTGATGATAGCAGTCTATTTTAAAAATCATCAGAAAATACAATAGAGCAAAAAATGGATAGAAGAATAGATAGATGGATAGACATATGGTTAAGTAATTGCAGTAAAATGTTAAGAATAGAATCTGGTGGTCCCTGTCAAATTCTTTTCAATTTGGCTATATATTAAAAATTTTTCATAATAAAATATTAGAGGTGGGGCTGAGGATTTAGCTCAGTGGTTTCGCCGCCTGCTGCACAAGCACAAGAACCCGAGTTCGATCCCTGGCACCAAAAAAAAAAAAAAAAAAAAAAATTAGAGGAAAGTTAAGTTATAGTAATTTCTCACATTCCTTTTCATAAACTTAAATATTAAATAACAAAAAATTTCAAAAACTCCCATAGAGCCTATAAATACCTATTCCATACTATCATATTATACATGAGTTATTGGATTATTGCTTACCTAAACTATCAGGCATACAAGGAGGTGATCCAGGCATTAGGCTTTGAAGGATGAGTAGGAGTTTGTTAGGTGCAGACCAGAGGAAGGGTCTTTCCCAGAGAGACACATAGATGAAATATGGGATTTAGCTAAGGAGAGCCCCTGCTCACCCTTGCATGGACGCAGCTTCTTCATGTACCTTCTCTTGTTTGCTCGTGACACAACCCTTCGAGGTCACCCACAGCCACCGCTGGGGTGAAGGACCCAGGACTCTTGGCCCATGCAGGGTCTTGCACTACAACTTGCACCCGCTTCCTCTGTGGGAAAGATGGTGGCAGGTCCCCCTCTGCATGACTGGGGTGGGTCTCTCATTCACAAAGGTGACATCGCCAGCTCCAGCCAGGTGTGTGGGAGCGAGGTGTTGTCTCGGATGGGAGCGGGCTCTCGCCGGTGAGACCCGTGCCTGAGGCCCAGGGCCGTGGGGCGGGACGGGAACCGCCCTCTGCTGGTTGGCCAGGCTGGCCCTGACCGCATCGGGTGGCCCAGTGACTCAATGCGGCCTCGAGGTCAGGTCAGGAGCGGCTCGGGGTGGGCGCCTGTGCTGGGGAAGCCTTGCCCCACACCCCGGGCCACAGTGGCCCGAGGATCCTCACCCCCAACGTGGGCGCGGGCAGGAGGGTGGAACTGGAATCAGGTACCTGCGCCAGAGGGCTCATGTGTGACCGAGCTGTCTTCGCCCCTACAAATTCCCAGGCTCACACTCAGGGAGCGCACTGACACGACTCCTCACTAGCTTGCCCAGGGGACTGGAGTCCCAGAGGCCAATGTGACCAACATAGCGATAGGCCAGGCTGGGTGTGTTTAAGCCACAGAGACGCTGTGGTGATGGAAACGGAACTGTGGGGGTGGGGGTGGGGGAGGAGGTGTTGAACCCAGGGTCTTGCGCTGAGCGACATCTCTAGCTCCCCACGCGCCTGCCCCTTCCCCTTCCTCTTCCCTTCGCCTTCCAACAGAGTCTCACTAAGTTGATAAATCGCCCCGGCTGGACTTGAACTTGGGATCCTCACGTCTCAGTTTCCCAGAGTGCTGGGATTACAGGCATGTGCTACCACTCACAGTTTGAACATTCTTCTAAGGTCTGTTTCAAAGCCAGGCGTGCTGGCACATCCCTGTAATACTCACGACGAAAAGCAGTGTTCATAATAAAACTTGTTTTGTCATTATTCAGTGTTCTCTTTTTCACTAACGCCAACCATAATCCTGTTAAGCACACTCACAGTAATTTCCATTTTAAGTATCTATAAAAAATTCTTCACTTCAATGATATTCATTAGGCTCTGATGAGGACATTTTAATTTTTCAGTTATAATAGATTTATTCTACACCTTTAAAACTTGTTTTAATATAATCATTGAAGTTGATTGTTGAAAATTAGAAAATACAAAGAAGCAAAAATGTATATATGGAAGTTCTCCCCACCTTTGAGATTCTGATGGATACCCTTGCAAGTATTTTCTCTAAAATATGCAGAGCCTGGTATGGTGGTGAATAGTTATAATCCCAACACTTGGGAGACTGAGGCAGGAGGATCACTATGAGTTCATAGGCCAGCCTGGGTTACATAGTGAGACTCTTCAACAAAACAGAACAAAACAGCATTCTTTTTAACACATTTGGGATTATATTATACATTCTTTCTTTTAAAAATGTCTATTATAGGGACTGGGGATTTAGCTCAGTGGTTCTGTTGCCTGCCTTGCAAGCACAAGGTTCTGAGTTCGATCCCTGGTTAAAAAAAAATTATTATAAACATCTTTCCATATATAAATGTGTATCTCAAAATTTTTTTACTGGAGCATACTGTTCGTATCATATAGTTATATCATAATGTATTTACCCATTTTTTTCAATGGGCTTTTGATGGTTTCCACTTCTAAATTATTATTACTAATGCTTTAATGAATATTCCTTTAAAAGCAGTTTACCTGCTTTGTCCCTTAGGACAAATTCCTAGAAACGGAATTACTGAATCAGAAAGAATCTGTCCTTTCAAGGTCTTTGAGACATTGTCCTAGATTGTTCTTCAGAAAAAGTGTGCCAACTTGCTCTTCTGATTTTAGGGGCTGAGACAATTCTTAGGAGGAAAATAGACCTCAAAGTTATTGTATTGCCTGTATTGTAACAAATTCTTTTAAAAAGGAAAGCTAGGGAAGCAGATTGTAAGCTATGAATTCATGCCACAGTTCTAAATGCTATATTGTCCCAATCCTCAATTTGAAAGTTTTTTTAGAAAATGTGTCCACTATTTGAATATTATTGCAAAACAGAAATCTACTAACTCACAAAAGAATATAACTAGTTTTTTTCATTTTCTTTTATAATTGATGTAGTTCATTGCAACATCACAATTTTAAAGTATCAGTAGTTAAAAGTACACAAGGACACTTCTCCAAAGATATAGAAATGATCAATAAACACACAAAAAGATGCTCAATATCTTTAGTTATTAGGGAAATGAAAGTCAAAGAACAGTGAGAGCTGGGTGTGGTGACCCACGCTTATGATACCAGGCCTCAGAAGGCTGAGGCAGAAGGATCAATTGCTGTGAGTTTGAGGCCAGTCAGGGCTACATAGTGAGTTCAAGGCCAGCCTGAATTATAGTGAGACCCTGTCTCAAAAAAACAGTCTGGAAAGTTAGCATTGAGACAACACAATTATTTCATGGAGTCTGTTTTCAAAGTTTACCCCAATAGAATATTCAAAATTGAATTCTGAAAAGATAAAAAAGCCAGGCATGGCGGCACACATCTGTGATCCCAGCACTTGGGAGGCTGAGGCAGGAGGATCACTGCAAGTTTGAGGCCAGCCTGAGCTACATAGTGAGACCTTGTCTCAAAAAACCAAAAAGAAAAAGAAAATATGAATAAGTGTCCCAGTAATGCTCCTATAGTCATTAGATGAATTGCTTATCTGCTGGTTTCTTCACTCTAAACTTGCCATTTTGCCTTTGTGAAATTAATAGGGAATTTTTAGAAAGATGATTTAGAACTATATTAATATCTTGTTTCCCAAACAAATTTCACTCTATAGTTTAAACATCTCTTAGTGATTCCTGTCTGTGGGTGCATTTTGATGGATCTTTCCCTCCCCTCCCCTCCCCTCCCCTTCCTTTTTTCTTTTCCTTTTGCAGTACCAGGGTTTTGTGCATGCTCCATGAGCCCTCTGCCACTGAGCTATTTTCCCATCCTTACAGGACACACTTTGAAAAATACATTCCTAAATGCAGATTTGGGCCACTTTATTAAAATGTTCGGGAAGCATTATAAAGTTTACATGTGCTTTTTTTTGAAATACTGTGTACAGTTTTGTCCTTTGCAGGTAAGCTTATTAAAGAGTCAAGTCCTATTTTAATTCGGTTCTTCTTGCTACCAGGACGAAACATTTGAGCCAGCTCCTGGGATTAGGGTGGAGGGCTGGTTAGCATGAGAAAACATGAACTTGGAAATGGACTCCGCCAGGTGAATAGAAGTTGGGAGCCCCTGTAGGCAGCTCCTTCCATCATGGTCCTTCCTCATGTCATTCTTCCCATTCTCTGACCTCTGCCCTCAACTGACTTTTTGTTTGTTTTTTTGAAACTGTCTCGCTATGTAGTTCAGACTGACCTCGAACTCATAGCATGATCCTCCTGCCTCAGCCTCCCCAGTGCTGGGATTATAAGCATGTGCCACCATCCCCAGCTACTGTTTTATGCTTTTCTGTTCATATGCCTTATTTTCTCCCTCATGGTATCTGCTTCCCCATGGAAAATCTCAAAAGAAATAATCTCTCTCATGTCTCTGCATTCTCTGACCTCTAATTTCTCCTGCTAATGACCTGGTTCCCTTGTTTCTCATCCATTGTTCTTGTCATGTGAGGATTGCCCATCCTTGGTCAAGTGCTTCCCCGAGATCTGGCCGCTCAGTGGTGGGGAAATCATGTGACTCTCCTGGGGACTGGCCTTCCAGAGGTGACTGTGGGGATGGTGGAGACAGCAATCGATCTGGCAGTGGAAATTATTTTAGTTTATCAATGTATTTCCAGATCTGCAACTGGGACATATGATAAAATACTTTGACGCTCCTACCAGGAATAACAACTCATCTGGGAGCTCTGGTATGAATGCCAAAATATTAGTTTTCAGGATATGTTTAAGGTTTGTGTGTATCTGCACTTTTAACTTAACAAATGTTTACTGAGTGTCTTCCTGAAAAGAATATTGAAAAATGTCTACAAAAAAAAAAAAAGAAAAAGAAAAATGTCTAATAAAAATTCCTGGAAAATTTGGGACAGGCCTACCATAACTTTCTCTCCCTCTTTAGGAACTCCAACATCTATTTCATATTCCTCATTTTTAAAAATTTTGAAACTTTTCAAAATTACAGAAAATTAAATAGTACAATGCTAAATTGGCCAATTGGTAGTATTTTGCTTCACTTTTCCCCACTACTTTCCCCAAAAGTAGGTTACATAAATTATAGACCTCTTGAAACTTTACCCCTAAATACTTTAGCATGCATTTCTTAGGCATTAGGGTACTTCTTCATGTAACCTTACATCATTATCAGAAAATTAGCAATAACCTGATAATTTCATGGGTGTATCATACCATCTGCAAACAGATCATTTAGTATATATTTATATTTTCCCAACTGTCTCAAAACTTTCTTTCAGAGATTTTTTTTGGGGGGGTGGGGTACATCAATCTGGGTTGGAGGTTGTTTTCTTTTAGGGCTTGAAATACTTCACTCTAAGCTTTCCTGGACTTGAGGGTTTGTGTTGAGAAGTCTGCTGTGATTCTGATGGACTTTCCTTTATAGGTGATTTGTTTCTTTTCTCTAATAGCTTTTAATATTCACTTGTGTTGAATTTCTGGAATTTTGACTATTATATGCCTTGGGGTCAATTTTTTTTTAATCATGGGTAATTGGAGTTCTATATGCCTCACTTATCTATACGTCAAATTCTTTTTCCCTGTTTGGGAAGTTTTCTGCCATTACTTCTGAGAACAGGTTTTTTATGTTATTTGTGCTATCTCCTGCTTTTTCATTGACTCTAATTAATTTTATGTTATTCTTCTTTGCATCACCGCAGCTGTTGGACTGATTTTGCACGATCCCTTGCTATTTTTAAGAAATCTTTCTTTTCATGATTGCTAACAGCAATCCTGTCTTCTAGATCTGATATTCTGTCCTCAAATTGCCTCATTCTGCTATGTATACTTTCAATGGAATTTTTAATCTCCTGTATATCTATTTGAATCTGTTTCATGGATTCCATTTCTTTCCTATGTTGGGCATTCATGGTTTCCATCATTTTCCTAAGACCCTCTATTTTTTTTTTTAATCTGTTAATCATTTCATTATGGTCACCATTTCTGTAGTTATTTGGGAAACTATTTCTGATTTAATTATTTTTCTAGAGCCTCATTCATCTAGTTTGTTACTTCTGCTGTTACTTCAGAATCCAGGTGGGGGGTTTTGAATTGTTCCACTTCCTTGCCCCCTGCATTTGGTGAGCTGGAAGTTTGGGGTTGCATCTTGTTTAAGTGTATTCTCATTTTCTTTTCTTTTGGTTTCATTCCTGGGTTGATGCTTGTAAATTGCTTATGGCAAGTAGCTTTATTGCTAGTATTTAGAACTCTTAGGAAATGACTACTTCTCAGAGGTGTCTTCCAGGTGTAGCTGTCTTTTGGGTTTTGAGTCTTTTGCAAGATCCTACCTCTTCAATTTACTAGGTATGAGAAGCTGCTGCCTATTTGTCCTAGCCCCTGGTTCTTTGTCACTAGCCTATAGTATTGTTTATGATCCTTAGGCAATCTCAGTCTTGGCATATCAGAAAGAAGAACTGATTAGAACACCTATGTTATCTTGGCTAAAGCAGTACGATCAGCAATAACAATAGCATCAAACATAGCCTAGAAAATGACATTAATTTGTCACCCTTAATTTTATTAATTTGCCACCCTTAATCATATGAACTAGATTTGTGGTTATATAACAAAATCCAAAACAAACCAGAAAATTGTATATAGTTAAATATGCCCTTAATACAGCACTTTTACCCTCATGGGTAAAATTTAAAAGGGGTTAGTGGAAAAAAAAATAGAGAAATAGAAGAAGAGGAAAAGATTAGAAGTAAGCCTGGAGGACAAAGGAAGATTATGCAAACTTTGGGAAACTGGTGAAAAAGATAGGAGGAAAAGAGAGAAGGAGGAAATAAAAATAAGATCAGAAAAAGAACAAAAAAAATTAGAAACAATGTTCACACTCGTAAAAACAAGAACAAAAATCTAGAAAAAGAAAACAAAACAAAAACAAGAAAATAAGAAAAAAAAAAGTCCACTTCTAGGCATGTCTGTGCTGTCACTGGTAGATAGAGTGGGCAGACAGAGTCCAGATCTATGTTGATTAATTCCTACAAGCGAGCCATAGATTTACAGCAGGGTAGTGGGATAATCCCAGCAAGCCTCTACCTTTAGTTCTGAAGCTCAGGCTGGTTTCTTGCTGTGAGGCTGGAACCTGTTTTGTTTAGCCTGCAACACTCCATGTACTTCATGCTAGCTTGAACTTGGCTCTTGACCTTCTGCCAACTTGAATTCAGTTCTGCCTCACCCTGATGAGCCAGTCTGCAGCTGGTCTGAGTTCCAAGTTCAGTTGATCTCTCTCCAAGACAGTGACTGGCCAATCACCTTCTCCTGGGTGACCATCTGAACCCAAATAATTCACTAGCCACTGTAGTCCACTGCATCCACTGCTCTGTCCTACTGATGTGTTCTCCATGGAATCCTCTGAGGTTGCCAATAGTCACATGCATCTGCAGGTTCAAGCCACCCCTCCCACAAAGTGAGTCAAGGCTCAAGAAGAAAGTGTCACTGCCTCCTTCCTCTTCGTTGAAGTCTCTTAGCTCTCCCCATAGGCTTCACTTTTCACTTCAAATCCTTGCTGGGTCTTCTTCCTCACATTGGTATATTCCTGTATTTAGACACCAAATCTCAGAGAGGCTGTTTCTCTCCTGCTCACCATTCTGCCATCTTCCTTTTTTTGGTTGAGACAGGGTCTCACTGTGTAATTCAGACTGACCTTGAATTCACTATGTAGCCCAGGATGGCCTCAAACTCATGGCTATCTTCTTGCTTTGGCCTCCCAAATGCTGCGATTACAGGTGTGTGCCACCACATTTGGCTTCTTTCAGAGATTTTTAAAAATCCAAAATCCACTCAGGATTCATGCATTGCACTTAGTTATTATGCTTCTTGTAATCTAGGACACCACCACCCTGCACTCTCCTGGGATTGAACCCAGGGCCTTTACACTGAGCTACATCCTCAGCATTTTTTAAAATTTTGAGACAGGGTCTCACTAAGTCACTCAATTGCCCAGACTGGACTGGAACTTGTCATCCTCCTGCCTTAGCCTCCAAGAGTGCTGGGATTACAAGTGTGTGCCACCACACCTGGTTCTTTCATTTTTCAAGACTGAATCTTTAAGAATCACAGTCAGGGGCCAGGGATTTAGCTCAGTGGTTCTGCTCCCTGCCCCACAAGTGCAAGGACCTGAGTTAGATCCCCGGTACCAAAAAAAAAAAAAAAAAAAAGAAGAAGAATCCAAGTCAGTTGTCACCAGCTGATTTGTAGGACATCACACCTCCTGCATCTGTGATGGATCATGGCTGGATTCATGTCATGCATGCATGGCATGCATTTTTGGCAAGGGGACTGTTGGGACGGCCATCTGTGTTTCCAACATACCACTCTTGGGGACTCAGAATGTCAGGTGGCCTCTCCATGGGAGATGCTAAGCTTGGACATTGGTGAAGGCTGAAGTTACCCTAATGTTTTTTGCTAAGAATCAAAGGGACCAAAATCTCTTGCCTAGGGCTGTTAAATTCTTCTTGGTACAGGAATTGTTTGCAGTGGTCACAGACTGAGGTGGGGTTTTTTTGGTACGGGGGATTGAACTCGGGACCTTCCACTGTCAAGGCAGGTGGCGGAACCACTGAGCTAAATCCCTGGCCCCAGACTGAGGTTTTGTTCTTAATTCTCTGGCCTTCCCTTTCTCCCAAGAACCTAGTTGGGAACTGCTCCTTAAAAGAAGTCAGACATGGGGCCAGGGATTTAGCTCACTTGTTCTGGTACCTGCCTTGCAAGTGCAAGGTCCCGAGTTTGATCCCCGGTACCAAAAAAAAAAACCCAAAACACAAACAAGCAAACAAACAAAAGAAGTCAGATTTGTGGAACCCTCTGTCTAATATAGCACTGCAGTTATGCTTCTTGATTATTCATGGGCGTCACTGTCACACTGTCACTCTGCTCCTGCATATTCTGCTTCTGCAGATTCCCTCCTCAGACCAATCTGTAAATAGTCTCTCATACAAAGCACCCTCATAGCTTCCCCATCCCACTACACCTCTTTCTTTAACTACAGCCTTTTCAGCTTATCTAATTGTTTTGAGGGCAAAATCCTCAATGTGGCGATCAATCGTGTATTCGTAACACTTGCTAACAGCTCCCTTAGCACAGAGGTTCCTGTCCCCCGAAGTGGCTCTAGTAGCGGGTGGGAGGGGTGGGGAGAAAGGGAAGCATCTGTTCTGTCCTGGGAAGAGGGCTCTGTTGCCCAAGCTGTCCGTCTTGGACGCTTCCCAGGACTGTGACTCTGCAGAAGCCTTCTGTAGCTGCCCAGTCTACATCGGTGTTTCTTAACCTAAATGGTTACTATTTTGGAGGGTTTTTACCTCTTTTCAGAGTCATTGTATTATGTACCTTTTCATGTACTGCTGAATTCAAGGCCATTGTCAATTGTCAACCAGGAAACAGAAATCACTCAGATTGCTTGAAACAGAGGAGACTTAATTCAGGAAACTGGTAACATATGGTAGAAGAGCAGAAAGGCCAAACTGACAATAGATGGTCAGTGAGACATCAGCAATTTCCCTAGGTAAGGTGAGGATGGAAGCAACATGGGGCAGCTGATCGTAGGGGTCACCAGGGTGTCTCTGTCTGTCCTGGGCTCTCCGTCCCTTCCTGAGACTCTTACTGACCAAATCTGCTGGAAGCCAGCTGATCTGTTTGGGAATCAGTGCGTTCAGAAGCCAGGCCCTGCCACCCAGGGTATAGAAGAGCAGGGAAGATGGGAGTTTCAGGACAAATAGCTCTCAACCCGCACAGTCATCTGTCCCTGGGATTAGTCATCTGTTCCTGAATCATCAATGTAAATTTCTTAACCCAACCTTCCTGTTTACCTTTTACATGTTTAATTAGTATCATGATACAGTCATCCTTTCAGCCAAATTATTCACTCTTTTTTTTTTCCTGCTTTGTGTAGCTGTTGACTTATCTTGGAGAAGACTAACAACCATTTCCCTAGCTCATTGGTGTCTGGAACTCAAAAATAATAATTATGTTATTAACTACCTTTACAGTTAATGAAGCACTTTCACATATACTATGTGATTTTCAGAAAACTCTGTGAATACTTATTATGATTCCTGACTTATAGAAGGATTGTCCAAGTCTTGAAGACTCTATATAAATTGCTCAAGTATAAAGAAGAAGTAACCGAGCAAGAATTCAAACTCTGGACTGTTGAGTTTCAAAGTCTATAATCTTCCCACCAAATTCTGCTGCTTCCTGCCAGAATGGGTTGTTCTGGGACATAGCAAGATTTTTTTTTTTTTCTGAACTGATTGGCTACACTTAGGAGAAAAGAGAGGCTATATTTTAAATCTGCAAAATTCCTGGTGACCCACAAATGAAAAAAGTTACACTCCTGGGTGTAAGGGACACCAGGGCTATGTAGCGTTCATCTGAAGTTACACTGCAGCTGAAGAACCGTACTCTTGCCCTGTACCCCATCAGCACTTCAGTAGATGGGGCTGGCTGTGCTAGAAAGATCAGAGTCACAGCAGCATGTTGCAGCCCAGACCTGACGGGAAGGGAGGGAGTCTGTCTACAGTTCCCGTCTCCCCATCTCTCCTCAAAACAACACTGGACAGCCAGTAAAATTAGAATGTCAGATAAACAATTTTTTAGCATAAGTTTGTCTCTGACATTCAAATGGCGTCTTGGCATTTGCTAAATCTGGCAACCTTGTCTCGATCAAGGTGGGTGGTGATCCCAAGGCTTCAGGATGTGTGGGAGGAATCGGAGCACAGGAGCCCATCTGGCTCTGCTTTTGCCATCTGTGTCCTTGAAGGCCAGGAGGTAATAATCCCTGCACAGGTGCAGAAGTAGAAGGAGGGCTGGAGAGGGGATTCCCAGATCTGCAAGTGCATCCTGCTGAGTTCTGAATCACAGTTTCTCTCTGTGGTCTGGAGAAGTGACCTGGCCGTAAGTGAAGTCTGAGGGTGACTCACCTGGATCCACTTAGGTCTTCTGCTACACTGTTTTCACCAGGAAGGGTTCAAATCTTAACAGAAGTTAAAATTAGTCCTTGAGATGGGTAAACTTGGGATGGGTTAAGGGAAAGAGGAAGGGGCAGATGGTGGCCTCAATGCACCAGCAGATATGTGAGTGGCATGGAGCAGAGAGGGAGGCTTGGGTGAGCACTCTGCTAAACTGAGGCGATTCCTGAACCTGCCCAGGGATGTCGCAGGAGGATGGAGCAGAGGGAATGCAGAGCCAGGCACTTATCCCTGATTCTGAGGAATGCAGAGCTGGGAGGGGCATCCATGGGTTCCAACTCTCCTAACAGGAGGGCAGTCTGCAATGGCGCCCACAGGGAGAAGGTACTGGCCACTCATCCTGGAGCGCGGGCAGCTGGACCTGGGGCTGCTCTCAGCCCTGCCACTCAGTTGATCTGGAAGCCTAACAGGCCATTATTACCTCTGGGCTTTTGTCTGTTCCCCTGTAAAATGTGATGGAGGGGCATAATGTTGCATGGTTCCTCTCAGTTCTAAAATTCTGTTGGTAAAGGTACAATTTCAAGCCTTCTCATGATTACTGTTCTGTGTGCCCTGGCAGGGCAGGAGGGCTGATGGCCACCCTTCATCAGTAATCTTTATTACATCTGAAGATGTTTTTATTTTCATTTTCTCCTCAGGTTTTTTCCTCTATACCGGTAAAATATCGAAATTCTTCTTTCTTTCTTCTTTTTTGAGACAGTGTCTTGCTATGTAGCACAGGTGGGCCTCGAACTCGTGGTGTCACCATGCCTAGCGAAAATTCTTCCTTCAAAGGGCTATGTTTAAATGAGTTAACCAACAAAATCTTTTTTCTTTTTTCCTCTGTGTGAACTGCAGCGAATTGAGTCCAGGGCATGCTAGGCAAGCACCCTACCACTGTACCATCGGTAGCCCCTAGATCTATGCTTTTTTTTTTTTTGAGATAGTCTTGCTGTGTAGTTCAAGCTACTCTTGAACTCACTATGTAGCCCAGGCTGGCCTCAAACTCTCAATGATCCTTCTGCCTTAGCTCCTGAGTGCTGGGATTAGAGAATATACCACCACAGCCAGATTTTCAGCATATATTTCTTGATCTTGTGCGGTGCATCAGGCAGAGTTGAACTGAAGGGAGGAAAACTTCAACAGAATTACAAAGCCAGGGCCACTCAAGGTGTCCTAAGGCCTGTTTGAGTCCTTTGTTTCTCCTTCTGTGATGGACTCTGGAGTTTCAGAGTTCAGTCACCTGCCCATCAAATGGAAGGGGCAAAATGAAAATGAGTTCTTGTCAATGGTTTTGTTGAAAGTGTTGGTTAACATGAATGACCTGAGTAATCTGTGCGTTTCCATCTCCATTAGGTATGGGCCTCTGAGACCAGACATAATGGGGAACTGGCTCCTACCCAATGCAAAGCAGCCTTCCGGGATGTCCTTGTCTTACTTGCTTCTTCCCTGCCTCTGTCCACAGTGTTGCACTTGAGATGGAGCTGCTGCCCCTGTGGCTTTGCCTGGGTTTTCACTTCTCGGCCCTGCAATGGAGGAATGGAAGTGGCGTGGCCACAGCAGCTTCCCAATGGGGCTGCAAGTTGGTGAGTCTCTCCTCAAACCCTAACTTCTCTTTTGCTCCTGTCATAACAAGGTTTGGTCTGCTCAAAAAGCTGATGGGTTGTCAATGAGAGGACAGGGAGTGAACGGGCCTGACTCATTCTGTACCTGATTCGCCCAGTGCCATGTGCAGCTGCTCTTTAACCAAATGTCCTCAAGATGGTGCCTGGGGAAAAAGCCAGGCAGCCCCTGTCCCTCCTTTCTCATACCTGCTGAAGGCAGGAGGCCCCAGAGACAGGCCGAGGTCAGCCATTTGGCACAATAACATCTTGGTAAAAGTCCGAGCTCCACAGGCAGTATCAGAACTGCTGGGGGAGGCAAACTAGAGCTGGAGCAGCCCTGCCTCTGCCATTCTGTGTGAGCCAACAGCAAATGCTTAGACAGCCCACAGTGAGCAGCTGCCCACACTGCACTGCGCAACAGCTCCGTGGCCATGCTTAGGTTAAGAAGATCCAGACAGTGGATTCCTGAGCCCCGACAGCAGCCTTCTCTGCGGCTCTCAGCCTATATGCAGGAACAGACTTAGGTCACAATTCAGTTCATTTCCAAAAACTCTCTCCTTGCTGACAACCCAGTGATATCAAAAGTACGCTTGAGGGCCGGGGATGTAGCTCAGTAGTTCTGCTGCCTGCCTTGCAAGCACAAGACCCCAAGTTTGATCCCCCGTACTGAAAAAAAAAAAGAAGTATGCTTGAGGAACATGCATTTAATAAACATTTCTTGAGCCCTGCTATACTCCAGGCACTAGGGATACAAACTGGTTGTCAGAGCTAATACTTACATTCAGGAATTCTTTCATTTGTTTGTTTTGTTTGTGGTGCTGGGGAAAGAATGTATTCTTTTTTCTTTTTTTTTTGTTTTGTTTTGTTTTGGTACTGGGGGATTGAACTCGGGACCTCAGGCTTGTGCAGCAGGGGTCGGAACCACTGAGCTAAATCCCTGGCCCAAAGAATGTATTCTTAAAGCTGATTCATCTTTTTTTTTTTTTTTTTTTAGACAAGGTCTCACTATGTAATTTGGGCTGGCCTTGAACTATGTAGCCCACACTGGCCTTCAACTCCAAAGCAGATTAATCTTAAAAAACCAACCATCAGGGCCGGGGATTTAGCTCAGTGGTTTTGCCGCCTGCTACGCAAGGGGAAGGACCCGAGTTTGATCCCCACTGCCAAAAAGAAAAATCAACCATCGTGGTTCTGAACCACTTGTAGTAACCACTAACCACCAGGCTGGAGAAAGCTCCCGTATGTAGGAGTTATAAACTTAATGACCCGGTTTAAACCCCAGCCCACCACTGATTAGCTGGTGACATTGGGGGCACTTTATGTCACTGCTTCCTCATCTGTAAAATAGAGGCAACAATAATAGAATAACACTTGGGTGCTATGGTGATTAAATGAGTTAATATGTGTATAGCACTCAGGACAGTACCTGGTCTGTGGTGAGTGCTCTGTGTTTTTATTTATTATCATTAGTATTATTAATAATCTCTGCTACCTTTGACCTCCACCATTCCCTTACAGAGGCAACAAAAGATTAACCTCACAGTAGCAATTCAGGGATCTCCAGCCACAGGAAGAGAAGGGAATAAATCATGAATTCTTTGACCACCTTACAGGGTTCAGTGTAGACTCTGGCACAGAGCTCAAAGAGTAGATTTCCTGAAGCTCTTTTGATTTCAGGACTATGTGTTTGAGAGTCCAGGTACCCTCCATTGTCCCTCATTACATCAGTCATTTGAAGTGAAAGTCAACATGGTAAGGTTTCCTAGGGCTCTGATGTCCTTGTAGTCCTGGGTGGCACTTGAGAGTATCAACAGGGGATTACCAAGGTCTGACCCTTTGACTACAGCACTTGTAGTAGTTTTTTTGTTTTTGTTTTTGTTTTTTTTGGTACCAGGGATTGAACTCGGGACCTTGAGCTTGCAAAGCAGACGGCTGAACCACTGAGCTAAATTCCCGGCCCAAGAGTTTCCCAATCTTGAGGAAAACCCCTAACCACAACACTTTTCAGAGAGTCCCCATGGGAGGAGGAGACCAGCAGTTACTCAAATAAAGAAATATAACTTTGTCTCTGGGTGGGGAGATTCAATTTGGTAAAATGTAAGTTTTCCCCAAAATTAATCCATAATGGTAATACAACCCCAATCACAATTCCAAAGATATAGTTAGGGTAGGGAGAGTGGAGGTGTGAAAGGAACACAATAGATTCATTCTAACGTTTTCCTGGAAAATTAAAGTAACTCAAAGGCTCAATGGGGAGATTAAGTAGATCATGCTACTAATTATAGCTAATATTTATTAAGCATATCATGCTAATAAGTACAGCTAACACTTATTAGGCATAATAAATGGGTTTTTTTTTTGGTACCAGGGATTGAACTCGGGTCCTTGTGCTTACGCAGCAGGTGGCGAAACCACTGAACTAAATCCCCGGCCCCATAATAAATGTTTTGCATAAGCAATTATACTCAACACTAAAAAAAATTACAAGTATAATTTCCATTTTGCAGGACAGATAATGGAAATCCTTGAAGGGCTGGGGATTTAGCTCAGTGGTTCCACCACCTGCCCTGCAAGCTCAAGGACCTGAGTTCGATCCTCAGTACCAAAAAAAAAAAAAGGAAATCCTTGTGGTTAGGTAACCATCTCAAGGTCACTCACTTGATAAAGAGCAGAGCCAAGGGGCTGGTGTATAGCTCAGTGACCCAGCACACACTTAGCACGTGTAAGGCCCTGAGTTCAATCCCCAGCATCAAAACAAACAAACAACAAAAGCAGAGCCACAGGGTGTGGTGGCCCACGGCTGTAATCCCAGCACTCAGGAGGGTGAGAAAGGAGGATTACTTCAAATTTGAGGCCAGCTGGGGCTACATAGTGAGTTTGAGACCAGCCTAAACTATATATAGAGACCCTGTCTCAAAAAGAAGCACAGAGCCATGATAAAGTGACCTAGAACAGTTGCTATTCATGCAGGGAACTAACTACTACAGTTCCTGAAAAGTGTGCTGAAATTTTTTACTGCCAAAGCAATGTATCATATATTAGTGAGAGAGAAGGAAAGTTGAAGTTACTCTACAAGCTGTTCATGCTTTCATTTTTCTTAAAAAAAAAAAAAAAAAAAAAAAAGGTATATCTCTAGAAAAGAGCCAGAAGGAGATGTAACAAAAAGTTGACGACATTTCTCTGATGGAGGGGATGAGATTACTGAAGAGTTTAGTTTCCTATTTTTCAATACAACATCATTTTGTAATTATTAGAAGGTTTTGTTTTAAAAATCAGTAAGGAACTTGAGGCTGCAAAGGTGAGTTCTTGCCCAGGGTCCAAAGCTAGCAAGTGGCAGAGCTGACCAGTGCCCCAACCTGGGCCGCTTCCTCTCCCTCAGGACTTTTCTCCTTGTTCCACCTGCCCTCAGGGACTGAACCCACAATTTTTGGCCATCGCTGGGCCTGTCTTACTGACCAGCTTGTAGAAAGGAATAACATTGCTCCCCTAATTTACCATTTAAAACTTTTTTCCTGGACACCTACCTGACATCCTGCAGCTAAACTGTTTTTGCCAATTTTGCCACACGTGGGCGGGAAGTAAATTAGCCTGGTTTGTGTGATTTCTGCAGTGAACAGGGCTGCCCCATCCCTCCTGCCTGCTTACACTCCACAGATCATGTAGAAGGGCATTTGGGAAGAACAATGAATTAGGCATTGGGAGCCCTGTGCTCTGGTCCCAGAACTGCCACTGGCTCTTCCCTTCTTTCTTCCAGGCCACTTTACTTCTCTGTAGAATGCAAATGCTGACCAACTTGAAAGACTTTCAAGCTGTAAGATTTATTGATACAGAATGTAAAGAAGCTTCATAGGCAAAATTACTTTGGGTGAGATGAAGCTGTCATAGTGTTGCTGGTTGTTGGTGGTGACTCTGTTAGATACACAGATGTTATGTCACATTGATGACAATCCAATGGGAGCCATGTTCCAAGTGGCAACTGTGTGTTGGGCACTGGGCTAAACTCTTCACAAGCAACTCCTTTCATCCTACAATCCTCAAAAGTAGGTAATGTTTTTATCCCCATTCTTTTCAGAGGAAATAACAAGCCTAGGCTAAATTATTTTCCCAAGATCTCAGAGAAAATAAATGGCAGAGATGGAGTTCAAATCCCAGTAGAGACCTAGTCTGCAATCCCCATAGTTACAACATGGCAGGTATAACTGTCACCTCTCAGCACCTGATGAACAGGGGGTCAGGTCTTTTCTAACACACTGGTTTAAGTGAGGCTTGGCACTCTGCTCCTAGCTTGGGTTTTTTTTGTACCAGGCATCAAACTCAGGACCTTGCAGTTGCCAGGCAGGCACGGCACCTACCTATTTTTTAAAGTGTGAAAGTAAAAAACATTTTCCTACCCTGTTTTATTATTATTATTATTATTATTAGGGGGGATTTTAGGCAGGGTCTCACCAGGTATCCCAGACTGACCTTGAACTCATAATCCTCCTGCCTCAGCCAAGTGCTGGGATCACAGGTGTGCGAAACCATGCCTGGCTTCATATCTTATTTTTAAGAGCCCCCCCCCCCTTTTGCAGTAATGGGGATCAAGCTCAGGACTTGAGCTTTCAAGGCAGGCATGGCACCACTGAGCTAAATCCCTGGCCCAAGAGTTCTGATCTTTAGAGTCATTCTCAGTGGTTGCAAGGACAGTCCAATAAGTGAACAAAGTTTCTACGCATAAACCTCTGCCTTCCAGACATGTTCCGTGCTGACTCATGTGGTTTTGAACCTAGGTGGATGACCTTGCAGACTGTCAAGGGCAGAACCTTGCTTCGGTGCCCACCAGCCTCCTGCCCAACGCCCGGGTGCTCATCCTGGATGCCAACCCTCTCAGGACCCTATGGAATCACTCCCTCCAGCCTTACCGTCTCTTGGAGAGTCTCAGCCTTCGCAGTTGCCACCTGGAGTGCCTTGGCTGCCACGCCTTCCAGGAGCAAGGCCACCTTCGAAGTCTGGCCCTGGCTGACAACAGCCTCTCGGAGAACTATAAGGAGACAGCAGCTGCTCTCCACACCCTGCAGAGGTTGCAGAAGCTGGACCTATCTGGCAACTCCTTGACAGAAGACATGGCATCCCTCATGCTCCAGAACCTCTCCTCCCTGGAGGCTGTGTCCCTGGCCAGGAATACCCTCATGAGGCTTGATGAGTCCATCTTTGAGGGCCTGGAGAACCTCACGGAACTGGATTTGCAGAGGAACTACATCTTTGAGATAGAAGGCGGCACTTTTGATGGCTTGACACTTTTGAGGCGCCTAAACTTGGCCTACAACAACCTCCCCTGCATTGTGGACTTTGGCCTCTCCCAGTTGCGCGTCCTCAACATCAGCTACAACAGCCTTGAGTGGTTCCTGGCATCCAGGCAAGAGACCAGTTTTGAGCTGGAGATGCTGGACCTGTCTCACAACCAGTTGCTGTTTTTCCCTCTCCTGCCCCAGTGCAGCAAATTACACAGCCTCCTACTGCAGGACAATAGCATGGGCTTCTACAAAGACCTGTACAACACCTCCTCACCACAGGACATGGTGGCCCAGTTCCTCCTAGTGGATGGCAACGTGACCAATGTTACTACTGTCGACCTCTGGGAGGAGTTTGCCTCGAGCAATCTACCAGCTCTTCGCTTCCTGGACATGAGCCAGAATCAATTCCAGTACCTGCCCGATGGTTTCCTGAAGAAAATGCCCTCCCTGGCCCGCCTGAACCTCAATCGGAACTGCCTGGCCACGCTGTACTTCCGGGAGCGAGAGCCCGTGGGCACACTGGCCGAGCTGGACCTAAGCCACAACATGCTGTCAGAGCTGCGCCTGGCCCCGGGTCTAGCCGGCTGCCTCAGGAGCCTCCGCCTGCTCAACCTGAGCGACAACCAGCTTCTGGGCGTCCCCACGGGCCTCTTTGCAGATGCCAGTAACCTCACTACCATTGACTTGAGCCACAATCAGATCTCTCTTTGTCCCTGGCCACTTCCGCTTCCCGTTCCTTCCAAGCCTGAGGGCGCCCCTGGCTGTGTGGACTTCCGGAATATAGCATCTCTGAGGATCCTCTCTCTGGAAGGCTGTGGGCTGAGGGTGTTCCAGGACTGCGCATTCCAAGGGACACCCCTCACTCATTTAGATCTGTCTGGCAACTGGGGGGTCCTGAATGGAAGTATGGCCCCTCTCAGGGCCGTTGCCCCCACGTTGCAGGTCCTGTCTCTGAGGAATGTGGGCCTCAGCCCTGTCTCGACCAAGTTGGACTTCTCGGACTTTGAGCTTCTGAAGGAACTGGATCTGTCAGAAAATTACTTAACCAGCTTCCCAAGGCTCCAAGGCAGGCTGCGGACCCTAGATCTCCGGCGGAACTGGCTCACCGCGCTGCCTGCGCGGGCTGAGTGGGAGCAGTTTGCGGAGAGCCTGAGCGCTGTCTACCTCAGCCAGAACCCCTACGACTGCTGCGGACTGGACGGCCCGGCAGCCCTGGAGCGTCTGCACACCGTAGCCGACTGGGCCATGGTCACCTGCAACCTCTCCTCCAAGGTCATCCGAGTGGTGGAGCTGCCCGCAGGTGGGCCGCAGGGATGCAAGTGGGAGCGGGTGGACATGGGCCTGCTCTACCTCGTGCTTATCCTCCCAAGCTGCCTCACCCTGCTGGTGGCCTGCACTGTCATTGTCCTCACCTTCAAGAAGCCTCTGCTGCAAGTCATAAAGAGCCGATGCCACTTTTCCACCATATACTGACTGTGGCCACATGCCAAGAGTAGTTAGAAATTTGCTTCTTGAGGTAGGCGTGATTGCACATGCCTGTAATCCCAGTACTCAGGAGCCTGAGGCAGTAAGATTGCAGAGGGAGGCCAGCCTGGGCTACATATGAGTTTAAGGCCAGCCTGAAAGGCATAGCAAGACCCTGTCACAAACAAGTAAACAAAAAGTTGCTCTTGGCGTAGAAGGAGACTTTCTTTGCTAGATTTTAAAGTCTGTTGCAGAAACTGAATCTCTTGAGTTGAGGATTAAATTAAAATATTAAAATGTTTCCATTCCTTTGTCCCCTCAAGTCCTTTGTGTATCCTTGTGATTCATCTTTATCATCCTGGTAAAATATTTATTAAGAGATATTCTATGAAAATAAAAGACAACATGTCTCAAATATAGTTTAAATCAAATGTAGCTAGTTTCTTTTTCTTTATCTTTTTGTAATGTCCTTTCATAGTGTACCTTGGATTATTTTTCAGTTCTCTTCCCTTGGTGACATTTGTGAAAGTGAAAAGGTAGCAATCCTCTGCTACCCTACAACAAGCACAACTACAAGAGCACGTCCTAGGAAGGGTAATAGTGCCCTAGAGACTCTCCAAAGACATGAACTTGAAGGCAGAGCTGCAGGGTCTGCCATGCGATGAGAACTCTCATCTTCAGTATTGGCCATATTGTCACTGCAGTGAGAAAGGGCCCAGGGCAAGTCTCTGGTGGATAGACATGACCCTTCCATGAAAAAACTAAGAACAATAACTGGGCCCAGAGTTTATCCATTAAATCACCTGAACATCAGGCACATTGCTTATTCTGAGGGAAAGTAAAGAAGAAAGCAGAAAGGAGTGAAATCTGCTAACTTCTCTTACTCTTCACAAAAATCACAACTTCTTAGTCAGTGTTGAACATTGGTACCCACTAGCTTCCTCACCTGCTCTCTCCCTGATCCTTCAGTGAATAGTGGACATTTCCTGTGCTCCTCTGTGGGAAAAAAATAATGAAGACACAGCCCCTACACATTGCATAGCATCAGTGCCAGCCCTTCTAGTAATTTTAGCAAATTAAAATTTTCCCTTAGCATCACCCCACCTTTCCTATCAATGACTCTCTCTACCCTAGTGCCTTGGATGTCCCTCGGGTTACCCTGAAACCTTTGTCTAGTCCTCTAGGCAACCTCTATCAGTCAGTGCCCACAAGACCAGATTCCTGATTTTTCTGCCCCATCAACACAACCCCTTTCCCTGGGGTCCTGCTATGTCTTAAACCAACAATGAGCTAGACAAATGACTATCTTGGCTAGCCTTGAGATGTCTGATGCCTATGTATCCATTGGTGCTGCTAATTTCTTGCAAAGAAACTTGACGATAGGTCTCCCACTACCTCAGCAGCTATTATGTATAGTAGCTGCCCTCTTCCTATTCTGCCTTGGCCCCTCCCCTGTGTGACGTCATGCCAAGATGGTTGCTCCCACCAAAGAACAAACCCTTCTTCCCAGCATGCCCCTGTTCCCGCCTAGAGAGTAACCTAATACTTGCTCACCTCCTACCATCCAGTGATGTCACTGGCTTCTCCATTCTCTAGTCACTACCTCACTCAACCCTGCCTCAGCCCCTACAAACCCCACCTCAGTCTCTATAAAAGACTCTCCCTGCCCTGGCCATATTGCTTTTGTCTCTCCTTTGTTCAGAGACAGCCCGGCAGATCTATTCCCCTGATAAAGGCTTGTTGTGGCCTGGTCTGGTCTTGGTCTTCGACCTTTTACCTGACACTTGATTCTGGCTTAAGCAGTATGAAAGATTACTAAAAGGATTCTGGGAAACTCCAGACTCTGGAAAGGGTGGGGATCAGGCTTGGCAAATGAACTGTAACAAGGGCTGCTATGCCAAAGTTGGGACCACAGCTCAAACCATACCAGGAACAATAATTGTGAAAATATAGCCGCAGCCACCCTTTAATACTGGCTACCACCCTCAGTACTGCTGCCACTGCCACAGGATCACCACTGATACTGCCACCCACCACCAAAATAAACACTCCCCAAATTCTACTGTGTTGTTAGCCAATGCACAGTCTGGAGCAAGTTCATGGTTGTGTCCCTTCCTAGATCACAAAAGAGCTGGGACAGCACATGCTGTAACTCTGGGTGAGGGGTCTAGATGCGCCCTGCTTTCTGCAGACAGCAGTGTTCCTCAAAACAGGAAAGGAAATGAGATGTCAAGCAAAGACAATAACAACTAAGCACCACACCCTCTTACCAGAGAGAGCATTTGAGCAGAGGACTTCTGGTAGCAAATTTTTAACATAAAAGAATAACTTGATGGTGGAAACTTCAGACAGAACCCTAGGCCAGCAATGAAGATAGCTTGGGATCCAGAATAACCTTTGAAGCCCCTCGAGTTCCTCTGTGTGGCTGACCACCCATTCTTCCTGTTCTTAGGGACCAGTCAGGCAGGGTTGGACACTGAGAAACTGGGGCAGAGCTTTACCCTGCTGGTGGCAGTGTCTGGCTAGGGGCTCTCCTTACTAATTTATTCCATCAGTAGCATGAAAATATACTTTCTAGGTTTATTTCAGTGGGATGAGAAGGTTAGATAGGGCAGGTGGATTTCCACCTGCAGTCCTGAGCTGTGGTCTCTCCACAAAATTCTGTATTTTTACCCTGCTTTGTCCACTCTACCTGGTTGAGAGATCATATTCTAGTGTCCTCTCAGGGACTTCTAGTGAGAGAAAGACCTGGACAGCCTACTGGTTGAGTTCCCTCGTGGGACCCAAATGGTTTTCTACCTCCTATACAGCCAGACTGGCCACCAAGTGGTTCTTCCCCAGTGGACAGAGATGAGGGGGCTGACCCTAGTGGCTACATGCCAGAATATTAAGACAGGAGAATGTTCATAATCAAAAACATACTATGTCAAAGTCTGTTATGTTAACACGAGGCCGTCTGTTAACACGAGTAGTGGTAATTCAGATTTTGAAAATCCAATCATAGAACAGAAACTTACTTTTCCTAAAGGCACAATATAAACGATTAGTGTTCAACTGATTTTTTAAAGGAATTGGATAAACTCTAATTTTAGTTCCTATCACTGGCCATTTTTGGTCATCACTAATCTATGCAGAGCTTGTTTTTAATTTATTTAATAAATCAGATAATTGCCCTTTGCCCTTTCCCAATCCACTCTCCACCCTGGAGGACCTCAGTGAACACCCTTAACTCTCTGGCTTGCTATTCTATTTGGCAAATTAGAGAAAAGGAGAAAAGTGAGGTTAAGGAATTTATCCCTCTGGCTTCTTTCTGCAGAGCTTTCTCAAACTGGCTGCACCCATCCAAGTTTACACCCATCTCAAGGTGGCCCTTCATACACCAATCTCTGACTTGAGATTCTAGGACTACTCATCCATTGGATCCTTCTCTTGTGGCCTTGGCTTGGTAACAGCTCTGTTTCACCATACTTGTGTATTTGCATTGTCCTGTCCCTAACTTCTCCTTTGTAAATAGCCCCTTTACATCCTCCTCCAGTTATCTTTCTTTGAATGTGCCAATTGGCTTCTGCTGGGATCCCGAGTGGTACAGTTGGTTATTTAGTATTACTGAGCCCTGCACTTGCACCAGGGAGTCAGAGGATGCTAAAAATGCAGCCAGAGCTAGGAAGGCCAATCCCCAAAGATAGTGTCCATCTGATTCATTTTGAGTAGACATGAGGAAGGAGCTGGTCATGAACAGAATGGCTCATCTCATTGTATTATAAATATATTCAGATTTTAAGCTGGGTATGGTGGTGCACACCTGTGATCCCAGCACCCTGGAGGCTGAGGCAGGAGGATTGCCTTGAGCTGGAGGCCAACCTGGGCTACATAGTGAGTTCAACGACACTTGACCTACCCAGAAAGGCCCTGTCTCAAAAAAAAAGAAGAAAACAAAAATAAAAAACAGAAAGTAAAGAAACCAAAGGGGGAGGGGAGAAAAGACAAACTGACAATGCAGGACTCACTCAGTTTCTTTTGCTGAAGATCCAGGATGAAAGGCTGATGTAAGAGACACTGGTTTTCCCTATGATTTTAAAGTTTCACTGGGGATGTGGGGACTGATTAGGGAAGCATTCTGCCAAGGGGACTGTTTTGGGATTATAACTTGAGCACAGTCTTTCAAATGCAGAATCCAACTCTCCTCACCCTCAATACTGGGGATAGAACCCAGAAGTACTCTGCCACTGAATTGCACCCCTCAGCCCTTTTTAAGACAGTCTTGGTAAATTGCCCAGGCTGACCTGGAGCTTGCCATGCTCTTGACTCAGCCTCCTGAGTAGCTGAGATTACAGTAGTACCACACCTGACTAGAACCCATCTTTTCTGGATGCAATTTCTCAGAGACAAAAGATTCAGCTGCACAGCAGTAGGCATAACTCACTCAGGGATGTCTGAGTTGTTAAGACTCCAGGTCATCTGGAGGTGGACAGTTCTTGGCTCTTGGTGCCACCGTGATGGTAAAGAACTAGCTAAATCCCAGGATAGATAGAAGGACAACAGGCAATACACAGCCCTTGACATCCCAGCTGGAGGATCTCAAATGAGAGATCTCAGGAATCTTTACAAACTGTCTTCTTTTTTACGGCTCCCAAGAGCAGCTGTCTTTCACTGTCTTTCACTCATCTTCCACCGACTTTTTTTGGTACCGGGGATCGAACTTGGGACCTTCTGCTTGTGAGGCAGTCAGCAGCACCACTGAGCTAAATCCCTGGCCCGTGATGGTCCTTGACAGCTATCTGGCTGTTCTTGCTCCTGTGATCTTCCTACAGTCCTACACTCTCACAACCTTCAGATACTTTAAGATGTAGAACATGAAAAGTAGATCCCAAACTTCTGTCATATTTAAAACTCTGATCCCTGGACACATCAAATGGGCAATCAATAATCCTTCCCTTTGCTTCTTCAAGGGTGCTTAGCTTGAATTATGGAAACAGCCTGGATGACTGTCAACAAACAAAAAGTTAAAGACAATGAGGTATAGGGCCGGGGATTTAGCTCAGTGGTTCCGCTGCCTGCCTTGAAAGCACAAGGACCCGAGTTCAATCTCCGGTACCAAAAACTCCAAAAAAGACAATGAGGTATTTATACACAACAGAGTATTACTGAGCCATAAAGAAGGATAAATTTGAGTAAATTTGAGGAAAATGGATGGATTTTGAGATTATAATCTTTTTTCTTTTTTTTTCTTAGCAAAACATTTGTTGGTACATTTTAGATATACATAATGATAACATTCATCACAGGGAATTTGTACCTGTACATGATATATCTTACTTCTTTTTTCCCCCATCCTCTCCTTATGTACAAAAGCTTTGCTTCCATTTTTTCCTTTGATTTTTTTCTTTTTCTTTTTTTCTTTTCTCTTTTTTTCTTGACCCTTCTTTCCTTTCCCCTTCCTCCCTCTCTTGTTCCCCTTCTCATTTAAACATTTTCTTCCCATTTTCGAATGTTTATTGTATATTTTAGTCCTTATTTCCACTTTCAGTTTCTCATACCAGAGAAACAATGTGATATTTAAACATATGTGTTCCATTTATTTCACTTAAGGATATGGTCTCAAGGTGCATCCATTTAGCTATAAATGTCTGAAGCTGGGGGTTTGAGGGAAGAATGGGATAAAAAATAAATAAATTAATTAAGTTTTTAAATGTCTGAAGCTCAGCCTTCTTTATGGCAGAATAGTACTCCATTGTACTAAAAAATACACATCTTCTTTATCCATTCATCAGTTGATGGACATTTGGCCTGTTTCCAAGATTAAGCTATTACAAATTGCACTGCTATAAACATGGGTGCACATATATCGCTGTGGTATGATGCTTTAAATTCTTTTGGGATGATACTAAGAAGTGGAATAGCTGGGTCAAATGGAACCTCCAGTTTTAGTTCTTTGAGGAATGAGATTATAATCTTAAGTGAATTAAACCAAAGAAGGTTAAATAGCACATGGTTTCTCATATGTGAGAAACTCAAAATGTAAATAATTTAAAGAAGAAAAAATAAAGGAAAGATGGTAATAAACATATTAGACTCTTTGGAGATGGGGGAGGGAATTTGGGGAAAGGGAAAGAAGAGGGTAGGGAAGAAAGAGGATAAAAGTGGTCAAGATCAGCGCCGGGGATTTAGCTTAGTGGTTTCGCCACCTGCTGCGCAAGCGCAAGGACCCGAGTTCGATCCCTGGTACCAAAAAATAAAGGTCAAGATTTTATATCTATATAAATGTTAAAAGTGCAGCCAGAGCTAGGAAGGCCAATCCCTGAAGATTGGGATATACAGGGCCGGGTATTTAGCTCAGTGGTTCTGCCGCCTGCCCCACAAGTGCAAGGATCCAAATTTGATTCCAGTACCAAAAAAAAAAAACCAAACAGATTGGGATATATATATATTCCCCAAAACAAATATAGTTATTATATATCACAAACATATACAAAAAAGGAGTGCTTAGCTTATAAAAAGAAACATAACAAACCATTTTCTTTAGAGGGCCATGTAGAGAAAGTCTGACCCCAAATGAATCTGAGTCTCATGGTTAGCTCTTAGGTACTTGATCCAACAGTATCTCCCACATAGCTGAGACTGAGAAAAATTTCTTACATCATTTCAAAATCTGAAGAGAACTGGTATTAGAAGATCACAGTTTAAAAGCACAGAGCTTCAAAAACATTGTACAAGAGGAGAATCAGAGAAGAGACACAGCCAAAACAACTGTCAATGGGGATGTAGGGTAGGGGAGAAAGAGGATAAAAATGGTCAAGATTTTATATATAAAAAGATTAAAAGTGCAGCCAGAGCTAGGAAGCCCAATCTCTGAAGATTGACATATATGTTCTGAACCCCACGGGGAGGTGGCCCGTTTGGGGAGGGCACGCAGTGTGGAGGGGAAGGAGAAGGGGCCTTGCTTTCTGGAAGCTGGGTGTGTCACTCTCTTTCCGGCTACCGTTTTGGATGTGGTGAGCACATCCCTCCAGCTGAATGCCCTGGAGAGGAAGCCTAACACTTCCTGTTGTCTTACCAGCTCTGCAAAATGCAAGTTAGAAATAAAGAAGGGCCAGGGATTTAGCTCAGTGGTTCCACCACTTGCCTTGCAAGAGCAAGGACCCCAGTTTGATCTCCAGTACCAAAAAAAAGAAATAAAGAAAAGAAGGGGAAAAGAAAAAAAATGGGAGGCTCCTCTGCGTAAGTCATGGACGTGCACTTCCAGGAAGAAACCCTGTTCACCTTTTCTTGTAGATGTTGAGGAAGAGGAACATCTAGATATCAGTTCCCTCTTGAGTCAGTCAGGATCCAGAAAACAACCTCTTTTCCAAAGTACATTTTGAAAGACAATAGAATGTACTACAAAGTTGAAGATTGAGTAAGGAGACTTGTATAAAGTGATACTGCCAAAGAAATGTACCTATCACCTGATTCATGTCCTTAAAAACCTTTCCAAGCTGAGCATGGTGGCACATGCCTGTAATTCCAGGACTTGGGAGGCTGAGGCAGGAGGATTGCTGGGAGTTTGAGGCCAGCCTGGGCTACATAACAAGACCCTGTCTCAAAAACAACAACAACAACAAAAAATCTTTCTCTTCTTGAAACTCTGCCCCTAGCTTTTCCAGTGTTGAAAAGAATTGTTTGGATATCAAACTCTCGTTTATTATTTTGCTGCTAGGAGCATCTTTGCTGTCTATGAGATTCTTCATGGGATTTAGTAGAAATAGCATCCTGGCTCTGGCAGCAGAGTACATAGGTGCTGCCGACAGGTCATCCTCTGTTTATATATTTAGTAATTTACATCACTATAGTCAATGTAAATTAATTTCTCTATTACCATGTAGCTCACCACTTACTAAAATAGCCTATCCTTGACTTGCTTCTCTCTGACAATTTTTTTCTTCTGTTCTTCAAAAGATCAGTTTTTAACCCAATTAAAATATATTTGCCTATAATCCCAGCACTTGGGAGGCTGAGGCAGGAGGATTGCAGCAAGTTCAAGACCAGCTTGGGCTACATAGGGAGTTCAAAGCCACCCTGAGCCATATAGCAGAACCCTGTCTCAAAACAAACAAACAAAATGTTGTTTGGCCAAGTGTCTTTCTCCTGCCCTCCTCTTAGATAATATTTTTGGAGATTTGTAGGAAAGACTTTTCGAACTGGGTTCTGCTTATGTCATCTTTCTAGAAATTTGAGAGTATAAGAATATGCACTTCTTTCCTAAATTTTTGAGAGTATGCAATTCTTTTCAGCTTCTTGGGCCAAGCCTGACTTTTTTTTTATACTGGGGACTGAACTGAGGACCTTGTGCTTGCTAGGCAGGCGTGGTGCCACTGAATCCCTGGCCCTACTCTGACTTTCTTGAACTAGATTTTTTTTTTGAATAATATCATCTTCCTCTATTGCCTCTGATTTACTTTGTAGAACATCCTTCCTCTGAAAGAGAGATAACAACAACAATCTCACTTTGATCATAATGGTAAATTAGAAAAGCAAACTCCCGCCAATTTTCTAATTTTTCAAAAATATCATGCTTTCTCTTAAAATACAGGTAAGTTTTGGTCCCCAGCTCTATTTTCTTTTTTTGGTACTGGGGATCAAACTCCGGACCTTGCACTTCTGAGGCAGGTGGCAGAACCACTGAGCTAAATCCCCAGCTCCCTTTTTTTTTTTTCTTTTTAGACTCAAACATTTGATCCTCCTGCCTCAGCCTCTTGAGTAGCTGGAATGACAGGTGTGTGCCATCACACTCTGCTGCTTCATTTTTTTAAGGAGGCATAAGAAACATCTAGGTAAATACAGGATGCACTCAAGAGCAGAGCGCAGGTACTCAAAGAAATGAGGAAGCTTCACTCTTTTTTTTTTTTTTTTTTTTTTTGCCAGAAGTCTCTTAACAGTATTTTAATGTTCACTTTTTTTGTGTGTGTGCCAGGGATCGAACTCGGGACCTTGCACTTGCGAGGAAGGCACCGGAACCACTGAGCTAAATCCCCGGGCCCCTTAACAGTATTTTAATGTGCAAATAAGAACTGTGAAATGTCACAGTTCTTTTTTTTTTTTTAATCAGAAGTTCCAACTATATTTTCATTATCTTCTGGACCAATACTTATGACAGATTGTCAAATATTTTGTGATGCACATTAGATAGTGACCAGGAGGTATCCAGTAACAATCCAAGTGAAGAAGGTCTACCAGCTGGCTATCCTTGGCAGTTGAGAACATTGTGACAAAGTGAATTAAATTCTCTTTTCTTTTTCACTGTTGAACAAAACCTGCCATTCACTGTCTAGAGGACTATAAACTCTACTATGATATTAATAAGAACAAATACAATGCAAATGTCTATTAAGAAAGGGAAGACAAAAGCTTATACAAATATAACCCATGGACTGAAAACTTAAATGATCATGATATAAAAACATTTGACATTATATGGATTGGGTGGAAATGAAAATACAATGCATCACCGCCTGCCTCACAAGCGCAAGGCCCCAAGTTCAATTCCCAGTACCAAAAAAAAAAAAAAAAAAAAAAAAAATCAAGCAAGAAAATACAGTGCATCACACAGGCATGACAAATTGTTAAGCAAAATGGATATATTTAATGCATTTAGAGAATGGATCTTCTAGTGGATCTAGAGAAAATGATTGCCCAAGATAAGGTGAAGAGACATAGGCCTTTACCAAATTTCCAGTTTCAACTGTCTTTTAATGCCATTTGAATATGTGTTCAAATATATGAAGAAATTTTTAAAAAGAAAGTCTGTAAGTGGAAAAATAATAAAATGTATTTATTATTATTATTATTATTATTATTATTATTGGTACTGCGGATTGAACTCGGGTCCTTGCACTTTTGAGGCAGGCAGCAAAACCACTGAGCTAAATCCCTGGCCCAAAATGTTATTATTCTTAAAGGGAATAAAATTTAGTAACTGAGGCTGGGGATTTAGCTCAGTGGTTCTGCTGCCTGCCTCAAAAGTGCAAGGACCCGAGTCTGATCCCCAGTGCCAAACAAAAACAAAACTTAGTAACTAATTCAAAATATACAAAGGAATGAAATAGTTCAGTAGACATATTATCAATAAGGCACATGAAGTAATAGGAAACAGTAAAAAGAAGAAGAAAGTAAAAATATTTGAGTTTGTAAACAGTTACATTTAGAAATGATGGGACCGTTGGCATAAATGATATGTTTCCAAACAAGAAATTGTTTTGTTTTGTTTTCTGTTAGTAAGGATTGAACCCAAGGCGTTTACACTGAACTACATTCCCTTTTTTTTTAATTTTTAAATTTTTATTTATTTATTTATTTATTTATTTATTTATTTATTTATTTATTTTGTGGTACCAGGGATCAAACTCAGGACCTTGCACTTTCGAGGCAGGAACGGGGCCACTGAGCTAAATCCCAAGCCATTACATTCCTTTTTAAGAATTTTGAGACAAGGTCTTGCTAGGTCACTAAGTTACCCAGGCTGCAATGGATAGAACTTGATTGAGACCCTTCTTCCTCTCAGAGTGCTGGGACCACAGTCATGCATATCTTTCCCAGTTAAGAAATTGATATTTAGGTGTTTCCCGGGCGGAACCGGAATGGGGGGGTCTGGGTCCGGGGCGGTGGCTGATGGTCAGCTGCAGCACCATGGGTAGAGGCGGAGGCTGTGAGCTTCTTCGGGCAGCGGGGGGGTTCGAGGGGCTGGCTGGCCGGAGTACCGGGTCCGGGCGGGGATCTGACGCGTGCTGCCTCCCCTTCCAGAACTCGCAGCACGGCCGGTCCCGTCCTCGCCATGAGGCCGCAGCAGGCGCCGGTGTCCGGGAAAGTGTTCATCCAGCGAGACTACAGTAGTGGCACATGCTGCCAGTTCCAGACCAAGTTCCCCGCGGAGCTGGAGAACCGGATTGATAGGCAGCAGTTTGAAGAAACTGTGCGAACTCTAAATAACCTTTATACAGGAGCAGAGAAGCGCCGGGGGCCAATCCTATCTTGAAGGCTGTTTGGCTTGTTTAACAGCATACACCATCTTCTTATGCATGGAAACCCATTATGAGACGGTTCTGAAGAAAGTTTCCAAATACATTCAAGAACAGAATGAGAAGATATATGCTCCCCAAGGCCTCCTCTTAACAGACCCCATTGAGAGAGGACTTCGAGTTATTGGAATTACCATTTATGAAGACAGAGGCATGAGCAGTGGAAGATAAACTATCAATTTAAAGATCCCACCTCCCACTGGGACCCTCATCTGTCCGCTGACTGATCACAGAGTGTCCCTACCTCCTCTCCAGAGCATCATTCCTTTGTATCTGCTGCAAGAGCCATGGTGCCATTTAACTCCAAGGACTAACTTTCTAAAATTCCATGCCTGAGGTGACCTCTAGTCACTCAGCACCCACTTTGTGTCTCCAAATTGTGTAGGACTCTGTAATCTTTTGATTAGTTTCTGAGAAAACACAATGAAGCATTTCATTTTTTAAATTCAAAGCCATTTAGTAAAATATGCAGTTGGTCAGCCAATGCAGTTTTGTTTCTTACCTGTACCAGTACCAGTTTATTCCCCAGGCCAGTTCCCAGGGTGGCTTTTGACTTCAATAAGTCCTGTCTTAGGCAGTGTTTGGTCTTACTCCCCTAAGTTGATAAAAGGCTTTGTTCCAGATGGGGGTATGTATATCTGTAGTTTTGCTAGTACAGCTCCCAGATTTCAAAGAACTACACATTTTGCTATGATTCAAATCCTAAGATTGATTCAAACCGAAGCTCACTGAAGAAAATAATGTATAATGTGATTTGTCTCATTATAGCAACTATTCCTAATTAAAGCAGTATTTAGTGCAGTTTTCAGTTAATTTCTTTGGAGACTTTTATATTATTGCAATACTTTGAATGTTGGGAAGATGTGGTCTGTGTTGCTTATTCATTACACAAATAAGTAAGCACAATGAAGTGGATGCTAAACCATCAAACACACACACACACAAAAAGAAATTGATATTTATGTAGACGGTGGCTGAAGTATAACCCTGTATGTGCAATGTATCTTTAAAATATGCCTATTTACTATTGGCTACTTTTACTGAGGGTCCTGTACTGTAGACAGTTCTACAATCATTCAACCTACTCTGAGTTTTGGGGTCTCCCAACTCCCGTCCCCTTGAACCCTTCCCAGCACAAAGAAGGTAAAACATCATTTTTCATACTTGTAATATACAGACTGATGGTGAAATCTTTTTTTGGTGTTGTTAAATTCTTTTATTGGTACATTTTAGGTATACAACACAATTACATTTCTCATTGGGAACTTGTACCTTTACATGATGCATCTTGGTTCTCATTTTTTCCCCAATCCTAGCCCTCCCTTCACCCCCTCCACATTTCCCTAGTTACAAAGACTTTATTTCCATTTTTTTCCATTTCTCATCATTTTTCCTTTCCCTTCCTTCTTTTCCCCTGCCCCTCCCACTACCCCTACCCCTTTGGACCTTTTCTTCCTATTTTGCATTATCGATTATTCATTCTAATCATTGGTACATTTTAGATATACAATATAATGACATTCATCATTGGAAATTTGCCCCTTTACATAATCTCTCTTGGTTCTTATTTTTCACCCTTATGGTGAAATCTTTTAACGACTTGATTTTTTTTCTGGTGGCCATTAACTCAAGTACTCTCTCCCTTTGGGTGTTGAACATCTTGTAAATAGGTACAGTGTATTGAATTTCTCAGGCTTCAAAGGAAGAAAAGAGCTGATTCTTCTTTATTTGAGACACTCAGCTCAGTGCTGGCATTGAATTCCATTTGCTCATCACTGAATTTATTATCTTTTCTTTCATTTTTTTTTTTTTGGTACGGGGGATTGAACTCAGGACCTTGTGCTTGCGAGGCAGGTGCAGTGCCACTGAGCTAAATCCCTGGCCCCATCTTTTCTTTTTTAAAATTAATTTTTATAGGGTCAGGGATTTAGTTCAGTGGTTCTGCCACCTGCCTTCCAAATGCAAGGCCCTGAGTTCGATCCCCAGTAAGAAAATTAATTTTGATACATTTTAGATATACCTAACGATCACATTTATCATAGGGAATTTGTACCTGTACATAATATATACTTGATTCTTTTTTCTCCAATTGTCATCTTGTCTCTTCCTGATTTACTTAATCTTTTGCCCCCTTCCAATTGAACCTCTCTACGCCTTTTTCTTTTTTTTCATTTTTTTAAATTTTAGTTTTAATTTTTTTGGTACTGGGGATCGAACTTGGGTCCTTGTGCTTGCGCAGCAGGTGGCAGAACCACTGAGCTAAATCCCCGGCCCAACTGCAATTATTTTTAATGGGACAGAGTGCCCTTCTCAATCCCAAGCTGCCATTTTCTAGATATATTACTGTTTAAAAATCAATCAGTGGATGATAAAATTTTGTTTTTGTTTTTGCAGTGCTGAGGATAAAACTTGGGGTCTCAAGCATGCTAGGCAAGCACTGTATCATTGAGCTACATCTCCAGCCTTTGTGATAAGTTTTTCCACTGTCAAGTTTTCTGAGGTAGGAAGGTAATCTTAGCTCTGGATGTTGAACCCACTCTGAGGTGACTCAAGGTAGAGGAGTTGGCACCAGAATAGCAGAAAGAACCTCCAATGGGGAGTCACCACTGAGGTTGTGATCCCAGCCTGGCTTCTATGCCAGGACTTCCTGGACTTTCCTTCCTGAACTTTACTTTCTCCACCTGCAGAATAGGAAGTTGAGTACTCTGTGACTCTAAGGATTCTTCCATTTGACTGATTGGGTGAAGTAGGTTAATATGAATATTTACATAGAAAATATGACAAATACAACTGGGGAGTGGGATGGGTCAGCTTAGATAAGAAATGGAACAATGGGGCCTGGGATTCAGCTCAGTGGTTCCGCCACCTGCTTTGCAAGTGCAAGGACCTGAGTTTGATCCCTGGTACCAAAACAAAAAGAAATGGAACAACATAGATGTGCTTGGTTTGCCAGTGGTACAAAGATGCTAATAAAGCAGACTTTAAAAAAAAAAAAGCAGACTTACCTTCCTCTACCCAACCTGTTTATCTTATGTAACTGTGAGTTTCCAGGGTAATGGGAATACCTGGATGGAGTTTCAGTGAGAGCTTTAGCATATAATCACTCTCCTGTTGTAAGATAAAGGCACCACTGGAATTCAATAGAGGATGGTCTTGTCAATAAAAGGGGTGAGAGCAACTAGACTTGCTTTGTTTTATTTTATTTTATTATTTTTTGAGACAGGATCTCGCTCTGTAGTTCAGGCTGGTCTTGAATTCACTATGTAATCCAGGCTGGCCTTGAACTCGCTGCAATCCTCCTGCCTCAGCCTCCCACATGCAGGGATTATAGCCAGGTGCCACCACACCTAGCTCTGTTTTGTTTTATTTTGAGACAGGGCCTCCCAGTGTAGGCTAGGGTGGCCTTGAACTCTCTAAGTAGTCCAGGCTGGCCTCAACTCATGGGGATTTCCCTACCTCCACCTCGCCTGGCCTATAACTATGTATTCTTATAGACAAACAAAAGAACCTTGATTCCCTCTGTTTAGACCATACATAAAATTTCATTTGAAATAGATCATAGACCTAAATGTTAAACTAAGACAATGTTTCTAGAAGAAAATAAGAGGATAGCTTCATGACTGTACAGTAGGCAAAAATTATTTAGCCATGACACACAGGGCAATACTCAAAAGGAAAAAAAATGAGGGATTAAATTGATTAAAATTGAGATTGTTTATCAGACTGTTTTGTTTTATTTTATAAGACTGAGGGCCTTACCAAACGCTCCGAGGAGCTGACTGCAGCCACGAACACCCGGGAAGGAACACACCGGACAAGTTGGAAAATAAAACAGACCTTTATTAGTCTGGCCAGACGGCACTCCCAAAGCAAAGTAGCTAAGAGAGGCAACTGGCTCAGAGTCCAAGGCTGTTTTATAGGGGGTTGAGGGGGAGGTTAACATGTAGATTTACAGAAAAAAAAGGAACAAAGGTTAGTGGTCGACTGTCACGTACTGATGGTCAGCAGACATACACACTAATGGTCACGACCGTCACGTACTGATGGTCAGCAGACACATTGATGGATTGTTCTACAGGTAGTGGGCCCGGGAACATTCGTTCTCCGGACAAACAAGGGGTTGTGCAATTTTACTTAGGAACTCTGTTTCATTACAGATTCTATTATCCCAGAACTAACAAGCACATTTTAACCATTAATTTACAAGTAAAATAGAGGGTAGGGGAATAATTGATTTTGGAATCATGCAGTCCCACAATTTTTTCCAGTAAAGGGGATCAAACTCAAGACTTTGCACTTGTCAGGCAGGTGCGGCGCCAGTGAGCTACATCCCAGGCTCAAAGACTCTTATTGAGAGTGAAAACACAACTTTTGTACTGGGAGATTTTCACAATAAGTGAAAGTAACACAGGGCTCACTATACAGAATACACCAAGAACTTCTGCAAATCACTAAACAAACAACTTAATTTTTTCCAACTGGCAAAACACAAGGAAGATTTCCCAAAAGCTGATGTCCAAATGGACTAACCAGCACATAAGATATTCAAATCAGGAAAATGCTAATTAAAACCCCAGTAGTGGGGCCGGGGATTCAGCTCAGTGCTTTCACTGCCTGCCTTGCAAGTGCAAGGACTCGAGTCTGATCCCTGGTACCAAAAAAAACCAAAACAAATAACCTAGTAGTTTCCTAATATACATCTACCAGAATGGCTCATGTTGAAACACTGATAACCCTAACTCTTGGTGAGCACAGGGAACTATTAAACTCCAGCCCTTGTTGGTAGAAATGTAAATTGGTGTAGCTGTGGGATCCAATCTAGTAAAGCTAATTCCACCTATCTTACAAACTAGGGATGCCATTCCTAGTATAGATCTAAGGAAAGGGAATACACAAAAAACATTGTATTCATAGTAACCAAAAACTGGAAATTCTAAGAGGCCATTCACAGAGGGCTGATAACCACAGCATGACATATTTATACAACGGAATACCACACGGCAACACAAAAGAGGAAACTACTGTTGTGTGCTAGAGTGAATGAATCTCACTGCTCTATGTTGAGCAAAGAAATCAGATGCCAGAGTATGTACTGTGTGAGCCAATCACGAGCAAAGATAAAAGAGCCAGGTGTGGTGGCATATGCCTGTAATTCCAGCACTCAGGCGGGAGGCCATGAGTTCGAGGCCAGCATGAGCTACATAGTGAGTTCAAGACCACCCTGGGGTACATAGTGAGACCCTGTCTCAAAACCAAACAAAAGGATGAAAGATAAGCTTACCCCATTTTGGATGGTGATCACAGGGATGTATACATAGGGAAACATTCTCTGAACTGTACATTTAAAATCAGTGTACCCTGCTGCACCTCCATAAAGTAAGAAGAGCTATGGAAAAACAGCAGTAACCAATTATGACAAGGCAACCAAAGTAGACAACTGAAGACAAAGCTGAGTGGAAAGTGTGGTGGTGAGTGGGTTATTTCTAAGGTTGACTCTTCAAGACTTGGTAGAACCAACAAAGACTTTTCCTTAGAAAGAAAGAAGAGTGCAAAAAGTAGCCATTCTAAAATGATCCCATTAATGTATTTTCTTCGGAATTTTATCTTATTTTAAGGGACATTGTTGCTTTAAACATTTGATGCAAATGTTTTTCAAAAAGTGAATTAACCTACTGGAAGTGTTACAACCTTGCTTAGGAAAATGTGCCAATGTGCTGTTAATTCCCGAATCCACAGTATGTGTGAAACACTCTACTCCTTGTGAGAAAGCAAAAAAGGAGATACAGAGAATCAGCCTATAAATAGAGAAAGGGGGAAAAGATGCTTCCTCTAGCTAGTGGGGACTCCGGAGAGAGGGTGTGAGTGACTGTCCCTGCCAGGACACTTCCCAGGACACCCAGGACACTTCCCTCACTGAAGAAAGATGCAGATGTATTTGCTGCAGGGTTTTCTCTATTTTGCTTGGGGGTTTTTGGTTGTTTTTTTGGTTTTTGTTTTTTTTTTTTCTGAGACAGGGTCTCACTGTGTAGCCCTGGCTGGCCTCAAACTCAGCGATCCTCCATGCTCAGCCTTTCCAGTGCTGGGATGACATCACAGGCACACCATGCCCAGCCCTAAGGGGTTTTCTCTGAAAGGATGAAAACAAGATACTGTGAACTAGTCTAAAACAATGTAGCTGCTAATTAAGTATTAGGGTCTATCTGGTAGAGAATAGAGGATGTACAGGGTCTCTTGAGCCCACCCCCTTGCTGCCACAGGAAAGCAAATCGCAGCCCAAATTTGGCCACAAGTGTATAATGTTTATTACTAGGCAAGTACAGAATCAGGCATAAAATTTGTTCTGTAGCCAGGCATGGTGACCCATGCCTGTAAATACCAGCACTTGGGAGGCTGAAGCAGGAGGATTGCAGTAAGTTTAAAGCTAGCTTCTGGCTACATGGTGAGTTTGAAGCTAGGCTGAACCACAAGGTGAGACCCTGTCTCAAAAATTAAAAAGCAGGGCCAGGCATTTAGCTCAGTGGTTCTGCCGCCTGCCTTGCAAGCGCAAGCACAAGGACTTAAATTCGATCCCTGGTAAAAAAAAAAAAAAGAAAGAAAAAAAGAAAAAGTAAAAAGCAGGCTTTCCTCACAGTACCAGGCCCTTTTTCTTCCAGGGTGCACTTTTATCTTGCTTTCTACTTTCTATGAGCCCAAGCTCAACTTAGCAGAGTCAGTTTCTCCCTTACTCTTGACTTTTACTTTTTCAAATAAACTTTGCCACTGCTTAAAAGCAATCAATCAATAAAATAAAAAATTTGTTCTGTGGGCCTGATGAAGCCCCAGGTTTCTGACCTTGTTTCTAAACTTTTGTTTTTATTCTACAATACTGGAGATTTAATCCCAGGGCCTTTGCTCTAAGCTGCCCCGCAAACCCACGTCCTACTTTTTTTTTTTTTTTTTAAATTTTGAGTCAGGTTCTCACTAAATTGTCCAGGCTGGGTTTCATTGCTTGTTTTTTGGGTTTTTTTGTACCAGGGATCAAACTCAGGACCTTGTGTTTGCAAGGCAGGCACCGGAACCACTGAGCTAAATCCCTGGCCTAAGGCTGGGTTTCAATTAGGTGATCCTCCCGACTCAGCCTCCCAGAGTTCTGGGACCACAGGTGTGCATCACCATGCCACCACTAAACTGCATTTGAAACAAATGCAACATTGGTCTCTTGTGTGCCAGCAGCTGGACCGCAGTCCCATTTAGGAGTCAGGTCTATCGCGCTGTTGTACAGGGCAAGGGCCACCAGCCCGTGACCCTACCTTTGCCGTGGAACAGGGTGCTCTTCAATATTTCCCATGAATCCACACATCTCGGACACGGCTACCTTCCCCAGAGAGCCATTTCTCAAATGTCCACTGTCATGTAACCACACCCCTCACTCTCTGAAGTATGTGGGACCTGCTTCACTCCGCACCCTTCCAGTGTGTACTTCCAAGTGGGGAATCTCGCCAGCCTTGGTGTGTAGGTCCCACCTGATTAACAGATGTGTTTATAACACAGTGACTGCTAGTGTCATAAAAGGAAGTCATAGGCAACAGCATCAAAGAAATGATTTAGCATGCCCATAATCCCAGTTAACTATGAGGCTGAGGCGGGAGGACTTCAAATTTGAACTCATCTTGGGCAACTTGGTGATTTAGCAAGACCCTGTCTCAAAATCTAAAAATTTAGAAATGGGCTGAGGCTGTATCTCAGTGTGAAGGCCCTGGGTTCAGTCTCCAATACCAGGCCCCCAAAAGAAATTATTCTCAGCTGAGGGACGTATAGTCAAGGCTAGTGGAAGTAGACATGGCTTTCTCTTTGACACTGGACAAAAGGCTGAAAGGATCAGAAATGACAAAATTTAGGAATAAGTGAAAGAAAACAGGAAAAGAGGGATTAGAGTATCATTGTTTGAAGTTCTCTTAAATACTGTGTTTAGTACAAGAGGGCTGTAAGGCACCGACACACAATGTGGGAATCAGCTGTAAACTCAGGTGGGCTTTAAAAGAACCCAGCAATGGGCACTCAGGAGGCTGAGGCAGGAGGGTTGCCACGAACTTGAGGCCAACCTGAGCTACATAGTGAGTGAGTTAAAGGCCAGGTGTGGACTACACAGTAAGATCCTGTCTGAAAAAGAAAGAAAGAAAGAAAGAAAGAAAGCAAAGAGAGAGGGAGAGAGAGATACAGAGATAGAGAAGAAAAAGAAAGAACAAGCACCTATCCTACTGGTTAAAATGCCAGGTCACCAACTACTTACTTCACTCTTGAGTTTCTTAGACTGTATAACAAGATCAGAAATTCCTCTGTGAGGAGCTGAAAGTGTTGCTCAGGGGTGGAGTGCTCGCCTAGTTGCACGAGGCCCTGGTTCAATCCCCAGGCCTGCAAATTAAAAATGAAATTCTTCCAGAAAGCCCAAAACAGCAAGCTTAATACTGGCACACTCCTGCCCCCTGCTGGCCATGTTTAGAACTACTGGGCAACGGCCTGGGCAAAAATAAAACATAGAAGGCCAGGGATTTGATTTAGCTCAGTGGTTTCAGCGCCTGCTGGGCAAGCACAAGGACCCGAGTTCCATCCCCGGTAACATAAAATAAAATAAAATAAATAAAATAAAATAAAATGTAGAGGCTGAGAAACCAAAACAATGAGCTTCATAGCTTCTGGTTTGTTCACTTTCTTGCCTTCTTGCTGCTTTCTCCCTCCTACTGTTCTTGGTCTCCCAGACACGGCAGAAGTTTCAGGAGGAACTGTAGTAGTTGTTTCCATTTTCGTCTTTCCTTCTCCTCCAGAGAGCATGGGTTTGTGAAGTGTGTTCTGGCCTTGAGGCTATCGCGGCCTTTTTAGGACCCAAGACCAGAGTCAGAGCTCTGCGAGAGGCACAAAATCCAGCCAGCAGTCACCAAAATGTCTAGAACTGCAGGCGCCCTGGCCAGTAGAAGAACATGAAAAGATTCAGGATTTAATGAAGCAGTAAATGTGTTAATTGGATTAAATTAGAGGGAAAACCAATTGGGTTGTGGAACTTCAGCTATCTTAATCAGGTAGTAAAGTGGAAAGACATTCAAAGAATAAGTAGGGCTTTAAATTGGACTCAAGAATATGACAAATCCAAAAAAAAAAAAGAATATGACAAATCCAACCCAGCAACAAATCCAGCAGGACAAATTTCTTTTTTAGAAAATAATCATGTATTTCTTTTTTCTTTTCTTTTCTTTTTTTTTTTTTTTAGACAAGGTCTCACTATGTAGTTCAGGCTGGCCCTGAACTCACTTTGTAGCCCAGGCTGGCCTTGAACTCATGGAGATCCTCCTGCTTCAGCCTCTTGAGTGTTGGGATTACAATCGTGCGCCACCGTGCTGACTTCCTAGGGTTTCCCGGCATGGGCCCTGCAGGTTTATTTAGGCAGCATCTTGTGGGTGTAGCTGTCTGCAGTTCCCCACTATTACTGTGTTCCTCTCATATTCCCTGCACGACTGAAACCATCAGCCAGTGCAGTGGGGCTTCCTCCTTTAGCCTCCAGCTCCCTTCCCAGCCACAGGGCTTCAGCCTGTGGATTGGGGCTTTTTCCACAGAAAGAAGAAGCCCAGCGGCCTGGCCTGGGCCTTGAGCCCACACAGAACCCCTGCCCAGCTCCCCAACAGTTGCCCAACCTCCAGGACTGAGGCAGCACCCAGCCCCGGGGTATCCATTGCCTTCATAGGTGACAGTGGCTCTGGACAGACAGGGTTGAGGATTCTTCACGCCTTGTGAAGAGAGGAGTTGTTCCTCAATGTCACCCAGGGCACGCTCCTCTTTTCAAGGCCAACCATTAGCGCGTTTCCTGCAACAGGAGTGTTCTTCCCCAATCCTTCTAAATAAATAAATGAAGCTGGACAAGGTGATCCAGCCTGTCATCCCAGCACTGGGGAGGCTGAGGCAGGAGGATGGCTTCCAGTTCGAGGCCAGCCTGGGCTCCATGGGAAGACACTATCTCAAAAAAATAAAACCAAACCAAACAAAGGCAAGTTATCACAACACCCCTAGGCTACTGAATCAGAGAGCAGGGGCGGCCCAGCAATCTGTGTCACAAGTCTTCCAGGTAGTTCTTCAAGGTTCTGCAGTCTGAGGCCCTCGTGGGAGTAGAGACTTGAAGTGTGTGTTGCGATCAAAGGACAGACTGCAACCTGAAGTCTCAGAAAGTGTGAACCAGACAGAGAGGCCGCCAGGGGTCAGTCGTGCTTCACACAGCAGCCAGGACCCCAGAGCCTGATGCATTCTGGGGCTTGGTGGTGGGAAAGGGAGAGCCAAACCCACAGGGACACGTGATCCTTCTCAGGAAGGGAGGATCAGGTAAGCAATTAACCATATAAGGTAAGACGGCCTCGGTACCAGCACATATGGTAGGGGTCATTGGTTCTCCATCAGGGTTCCCTGAGGAAGTTTATTGCAAATAAGTCTCCCAGATCCCACCCTGGAAGATTCTGATGAGTGCCTGATCCTACACTAAAAAAACTGCTCTTGCCAGATGTGGTGGCGTAGGCCTGTGATCCCAGCACTTGGGAGGCTGAGGCAGGAAGGTCACTGTGAGTTTGAGGCCAGGATGGGCTACATAGCGAGTTCAAGGCCAGCTTGGACCACATAGCTAGAAACTGTCTCAAAAAAAAAAAGGGCTGGGGATTTAGCTCAGTAGTTCTGGCGCCTGCCTTGCAAGCACAAAGTCCCGAGTTCAAGCCCCAGTACCAAAAAAAAAAAAAAAAAAATTGAGCACTCTGAAGTGTTTTAATATATCACACTTTGCTATTAAAGTCTCTGCCCTTTTTGGGGATGGTACTGGGAATTTACCCAAGGGTTACTCTACCACTGAGCTACATCGTCAGCCCTTCTTTTTTTATTTTGGAATGGGGGTCTGTCTCTAGTTCCAAGCTTGCTGTGTGGAGAAGCAGGTTCTATGTGCCTGAGGTGAACTCGCCGGAAGAGGCATGATGGGCGGAAGGCTGCGCGATTAATGTCAAGTATCTAGAAACTGCAGCCCTCAGAGCTAACAGCCAAAAAAGACTGAAAGTCTACTGCTTTATTTTGTTTTCAGAGTAACCCACCCTGGGAAAGGTTAGAAAGAGCCAGAAGCAAATGAGCTCAGCCAGATCTGTGCTTCACCTGGCCTCCTCCATAGGCCCTGTGACAGCCTTGGGCCTCAGAGAAGTAGCACCTTGACACCAAGTTGCTGATGGCAGCTGTGGTTTTCGGTTGTTGGTACCAAAACAGGGAAATTTAAGCCACCTGAGCTGCTATGGGTAAACCTGGGGCCACTTTCCACCTCCTTAGTTTCCTATTGTCACTCCACAGTGACCATCCACACCCCACTCCACCCCAACCCAGGTCCCTGGATGCCACATCATAGAAAGCAGTGTGGAAAAATGCTGATGTTAGCTGGCTGTGGTGGCGCATGTCCGTAATCCCAGCACTTGGGAGGCTGAGGCAGGAGGGTCACCATGAATTTAAGGCCAGCCTGGGCTACGTAGCTAGACTGTCTCAAAAAAGCCAAACTAGATAAAATAAAATAAAACAAAATAAAATGAGGGCCCTGGAAGACAACATATCTACAGACAGGATCTTGCCAGGGCACTGTAATATGGGGCCATTTCTGCTCTCAGTCTGGACATTAAGCTTCAGTTAGTGCAGTGCAGGTTACACTAGCTTTGGGGCCGCTACTCTGCTGAACTGGCTGTTAATCAAACTTTCTGTGTGTTTCACATTAATCACTGTTAAGTGGATTCTTTTCCATCTTGTGCTCCTCTAGTTAATATTCCTTTGTTGTTGCTTTTTTGTTTTTGTGTGTTTCATTTTTTTCGAGACAGAGTCTCACTTTGTAGTTCAGGCTGCCCTCAAACTCTCGGTGATCCTCCTGTCTCAGCCTCCCAAGTGCTGGGATTACAGGCGAGTGCCACCATGCCCAGCTCCCCAACCCTTTCTTAAAATTTTATTTTGAGACAAGATCTTTGCTAACTATCCCCTTGCCTCAGCTTCCTGTATAGCTGACAGTATGGGCATATGGCACCCTATTTGATTGGGAGGGACTTTTAAAGTACACAAGGCACTTGTTATATGTGTTCAAAACAATTCTCATAGCCCCCATCTCCATCCCCCAACTTTGAGAGTTAGATTGTGGCCCCACCCCCAGGCTCTCCTAGTAGAAACTCTGGAGCCTGCTGGTTGACTGGGAAATATTAGGGTGGGCCTGGCCAGAATTGCTATCAGGAAGAGGGTGACTGCTCTCTTGGGCCAGAGTGGTCTCAGAGGGAATAACCCTTACTATAGCAATTGTCCTTTAACCATCTGGCTGCTCAGCTTGACTTCTGTTCTGCCTGGAGCTTTCTGCTCTTTCTACTTCCTGTTTTCAGCTCCTCTCCTAGGTGGAAATGTGGAAAGTTTACACTTTATCATTCCACTACATCAAAAGCATGACTGTCCAAGGCCAAATAGGTGTTAATCTTTTTATCATATGGCCTATCAAGGTCAAAATTTTATAAAACAAACAAAACAAAATACTAGAACCAGGTGCAGTCTTGTAGCCCCAGCTGTTTGGGAAGCCGAGACAGGAGGATAACTTGAGCTCAGGAGTTTGAGACCAGTCTGGGCAACGGAGGAAAACCCTGTCTCAAAATGAACACGTAAATAAATATTAAATGAATACATATTGAAGATGTATCAGTTCAATGAAGAAGACCAGTAAGATGGTAAAACTGTGTTTGGAGGGCTTCAAAGGACTAAGTATTTATAGGCATTCACAAACAGATGTTAAAGTAAGATTGCTAGGTTAGAGACAAACGTGGTTAATGTCCTATAGGGGGAATAATCACATTAATCAAGGTTATTTTCTTTCCTGGCCAGAAATCTTTGAGTTAGCATGTAATTGCACAATGTCTACTCTCTAATCAAATAGGAAGTAGTGCAAAGTCAAGCGCAGTTATGTTGTTCTAGAAAATTAATTCTTGGGCAAGCTTTTAAAGAATGTCCTAGTATGACATTGAGAAGCCATGTTGCCGTTATCCTTTGCCTTATTTGTAAGTTATGGATGATTAATACAAGTTTTTGCATCTTTTCAGGTCTTATCGTCTTAGTCGTCCCTGTTTTAGAATGTACTGGGACGTCTCAAATAGTAGCATTGGATATGAGAGAGATAAAATGTAACTCTCCAAACTGTTGTTACCAGTTAATAATTCTAATTTCAGGGTGTGGAATGTTTAGTGGAAAGCAAAGGGAAAATAAGAAAGGTAAAGGAAGAAAGTAGATGTTTTGGATACAATGAAATTAGAAGATTGTATAAGGATTTTATTTTTATTTTTATGCTCTTGTTTCTTTAAAATTTAAATTTACTTTTAAACTGATACATAAAAACATTAGGTATTAGGACTTTACATTAGGATCTAGATGTATCCGTTCAATTTCTGTGGCTCATTATCAGAAATAACAGATAGTTCCAAGTTTCTTGATAGAAAAATTATGTAGTACCTGAAGGACCCTAGTTAGCAAGACAGACTCCATACTGCTGCTTGACCCACCTGCCTGCCCTTTAGATGAACTCAGAAGGAGGAAGTTAAAAAACCTCCTCCCTTTAGAAAGTCTCTTTAGAAATAACAATTAATCGACTATTGTTTTACAAATGTTCTAACAGCAGGACGTTCTGCTTCTGTACCTTTTGCTTGCTTTACTAGTTCTATCCCATAGGGGGGCCTAGAAACTGCTGGCCTCAAAAGCGTATAAAACATGTTTGTCAACCCCCAGTCGAGGCTCAAGTCCGATGCTTGGCTTGCGTCGCGGCCGGTAATAAACTCCTGTGTGGATTTAATATCGGTCTCTGGTTGGTTCTCTCTCACTGGGTGTAACAGTACCTAGTATATGACCAGGGAGGGGGATGATGTAATAGAGTCATATAATAATTTAATGGTAGTAAGGACAGATTCCTTGGCTCTGATTAAAATTTCCTTCTAAGTAGAGAGGCCTATCATAATCTTGCTGCCCCAACTCCTAAAGCTACAATAAATAAGGTCAAAGGTGATGAGGAAGCCAGCCCTGATGGAATTTGCTAACCTGAGAATTACCACACCAGGAACTGAAACGTTTGCTCCTCCTGAATCAGGGGTCCATACTGAAGTGAGGAACGAAAAGGTTTACTTAATTGGAAGGATGCACCATCCATCTGGAAGATGTACCATCATTTTTTTGTTTGCTTGACTTTGGTGAAGCACGTGTAAGAAATTTTTTTCTTATATGTTGCTCAAAGAAAAAATATGTCTATATTTCTGTTCTGATATATCCTTCAGGATCTGTCTGGTTTCTCCTCCTCCCCGATCAGTGATCCAGGCAGGCTCTTCCTGCCTAAGAGCTGTTGCTCCTTCCGACCCCTTGACTTCCCAAGACCCTCTAATGTCTTGACTCTGTGGACCCCTTTCCCTCTGCCTCGGCCTGGACTGTTCAGCTGCTGGGTCTCACTAGCACCAGCACTTGCTACACTTCTGGGCTCTCTTCAGGCAGCAGTCCCCATCTGACCCGAGTGCTTTAACTGTTTTCTCCCAAGTTCCCTGCCACAACTGTCCAGAGCAATGCTGGAAGTACTTGGGATACTTTTGATGACTCAGCCCCTGCCATTTTGCTCAGCTGCCTCCTGACTCCGCAGAACTCCAAGGTCTACCGTTTTCTTCCCTGTCATGGGTCCCAGGCCTTCCTCAATCCTGCCTTGCTTTGTCCACTGTGTCCATCTCTTCCCAGAGGCCTCTGGGCCTATTCTGGAGACATGATGGTCAATACTGAGGTCAGAATGGAAGAGGACAATAGAAGAGGCTTGCTCCTTTGTTAACCGGAGTCCAATTTAAATTGGCTTTTACCAGGCACCAGCTGGGTGTAGTAGCACATACCTTTAATCCCAGCACTCAAGAGGTTGAGGCAGGAGGATCACTGCAAGTTCAAGCCTGGGCTACATAGCGAGACCCTGTCTTTCCAAACCAAAACAAACAAACAAAATTAAAAAATAAATTGGCTTTTACCCACCAAGACCCTGTCTCAAAGAACCAAAACCTAAAATAAAATAAGGTTTTAAATAAGCTTTTAAAATAGGGTGATTTATTATTTCATATGACCAGGTGTTCTGACATAGGGTAGGCTCCAGGTACAGTGTGTCAAAGTCTCTGGGGGCTCCATCTTTCTGTGATTTCTCTTTGTCCCTCCCTCCTTAATGATTAATATTATCTTCAGGCTTGCCACAAATTTACTGCAGTATTTTCAGGTTCCTATTCAGACACACCGTGCCCAGAGAAATAAAGCAGCCTTTTATTTTCTCCAGCAAACATAGAACACCTTTCTCACAAGTCCTTGTGAAACTGTCTTGACATTTCATTGGCCAGAGCTAGGTATCATAGTCATCCCTAAACCTATCACAATGAATGGAATGTCCCACTTGGATTTATTTAGCACAATCGGAATTTGACTCTGGATCTGAGATTTGTGCAGGAGGCTTAAAATGCTATCAAAACAAGGCTTCAGCAGGCAAGGAAGAAGGGTAAGGATGCTGAGTATCATCAATAGTATCTCCTATTGGGTAATGTGGTTGTGGTAGATTAACTGATGGTCAACTTGGAATGCCCAGCTGAACTGAGTCAGCATGGCCCTGGGCGTGGAAGGCCCATTTGAGGACTGTTGCCAATGGCATAAAAAGAACTGGAGGGGAAAATGGGGAAGATGGTGCGCTGTTGATTTTCCCGGACAAGTTTGCTGTGGCTGGTTTTCCTGATATCAACTCAACTGTTCTCATTGGAGGAGGACCTCTAGTCCTTGCTGTCACTGGGGGTGGCTGGAGTTCTTGTCAGGGGAGCTCTGGTCTTCTTCTGAGCATCACTTCCCGGCTCTAGGGCAGATCCCTCAGCCTGGTGGCACAGACCCTTCACTCCGATGGGCGCAGACTCTCCAGCTTACCCCACTGGCCTTTGGGCCTCCCCAGCATAGAGCCTCTTTATGAACTTGCATGAGACATTGCTGTGGGCTCTAGGCCTCTGGCTGGATTCATGGAGGACACTGCCTTGGGCTCTAGGCCTTCAGCTGGACTTGTGCGGGACATTGCCGTGGGATGCAGGGCCTTGGCTGGATTCTTCGGGTCTCTAGTGTGTGGACAGATCTCTTGCACTCCTCTGCATTTGACTTTTTGGGTGAATATTATAAAATAATCCTGTAAATTATATGTCCTGTATTAAATCTATTCCCTTGCAAACCCTGAGTACAACATTGGTGAACCCATTGAACTTTATAGCCATTAAAAAAAAAAAAAAAGCTGGGGATTTAGCTCAGTGGCACTGCACCTGGCTGGCAAGCACAAGGTCCTGAGTTTGATCCCTGGTACCAAAAAAAAAATAAAAGCATTTTTTGGGGAAACAAGTTCTCTTGCTATGTAGTCCAGGGGGTGGCCTTGAAGTATGTAGCCCACTTTGGTCTTGAACTTTCCACAATCCCCCTGCCTCAGCCTACCAAGTGCTGGGATTACAGGCTGGACCACTACGCCTGGCTACAAAGCTAAAATTTTTGAGCTTGATCAACCACCAGTGCTCTCTTCTTGAAAATTTAACCATAAGTTCTTTTGTTAGTTTTTAAGGGAGAGGGGAATCCTTTTTAGATGGCAACCTTTGGAGTCTCAATTTTTTTTTTAAGAGTAGGAAAAATTTAGCTGGGGATTTAGCTCAGTGGTTCAGCTGCCTGCCTAGCAAGCACAAAGCCCTGAGTTCGATCCCCGGTACCCCCCCCCCCCCCAAAAAGAGAAAAATTTATTGAGAGAAAGAAAGCTTCTGTCTAAGACTGGGAAAGTGGGTTGCCCGCCCACTCCACTTTTCAAAGATGTTTTATACAGCAAAGCCATGTGGTGAGGTGGGTACAAAGTGAGACAAAACTATAAGACCCAGTGGAAATTTACAAGGTGGGCATGAGGTGGGGCAAAACCATGACCAACCAATAAAATGACCCACATAATATTAAATGGGGGTTCAATGGGGGAACAAGTTACGTAGAAAGCTTATAAGGATTTTCAGTAAGGGTGGGTCAGGGATATTTCCTGGAAAGGCTGGGTTAAGACCTTGGGCCCCCACCCAGGTGACTGATACCTATTTAGAATATCGAGTATCAGTCACTGCTATTCACCCTACATGAGTGTGGTAGTTTCTCTTCTTTTACAATGCTGGCCTTCAGTGACTGTGTCTTCACTGTCCTCCATGTTGGCTCCTCCTGGGCTGGCCCTGTCTAACTGCCTACAAGATATCTAATTAACTTACTTATCTGCAATATTCTCCTCTCTGAAGAAGTACTCCTAACTGCTATGAGGGGCCAAAGGGCAAAGACGGGTCCGGCTACTTCCAGCTGAAGAGGGTCATAGTTGTGATCAGCAGTCAGTTACTCTACAGAGGGTCTATCTAAAGGTCTTCAATCGGTGCCAGGCATTGTCATCTTGGTAGCCATATAGCTTTGAGTCTGGAGGAGACAAAGGCAAAGAAACAGTTGCTACATGAGCCAAATTATAAGGTCAGCAGGATTGCTATCAATATAGCCAACAAGTGTTTCCACTGGGAGGAACTAGTAATAGCCTCCCACAAAGAGGATAAGGAGAAGGTCCAGGGGACTTCAGAATCCAACATAGAAGTCATATTGTATAGTTCAGCATTATGAGCTGTTTACAGGGTTGATCTGGTGGATTCCAATAAAAGAATTCTAACACATTTGTCATTGGTTCCATTTGTATGACTGCTTGGAGTTTGGTAGCCTCTAGGCAAGAATAAACAAAACTTTTTATTTTGTTTTGTTTAGGTCTCAGGATTTTTTTTTTTTTGGTACCAGGGATTGAACTTGGGACCTTGCACTTGTGAGGCAGGCGCCAGAACCACTGAGCTAAATCCCTGGCTAAACAAAACTTTTAAGAAGTTAGAGCATGTATAACCTAAGCATGACCACACTAGAATGGAAGGGCAGGTTGGGGAGAAATTCACACTTAGAAATTGAAATAGTGATTGTAACCTGCTGGCTCTTAGATTCTTTCATTGATAAAGGTTATTTATAAGTCTGATGCTTTGTCATAAATCTCTCTAGTTTTAGCTGTAAGAAGATAAGAGACAATTTGAAGAACAGATTTCCTTTAAGAAATTTAAAACTCTGGGCTAGGGATTTAGCTCAGTGGTTCTGCCACCTTTCCCACAAGCACAAGGACCCAAATTCAATCCCTGGTACAAAAAAAAAAAAGAAATTTAAAACTCTAGCTGAGCTCTTATAGATTTTACCATAGTTTTTTCCCAATGATCCATAACTGTGTGACTGGAGCCCCTTTTTATATCTAGTTTTATTAGCATGGCATTATTTTATACCTCTTTTGGTTATTTTCTCCCAGATGTTTTAAGATCAAGTTAAAGTGAGACCTGTGTCAATCTGTATGAACTTCTTGCTGTCTATCAAGGTCAGTTGAGTCTCCTCAGGCATTACTTTGGAACCATGCATAGAGCCTCTCAGCTCCTCTGTCAGTGTCAGCCATCAGGATGGGTCATGGCCTTGCTTGACCATGTTGCTTTCATTGAAAACATGGGAGATTTTTCCTCTTTGTGACCCTCCTTTGGCACACAGTACATTTGTCCTCTGGTGCCCAGCAATCTTTCTGCTCAGGAGGTTGAGTGACTTACCAAAGATGTGGGGTCCTGTAGGAAAGGTTCCTTTGTGTCCTAGGTCTTTGTTGACCTTGAGGGGCCAGGGCCAAAATACTGGCTGTCTTCATAGCCCAGTTACCTTTCTAGTTTCCAAACTTTAGTTGTTGAACATCCAGATGAGAAGATCAGTGACGTAAGTATTTCAGTCGGAGCAGGGAGCTTATCTATTATAATAGTTAAAACATCAAGCACTTTTGAAGTATAAAGCACAGTTGTGGGCTGTTATTTCTTATCAATCATGATTGCTTTAGTAGTTGAATCCATGTCCATCTTAGTATGGAGTAGTTTTTCAGTCAAACACCTCCATCTGATCACAAGACATTAAATGACATAAAGAAAACTCTTATTTGTTATCCTTTAGTACAATGCCATCTCCGATCAGTAATCTCATTGGAAGACCTCCAAAATGATATGGGGGGAGAGATGTAACTCCTAAGCCTACTAGATATCCAAAACACGAGTTCATGTCCTCTAAAATCAAAGAATGAATTCTAGGAAGAATGGACGTTAAGAGTAGGAAAAATTTATTGAGAGAAAGAAAGCTTCTGCCTAAGAGAGAAGGGGGACCAGGAAGGTGGGCTGCCCCTGGATTCTCTTTTTTCTTTTAGTACTGGGGATCGAATTTGGGTCCTTGTGCTTGCCAGGGAGGCGGTGGAACCACTGAGCTAAATCCTCGGCCTGGATTCTCAATTTTTGTTTGACTCACAATCCTGTCTTCATCTATGGTGAACACATCCAACTTCAGCCTTCCATCAGAAAAAGGTCCTCTGCTTGTGTCCCATTGCCACCTGAAGTCCCCACTCTTTGCTATCTCTCCACCCCAGTCTCATTCTGATCCCCTGGCTCTGCCTAGTCCACTGAAAGGACACTGAAATCCTTAATCTCGACCTGTCCCTGGCATAGTAACTGGCCTCTAACAACCTTTTGTCTTGTTTTTCCCTTTCTCTTAAAACTGTTCCTTTCCAAACATCCTGGGGAGTTTCCACAGGGTAAATACTCAAACAAGTGTTTATCATGGCCTAGAGAGTAGCCCAGGGAGAAAATGCTTGCCTAGAATGCACAGGACTCTAGTTTTAATCCTTAGCAATGCAAGAAAAAATAAAGGGGCTTATTGAATGAATGCATTTTTTCTGTCCCTTCTCCAGTCTTTTCCTTTTATATTTTCCTTTTTTGTGTGTGGTAATATTGATTGAACAGAAGGCCTTTGCACTGAGCTACATCCACAGCCCTTTTAAAATTGTTTGTTTGTTTGCTTGCTTTGAGACAGGGTCTTGCTAGTTCAGGCTGGCCTTGACCATGTAGCAGCAATCCTCCTGCCTCAGCCTCCCAAGTACCTGGATTACAGGCCTGTACCACTGCACCTGGCTGTTTTGTTTTTGAGACAGGGTCTCACTATGTAGTTCTCACTGGACTTGAACTCACTATGTAGATGAGGCTGGCTTCAAACTCATGGTGATTCTCCTGCCTCAGTCTCCTCAAAAATTTCAAAAAAAAAATTTGAAGGACCTAAGTTGGATCCCTGGTACCAAAAAAAAAAAAAAAAAAATTTGTTGAAACAGTCTTTTTTTGTGTGTGATCAATAAATTTAATGATCAATTATCAATATTAGTATTAGCTGCTTTTAAAATAAATACCTATAGGGCTGGGGATTTAGCTTAGTAGTTCTGAAGCCTGCCTTGCATGCACAAGGTCCTGAGTTCGATCCCTGGTGCTAAAAAAAAACACCAAACCTATATTTTACATTACTTTGTCAAAAAATAAATGTACCTTTTATAAGCAAATCACCCTCATTTCACCACTTAGTTATTGACTGAATTTTCCCTTTTTTAAAAAAAATTTATTTTTGGTTACCAGGGATCAAACTTGGGTTCTTTCACTTGCACAGCAGGCGGCAAAACCACTGAGCTAAATCCCCAGCCCGTTTTTTTTTGTTGTTGTTGTTGTTGCTGTTTTTTTGGTACCAGAGATCGAACTTGGGTCCTTAAGCTTGCGAGGCAGGTGGCGGAACCACTGAGTTAAATCCCCGGCCCAACTTTCCCATTTTTAAATGTTCTAGAACTTATCTGGCTCTAGGCACAGTGAACAATCAAATCAAATTAAATTAAGAGTCTTGATTACATTCAACCAGCCTCCTTTCATCATCATAACACAAACAATGAAAGTGAACCAAACATTTTCCTGCAAATTGGGAAACTGAATGGATTAAATCTTTTGGTTTAGGTTCAATTAAGTTCAAGTATTTACCACTAGTTGAATTAAATTTTTTCCTTAGATTAAGAACAATAGTTAAAGTGTTTGAGAAAAATAAAAGCAACAAGAGTTAAATAATTCTATATTAGCACTGCAAAAACCAAAGTGAACATACACACACATATATACACACACAGTCTTTTATTTTCATGTTAAGACACTAATTTTGATAACCAGAATGCTTGGATTAAATTACCTTATTCCCGGGCCAGCGATTTAGCTCAGTGGTTCCGCGCTGCCTGCCTCACAAGTGCAAGGTCCCAAGTTCAATCCCCGGTACCAAAACACAAAAACAAAACAAAAATTTCCTTATTCCTTCCTGCTTTTTAAAGAAAGACAGAAGTTCAAAGCACTCAAAGTGCTGAGTAAGCAAGTGTACATGTAAACTGAGTAAAAAATGAATACTGATTATTTTGTCATTTTGGTCTAGTCCAGAAACCTATTTTACGAGCATGACAAAACATACTGCATAAGAAGACTACTGATAATGTCAGGTTCTGAACTCGGGAGATTTTACACATAAAAATAATATATTGTTCTTAGAAAAAATAAAAAGGAAGCAGGCAGCAACATTAACATGATTTTTCTTATAGATCTAATCAACAGTATTAGCCTTGGGCCGGGGATTTAGCTCAGTGGTTTTGCTGCCTGCTGCGCAGGCACAAGGACCCAAGTTCAATCCCCAGTATCAAAAAAAAATAAAACAGTATTAGCCTAGTTCAGTGGTAGCAAACCTATGGCATACATGCTGCAGTACCTGTATCACTGAAAGCTCTAAAAGGTTCACCATCACTAGCCTAGTCATTTATCAATGTGAATTCTTAGAAGAATCTCATCCTTAAAGGAGGTCCACAATATCTGCCTTAACCCTTACTACAAAATAAAAAGAAATAAGGTGATAAAATACTAAAATAGAAATAAATGACATGTAAAAAAATCTTAAGATCCAGGAAGTATATTCCATGATCAAACTAATGAAAAAAATCCTCAAAATGAGTAAAATACTTCACCACTAGTAGATGACTGCATATCTAAAATAGAAAATGTCACTTTTAATAGCCTGGAGAAAAGATCATGTCAACAATTTGGAAATAAAAACCTACATAGGTGTTGACATAAGAAAAAAGTACAATACAAAAAAATGTTGAGAGTTATTTACAGATTTAAAAGTAGTTCCCATCTTTTTAGCAAAAGTGCACCAAATTATCACAGTCATCTTTCCACAGAGAAAAATACTAATGCAGGCTATGAGATTTCTGAAAAAGTTCACCACTGTATAGTTTTTATTTAAAACTTTAAGATTTTATCCATGCTTATAATGAAGAAAAGAGAAAATCTTGGAATAAAGACTAAATTTTAGTTTCTTCTAAAAAGAAGAAAATATGACACTGAAACCCTGAATAACATTTTTTTTTTTTTTTTTGGTACTGGGGATCGAACTTGGGAACTTGCGCTTGCGAGGCAGGCGCCGGAACCACCGAGCTAAATCCCCAGCCCCTGAATAACAATTATAATTTATAAGGAAGCACAAGAACATGTCAATTCATCCTATTAGTAGATATAATTCTGGGTAGAAATGAAGATTGCTTATCTAGTCAAAGGTGTTTGACAAACCACACCTTTAATTAAGTTTTCCATTCTGAAGACTATTATTGGCTTTCTCTTGTCTGATGAGAGAGATGACTCTGATACACCCTTTAGAGATTTTGATCATCCATATGACATTCATCACATCCAAAACAATACAAGTAGAGGTCCAGGAACACTGGATTACAAATCCCAGCCTGATGTAGGGTTTTGTTCCATACAGGGATTACAAGAAGCTATAGAAAGGAGGTACTACAGTAATCCACACAATGAAGAACACTACTGTCATGAGAATTCCATTGATAACATTAGCTTTGGAAAACTTTGGATACTTAAGAGCTTCAAAGAACCACCGCTGATTCACAAAAGGGCTGGAAAGCTCTGCAAGCAGTTGAAAATTTGCAATGTACCCCAGCACTTGATATTTCAGTACAAAGCAGAATGCATACAGCACCGCACAATGATGAATTATGAAAAATTTGACACCAATCACTTTCCAATAGAAAATGTGAATAATCAAATCAGAAACGAGGTAGCCTGAAGCAGTAGCAATATCTAGTTTCACAAATGATGAATCACCCCAAAGTGGATCAGCTCTTGTAGCCTCATCAAAGAAGAAAATATAGAGGCCCAAAATCCCAACCACCAGAGAATAGCATGTAGAGACTACCCTTGAGCTCCATTCGATCTTCTTTTCCAAGCTGAGACTGTTAAAACCTGAAGAAACTTGCAGAAAACCAGTAACTTACAAAGTGGAAAAGAAACTGAAAGGTGAGAAAGCTAGTACAAAGTGTGGTGATAACCAGTTTGGTGTCGGTATCCATATTTCGACAACATCGGCTGAAGATATCCAGGTTGAGAATGAGTAGTAATAAAAAGAGAAAAGCTTTTGAGACAGTCTTGCTAAATTGCCCAGGCTGGCTTTGAGTTTACAATCCTCCTGCCTCAGCCTCCTGGAGTTCTGGGTTACAGGTGAATACCACTACACTCAGCTTCCAGTCTTTTACACATGCCTTTGGTTTCTCTTGCTCAGTCTTAGACCAATGGTTAGTAGGCACTGATTCTGTTCCATTTCCTATTTTTAAAAATTTCTTAAGGCCTCAATAAACACTGTAAAATTCACCCTTTTTTTTCCCCTTTGGTACCAGGGATTGAACTCAGGACCTTGTGCTTTCGAGGCAGGTGGGAGAACCACCAAGCTAAATCCCTGGTCCGAAATTCACCTGTTTTTAAATGAACACGTGGATGATTTTTTAGTAAATTTACACAATTGTGCAAACATCACACAATCAGGTTTTAGATTATTTCTCAAATATCTCTCATACTCATTTGCTGTCAATTCCCATCCCCAGCCCCTACTACTAGTCTGTTTTGTCTCTTTTTTTTTTTTTTTTTTGGTACCGGGGATCAAACTCTGGTCCTTGCACTTGCGCAGCAGGCAGCGAAACCACTGAGCTAAATCCCCAGCCCAATAGTTGCTTTTAAAAAAAATTTCAACTGGGTGTAGTGGTGCACACCTGTAATCCCAGCACTCTGGAGACTGAGGCAGGAGGATTGCCATGAGTCAGGGCCAGCTAGAACTATATAGTGAGATCCTATCTCACTCACACTCACACACACACACACACACACACATTCATTTAAATGGACCATATAATACATAATATGTAGTTTTCCATGTCTGGCTTCTTTCACTTAGCATGATGTTTCTGATGATAGTCACTGTGGTACGCCTCATTATTCAGTTCCTTTTTATTGATAGTCTTGTGAATATTCTACATTTTCTTCCTCCATTCACCAATTGATAGGCATTAGATTGCTTTCACTTTTTGGGTATTTGAAAAATGCTGCTCTGAGCATTCACTTACAAGTCTTTGTGAGGACTTTGTACTTTCATTTCTCTTACACAGATTCCTAAGAGTAGAATTGCTAGTATGATAAGTTTGTGCGTAACTTTTAAGAAACTACCGAACTGTTTTCTGAGGCTGCTGCACCATTTTACATTACTACCAGCAATGTGTGAGGGTTCCGGTTTCTCTACATCCTCATCAACACTTGCCTGGTGGTTTTTTTGGTACTGGGGATTGAACTCGGGTCCTTGTACTTGCTCAGCAGCCGGCCAAACCACTGAGCTAAATACCCGGCCCACCTGGTGGTTTTTTTTATCATAGATGTTCTAGTGGATATGAAATAATCTTGTTGTAGTTTCAATTTGCATTTCTCTAATGGCCGATGATGTTAAATATCTGTTCAACTGTTTATTAGCTATGACTTTTAAACATTTTGTTGTTTTTGTTTCTTGTTTTTTGAGACAGAGTCTTGCTATGTAGTTCAGGCTGGCCTCGAATTCATGGTGATCTTCCTGTCTCAGCCTCACAAATGCTGGGATTACAGGCGTATGCTACCATGCCAAGAGTTTTTGCAGATTTTTAAATCAAGTTCTTTCTTCCTTCCTTCCTTCTTCCCTGGCCCCAGTACTGGGGACTGAACCCAGTCAAATAGACTGAGGCTGACTGAACTTTCAGGGCGGGCCTTGAAGTACTATACTTCATAGGGTAAGCATGAATTTCTAGAACTAGACTATTGCCAGATCCTCTCTAATGGGTGTATGTTTGTGAGATGTATCTAACATCTAGATGAACAAAAATTTGGTTATTGTATTAGATACATTGACCCTCAAAAGTCAGGTGTTTTCTTGTTTTCATATGCAAGGTTCTGGCATATGTTTAGACTGTTGTATATGCTATTTCCCCACATCTTAAAATAGTACAGGCTTAGGATACTGTAGGTGCTCATTAAGGATGCATAATGAATGAATGAAACTTTATGGAGAGTAACTTAACAACAGCTATGAAAATTTGGAATGTACACACCCACCATTCCCCTTTAGGGATTTAGCCCATAGATACCCTTGTGTGTGTGGAAAACAGAAAACATACAAGGTTTTTTGCTGTAATATTGTTTGCAACCATGACAAGAAAAAATTACCTAAGTTCAACTTTTAAAATGAATCACTTACATCTACACAATGGAATATATGGGGTACTATGTAAATATGGAAGGATCTCTAATTCTGAAAATTCTTTTGCTCCCTTTGGCAAATATATATGAGACATGAGTATCTTATGGCCCTGGCATTTCTACTACATAAGACATCTGTTTTAGTGAAGCACTTCATGCTAAAGAGAATAAAGATAAATAGGTAAAATCAATAAACTATTTCTGCAGTTTTCTTTAATGAATGTTACTATCCTTTTTTTTTTTTTTTTGGTACCAGGGATTGAACTCGGGATCTTGTGCTTGCGAGGCAGGCGCCGGAACCACTGGAGCTAAATCCCTGGCCCTGAATGTTAATATCCTTGTAGAAAACATAGGATTTCCATTTTTTTTTCCAGTACCGGGAATCGAATTCAGGACTCTGCACTTGCCAGGCAGGTGTGCCACCACTGAATCACATCCTCGACCCTAGAAAATACAGGATTTCTTCCAATTAAATAACATTCTAGTAAGAACAAATGTATCTGTACACAGCCTTGTTAAACAAAAATCCTCTCTTTGTCCCTCCAAATTCCATGCACAAACTGGCAGTACAATTGCTCATGTATTATGGGTGGATTTCCCATTTGACAAACCAACCTCTCAATCATGGGAAGAGGCTCCAGGTTCCAGAATGTCTCTAGTGTGTATTTCCTGATCCTGGAGGGGCAAAATTCCCCTGCTGTTTTTCATGATTATCCACTGGCAGCTGCAGGGCATTTTGCAGGGGACCCTTCACCCCAGAGTTAAACACACACACAAAACAGTGTTAAGTACCAATAAAGACATACAGGATAACTCCCTGTAACCATAAATACCCTCTGATCTTGTCAAACTATAATTTGCTAAAAATTTTTTTTCTATTTCTTGTCATTTTACCATTTTCCCTCTTTTTCTAGTTGCTCTCCTGTGGAATCCTACATAAGCTTTTAGCTAAATACTACCAGTGGAGGGGCAGGCAAAACCGTATCTCTCCAATAAAAGGAAAAGTCTTCCCTGACTATTTTCCCCTATAGTAACCTAAGCTCCAAGTCTCTTTGGCCTTTATCAAGCATCCATCTCTAATCCTTTTTGTTGCTTTGAGTGTTCATTTGCTTTTCACAAGTTTTCAGAGTTTTTTTTTTTTGGTACCGGAGATCGAACTCAGGTTGACCTTGTGCTTGTGAGGTAGGCAGCACAACCACTGAGCTAAATCCCTGGTCCTCAGAGTTAACTTCCAATTAGTTTGCAAACTCCTTACTGGCAGATTCCTACACTATTTTGCCTATATTTCTTATGCACCTACATAATAGGTATAAATGTCTTGGTTTTACAACTGAGGGTTCTTTATAGATTTTTCTAGAATCAGACTATGTTGTTGGTAAAAACATGGACGCTCTACTGGCCCAGTAAGTTGAATGTCTGGAGTCAGAACTCATCAGCTGAGTCTGTGTCCCAGCCGCAGGACTGTAGCTTGCCCTGTGAGAACTCAACCTCGATGTCATAAACAAAATCTGGATCATCCTTCTTCTTCTGATTTTTCTCAAAGAGTTCATCCATGATGCTCTTCCTTTTGGCAAGCTCCTTGTCATCTAGTTTGTTCAGGTCTTCCTCAGGATCAATGGTTGTTTCCCGTTGAATTTGTTCCATTGTTGTTGCCAGACTCTGTCCACACAAGTGACCTCGTAAAAGAGCAAACAACTTCTCTAGCTGCTTCAGGGATACCTGTTCCAGGTAACTCTTGTGGCGTGGATTATTCTTTAATTGTTCAGCAGCTCTGGTGCAATCTAAAAGGGAGAAAAACTGTCTACTGCATATATCATGTACACCACAATTACTGCACCACAAACTATTACAAGGGCCAGAACAGAACAAAAAGCTCCAAACCCTGAAATCATTGTCTCCATGATAGCCAAGTGGCTAAATGGCTTTATAAGAATAAATTATTTTATAGAACTCTTCCTTGTAATAAATTGAGCTTGACTGTGGAGGTGTAAGGGTGCATATATTTTTTGACTTCTGTAACTTAAAATCACTTGGTAGAGATCCTAAAAGCTTTCAAATGAAGAAAGTGTCTGAAAATTTAAAATGACATTATAGCTTTAGGTAGCAGTAGTGGTATTAATAAAATATTGGGACTATAAATTTAAGAGTTTAGAGGTAGAGATGGGAATTAATATTACTGAATAATGCCATCTCATTTAACCCACAACACTCTTTAGAAGATTAAATTATCAATTATCCACCTGGAAAAAAATGATCCATTACCTTTTCTATTTTAGGAGACTGAAGCTCATTGATTGTACATAATTTATCAAAGTCACACATCTAGTCCCTGACAGAGTTGTGATTTGATCCTAAGCCTGTGGACTCTGAAGGCCATGTCACTACATTTTAAGAGACTGCTCTTATTAGGTTATTTAGAGAATATTTCAGATAAGAAGCAAGATAAAGCATGAGGTACCTGAGAACTTGGAAAAGTTTCGGACTGGCATGATGCGCTGACGATTCTTCCCCTTGACTTCATTCTCATAAATTAAGATAATAGCTGGAGGCTGGAATCTAATTCCACATTTCTTGGCAGTGCACATCGTTCTTACATATATTTCAGGATAAATCAGAGGAAATCCAATGCAAATGTGTCAGCTACATAGTAATTTCCTGCTGAAGGGACAAAAACCCCATAATACCTAGGCATTGGGCAAATCTCTTTCCCTTCACTCCTCCTCCCCAGCAGGGCTGGCTGTGGTCCAGTTCTAGAAACACATGCTTGGCCTGGGAAATTCAATACTTGGAGGCCTGGAAGTTAACCTTAGTTTGTTGGGTCTTTCAGGCTCTGGTTCATTGAAGAATGTAGGGCTGTTTGTTCACTGGTAAGGCGGGTTGTGCAATCCCAATTTTAGTGTATGTGCTGCCAAAGCTAGTGCTCTGCAATTCACTTTGTGTTTAGTGTACTGTGCTCTTACTGAAGACTGTATAGGAATCCCCAATTTAGCCCAAGAACTGATGTACAGTGTCTTTTCTATTTATCAATTAAGGAAGTATGTATCAATTGTCCTAGTCTATATCAAAGTACTATAGGTAACTTTATTTTTTTTTTTTGGTACCGGGGATTGAATTCGGGTCCTTGCGCTTGTGCAGCAGGCAGCGAAACCACTGAGCTAAATCCCCGGCCCTATAGGTAACTTTAAAATTTTGTCCTGAGAGGTTCACCAGACCAGATATGTCTCCCTTGTATTTTCTCAATTATTTTACTCAGAAAGTTTTTTGTTGTTGTTGTTGTTTTTTGTACCGGGGATCGAACTCGGGTCCTTGTGCTTCCGAGGCAAGCGGCGGAACCACTGAGCTAAATCCCTGGCCCAGTAAGGTTTTTTTTTGTAATTACTTGTTTAAACATCTATCTTTCCTTCTAATCTATGTGCTTCCTCTAGTCTATATAGGAAGCATATCTATTTTTTCACCACAATCTCTCAGCATGATATCTGGAATGCAGTAAGCACTGAATACATACTTGTTTAAGGCTATGTATTAATATATAAGACACAGCTCCTGTGTATCACCTAAGTATTTACAATTTAGAACTCTGATCCAAAATGCAGACCTGAGCTGGGCATGGGGCATATTACTGTAATCTGCACTATTTGGGAGGCTAAGACAGGACTGCAAATTCAAGGCCAGCCTGGACAACTTAGTGGGAGTCTGTTGAAAAATAGAATGAAAAGACTGTGGCTGATGCTCAGTGGCAGAGTTCTTGGCTAGCATGCATGAAGACTTGGGTTCAATCCCCATTACTGGGGATGTGGGAGGGCAGAGGCAGATCTGGTGGAGAATCCACCTGTTGGTCAAGACAGTAATGTTTACATTTTACATGGCTTTTGTTCCAATTTATTTGTCTCACTATATGATATTTTTCCAGTTATAAGAAACACTGCTCTTTGCAGATTACATACTTTGTTTTCTCTTTCCTCCCCCACCTTCAGAGCCAAACTATGTTTAATTATAGGAATTAATTGCTTTTGATGTGGCTATGATAGGCTCAGGAAGATTTGCAAATGTCAAAAATTTTGGCATAGGGTACCATCCTCATAAACTTAGTTTTGTTGGAGAATCACTATAGGAGCATAGTTTTAAAAAACTTTATCTAAGCATGGTGGCATACACCTGTAATCCCAGCACTCAGGAGGTTGAAGTAGGAGGACTGCAATGAGTTCAAGGCCAGCCTGGGCTATATAGTGAGTTCAAGACCAGCCTCAACTATATAGTGAGATCTTGGCTCAAAAAAGAAACAAAAAATAAAAAGTAATTATACATGTGCATTATGGAAAACTGGGGGGAAGGGTAGAAGAAAACATCACCCAGTCTTTTTTTTCTAGGCATCTAGTTTAAAAATTTTTTTTAATTAAAAAAATTTTTTTTGGTACTGGAGTTTGAACTCAGAACCTTGCACTTGCAAGGCAAGCAGCGGCACAACTAAGTTAAATCCCTGGCCCATATAGTTTTATTTTTTAAGTTAAAGCATATTTGTTTATCATCCATACTGTTTCCTGACTTATAAAAGCCCATATGATTATTTCATCATTAAATATTTTACTAAAATTCAATTTTAAAATTACTGATTTGTCTTACAGAAATATCATAATCTATATTATCAATTCTTATTGTTGGATGTGACAATTTTTACTCTTAGAAAGTTAGTCATAAGAATGACTTTATCCAGGGCCGGGGATTTAGCTCAGTGGTTTCACTGCCTGCTGCGCAAGTGCAAGGACCCGAGTTTGATCCCTGGTACCAAAAAAAAAAAAAGAAGAATGACTTTATCCATCTGGGCCTAGTGGCACATGCCTGTAATCCCAGTACTCGGGAGGCTGAGGCAGGAGGATCACCATGAGTTTAAGGCCAGCCTGGGCTACATAGTGAGTTCAAGGGCAGCCTGAACTACATAGAGAGACCCTGACTCAAAAACAAAACAAACAAACAAAAAAGAATGATTTTATCAAAACTGGGAGCAGAGGTGTATGCCTGTAATCCCTGCACCCTGAGCAGTGAAGGTAGAAGAGGATGGTAAATTTGAGCCCAGCCCGGGCAACATAGCAACTTACAAGACTCTTTCTCAAAATAAAAAATAAAAAGGGCTGGGGATGTATCTTGGTGGGAAAACCCAGGATCCAATCACTGGGACCAAAAAAAAGCTTTATCAAATTACTGTGGTCTACCTCTGATCGATGGAATGGTCAAATACTGCTCCCAGTCTATCTTACTAAAATTTTACTCCAGGAAACTTTCTAGGAAGGCCTAGTGATCACAATATAAAATGTCAACATTCAAGCAAGTGGACATTCTTGTGAATGAAACAATATGCAATCAATGAATCAATGTGCAACCAATACTAGGTAATGTGGGTTATTTTTAACTCTATATTCTTTTCTTTAAAAAATTTTTAACTTTCATTTTTACTAGTGTTTATACTCTGTTTGGAAAATAATTCCATGAGATTAGAACAACAACAACAACAACAACAAAACTATTATTGTCCTCTGCCCTATCCCTCTCCATAGGCAACTAGCTTCAATTCTTTTAGGGATTTCCCCCCCACCCCCCAAATTTATCTTCCTATTTCTTAATGACATGCTTACCCTGCTATTTTCAGTTTGAGATAGATACACACTCTCTCCTCTCCTCTTGAGACATCTGCCCTAGAGCTCTGTTTTGTTCCAATCTGCACTACATGCTCTCTAGGCCTGATGTTTAATCTAATTCTTCTTGGATGTGAATACCTTCCTGCCCAGCGATCAGAGACTGTCAAGATCTCGATAAGTGTCCCCCACCCCTTCTCCTCACAGCATCTAATGGGTACAGATTTCTTTCTTTCTTTCTTTCTTTTTTTTTTTTTGGTACCGGGGATCGAACTAGGGACCTTCCGCTTGCGAGGCAGGCGGCGGAACCACTGAGCTAAATCCCCGGCCCGGGTACAGATTTCTTAATGAGTAGACGATCTTTTCCCTACTCACGTCCCCACCGTGCAGGAATGACTTTCTTACCCTTACACCAATACAGAAAGTGCATCTTCTCCTGCAGGCCAAAGTCTAAACCTCAAGAAACGGTTGTTTCCACCCAACCGCATTGCACAGAGGAGCACTTAAATCGCCTCTGATGCCAGAGGTGACAGTCACAGCCTGGTGACGTGACGATGGGGTGGAGCACCCGGCAGTGGAGGAGGAGGTCGCCGGGACAGCAGCAAGCTGTCTTCCGGTACTACTAACCTGGCAAATTAGGAGGGGTGAGCCCCGCCGTTCCCACGGCAACATCCCGGAAGTGCGTCACGATGCTCGCGCCACTCCTCGGCGCGACAGCGCACTGAGGGGCTGGGGCTGTGGAAACAGCTGGGCTGCGGGCGAGCGCGCTGAGCCCTCCACCTCGGTCCTCAAGTCCGTCGCAGCGCACTCTCGCGGTGGCGTGGGGCGTAGACAGGCTCACTCTTGCGTCCACAGCTCGTCCCGCACGCCCTTCCCGGGCGTCCAGCTTCCGGCGTCCTGGCTGCCCCAGCCTTGGCCTGGCTGCTCGTCGCAGCGGCTGGGCTCACGCGCGCGCTCACCGCGGGCTTCGATGACGCCCCCTCAGGCTCCGGTAAGGGGCGGGGCAGCACGACTCTGGGTTTCTGTGTCCCGCACGGGGGCTTCCAGTCTGGCGCGGGGACGATCTGGAGGAGGTTCCGACCACGGCAGTGAACTTCCGCTTCTCCCGGGGCTCCCAGCTCTGCGGCCAATCCCGGGGACCCGGGGTGCCGAGAACTGCAGCTGGGAAGCGTCCAGGGTGCTCATGCGACGTGTGATCACCGAGTGGCCCCTAAAGCCTCCATGTCCCGAGGCGTGAGAATCCTAAAACTACGCGGAGAGACTTGGGGAGTGTGCGCAAACTAGTTTTTGTTTTGGATCGGGCTGGGTGCGGGAATCGATTGCGTTTCTTTTTTTTTTTTTTAATCAGGCTGGGCATATCAATATTTATTGAAATACTGAAAAATTCCATTTTGTTGTCGATTGCGGTTTTTTGGGCCGAAATCCGCAGACCTAGCCCTCAGCTGGAAGTGGAGTAAGGGAGACGGACACATACAAGAGTAGTTAAATAAAGTAGTAGTGTTTGCTAGAGGAAGGAAAGTCAGCACAAACCCAGTGAATTTCTCATCTGTCACTTGAGGACTTTCAAAGCGCGCAATTCTGCCTGTGTGTTTATGTATTAGATTTCCAGATTTATGGAAAAAAGGAATTATGATGAGGCCAAAAAAATTTTTTTCCAAAAACTTTTTAAAGCAACTGGACTTGGCGTCTCTAAACACTCTTCCAGCATTGGCATTTTATGGTTACAAAGGGGTCAGCTTTCAGAGGCAGTTCAGACCACCACAATCAAATAAAGCAATATTTAAGAGGGAAAAAACCTTAAAAGTGAGCTCAGATTGCAACAAATTCGTTTTCAAAAATGACAGTTTTGCCTTTAAAAATCATGACTACATAATGTTTGCTATATTTGCAACTAACTTTTCCACCAGCCCAAGATGAATGAGTTACTGCTCTAGAGTATGTCCCAGTAGTATTTAGGCCCATTAACCCTTTTTCTTCTAATTTGATTTTATAGTTGGATATTAGCCTTTATTCCCCAGTTAAAGTTATACATGAAGAAAAATCTGGATTTGTATAAGCTACATATAGTATATATTAATCTAGGAAAAGATTATATACTTCTTTAAAGCAAGACTTTAAGGAGCCAAGTGAAAATATCTTACTCAGGCCGGGGTGGGGTGGGGGAGGTATGTAACTCAAAGGTGCAGCAGCTCCTGCCTGGCAAGCACAAGGCCCTAAATTTGATTCCTATACCAAAAAAAAAAAAAAGTAAAAGGGCCAGGCATGGTGGCTCAGGCCTGTTGAGGCCCGCCTGAGCTACATAGTGAGACCCTGTCTCACACACACAAAAGTCAGGCAAATCTTACTTTTAATTACTTGTGTGACCCAGAGCCAGTTGCTGAGTTTCCATCTGGGTTGAGCCGGCAATACTATACTTTTTTTTTTTTTGAGACAGGGTCTCACTGTGTAATTCAGGCTGGCCTTGAACTCACTATGTAGCCCTCGCTGGTCTGGCTGATCTCGAACTCCCAGCAATCTTCCTGCCTCAGCCTCCGGAGTACTGGGATAACAGGGTTGCGCCACCACACCCAGCGGCAGTACTGTACTTTTGCCTGCTTATTTTGCTAGGTTGTGAAAATTAAAACATATGTGAAGGCCCTAAGTAGGGGATAGAGCATGTAGATAACTATTTAACAAGTGGTACTTTTTTCTAATTTCAAATGGGTTTGTTTTCATGTCATTTTTCTCAGTGAATATTTTCAGGAATACATCTGTTGGGTTCAGCGACATTCAATAATATATAATTTTATGTGTGTTTGTTTTACTTTTCTTCCCACACACTTCTAGCTTTTGTTTTTTGTTTTTTTCTTTTAGCTTTTGAAGTGGGTCAGAGTTCCATAGCAGGATGCCTAGTGGTGCTGGTGGTGGATAGAAACTGAATATTTGGTATTATGATGAGTAATAGTTACACTGAGTAATAGTTTTGGTGTCTGAATTCTGCATGAAGTCAGAAGAGTAACATTTCTGGTTTCTGAATTTGTAAAGGAACCCTTTGAACCTTTAAGTACATCCACTTTTCTTTCCTGCCTGCCTGCCTCCCTCCCTCCCTTTACCCTTCCAACATCTCCACAAGGTATAAATGTAAAATCTTTCAAGTTTTGTAGGTTGCCATTATGTCTGATACGTGCACACTGTTAGTGAACTAGAAATAGAAACAGATTTTTCTGACTCTTTAGACATTCTGTTCCCTTTTGGTCTATTGGGATCACCTAACTCCAAGTATTACTAATAACATACACTTACATAGAACACTTAGTACAGTACTTGGTAAGCTGTGTTCTAGTGCTTCTACATATATTAAGTTTTTATGACAACCACACAGAGATAAACTGTCTTGCCCAGACCCATAGCTATTAAGTAACAGGGATTTGAAATCAATCTAACTCCCAAATCACTGTTATTAATCACTGCCATACTGAAAGTAAATTAATATGTAGCTCAAATTGCTTAAATTTTAAAGTTTTTGTTCTATTTAAAAAGTTAGATTTTAAAAGTTTTAAGTTAGATTTTTCTGGCAAGTAAAGCCTAGTTTTCTAATTATTTAATTTTTCTTTCATTGGCTGCTTATTTTATTTTTTAAAGACTATTTTGATTCCTATAGGCATAAGAGCCACTTGTCCCGAAATCATTTTGAGACAAGAAGTTTTGAAAGATGGTTTCCACAGGTAAGCTGTCCATTGATTTCTACTTAAAACTACTGTCATATAATTTAGAGCAAAAAATTGATACTTGGTTTCCTTTTTTTTTTTGGTACCAGGGATTGAACTCAGGACCTTGCACTTTCGAGGCAGGCGGTAGAACCACTCAACTAAATCCCTGGCCAAAAAATTGATACTTGGATAATGGATAAATTGAAAAGTCATTTGCTTTCTTAAAGTTTTGGGGTTTGTTTTTTGTTTTTGTTTTTATTTTTTGAGACAGGGTCTCACTGTGTAGTTCAGGCCGGCCTTGAACTCACTGTGTTTCCCAGGCTGGCCTCGAACTCTAGGTGATCCTCCTGTTTTCGCCTCCCGATTGCTGGGACTACAGGCAGGCACCACCGCACCCAGCGTTCTTTAAAAGTTTATCAGTGACAGATTTATCATATGTGAGTCACACTTGGAAATAGATTGATACCTCAGTTCAGGAATGTTTTTGTTTGCAAACAATTTGGTTCACAAACAGAAGCAGTTGGCAAAATTTTGTTTATTGGATGATAAATGCAACTTGACCTAGGTCATCTTTGGGACACAAAGGCAAATGTGGTCATCTTTTCCAAAATTGTAGAACAAATTTAAGTTTGTGAACCGAGGTACCACTGTAGTGGTTAAAATGACAATGGAGAGAAGAAGAAAACATTTACTGTTTATCATGTGTAATAATATAGCCATTATATACACAGTATTCCTAATCTTCACAATGGCTGTGAGACATGAAATTTTCTTTTTAACTGAAAGAACTATGTCTCGAGAATTTAAATGATTTGGTAGAAGTTATTTCATTGATTCATTCTCTTTTATTTCCTTCCTTTTTACTGAGTTTAATTTCCTCTTCTTAGTTTTTTTTTTTTTTAGTTTTTTTAATAGTTTATTTTAGACATTTTTCTGTAGTGTATTTGCATTTGCAGCTAGGTGTTTCCCTCCTAGTATCTTATAAATTTTAATGTATTTCCCAATATATATATTTTTTTTGTACTGGGAATTGAACTCGGGTCCTTGCGCCTGCATAGCAGGCAGCGAAATTTCCTAATATTCTTTTTGGTTTCATTGACCCATTGACATACTCTGTGTGATTTCAGTTCTTTTAAACTAGATCTTTCATCACTCACCATATGGTTTTTATTGCACAGCTAAAACTATGCTTTTTCTTTAGTAGAATATTCTATGAATGTCTGGTAGATCAATTTGATGATAATGTTATTCACGCCTTCTCTATCTTTATTAATTTTCTGTATATTTGTTCTGTCAATTATTCAGAGTGGGGTGTTGAAATCTCTGATAATTGTGGATTTGTCTATTTATCCTGGTAGTTCTACCAGGTTTGGGTATGAAGTAAAATGTATGAACATTTTGAAACTACTTTGAGGCAATTATGGTACATGTAGGATTGTTATATTGGTTTGATAAATTGGTTGCTTTTATCTTTGTGTAATGTCCTTCTATATTCCTGACAGTATTCATTTTCCTGAAGTCTACTTTTCTTCTTTTTTTGGTACCAGGGATTGAACTTGGGACCTTGCACTTGCAAGGCAGGCAGCAGAACCACTGAGCTAAATCCCCGGCCCCCTGAAGTCTACTTTTTCTGATGTAAAATAACTGCTCCATATATATGTATTTTTTATTTTTAATTTTTTATTTATTTATTTTTTTGGTACTAGGGATTGAACTTGGGTCCTTGCGCTTGCGAGGCAGGCTGCGTATATATATTTTTTAAATGTTTATTTAGAATTCCCTCCAGGGTGCACTTTGACATTTTTTGGAAATGTATGAAGACTACTTTTTTTTTTTTTTTTTTTTTTTTTGGTACTGGGGATTGAACCCAGGACCTTGTGCTTGCGAGGCAGGCGCCGGAACCACTGAGCTAAATCCCCGGAACACTCCATATTTATTGTTTGCATATTTATTGTTTGCATCTTTTACTTTTAACTTAAATCTACCTTTATATTCAGAGCATTTCTTATAGACAGCATATAGTTGAGTTTTGCTATTTTATATAGTCCGTCAGTCTCTGCATTCAAATGTAGTGATTGTACTATTTGTAATGCAAATATTGATATATTTGGTTTAAATCTGTTCATCTTGCTACTTTTTTCTATTTGTTTTTCTATATGTTTCATCTACTTTTCTCTTTTTTTCTTGCCTTATTTGAAGAAAACTGAGTATGAATCTTATATCAGAATAGTTCATTTCTTTTTCCTTTCCTCTAGTGTCTCACTATTTTGCCCAAGCTGGCCTTGAATTTCTGGCTCAAGTGATCCTCCTGCCTCAGCCTTCAGTGTAGCTGGAACTTTAGGAACATAACACCACACTTGGCCAAAAAAACTTTTATATTCACCTAGATATTTATCATTTCCCATGCTCCTTCATCTTTCTTATAGATTCATATGTCCATCTGGTATAATTTTCTCTCTGCCTGAGGAATGTCTTTTACTATTTCTTGGAGTGACAAAAATTCTTTTAGTTTGTGTTAGTCTTTATTTTGCCTTTATTTTTGAAGGATTTTCCTCCTGGATATATAGTTCTCGGTTGACAGCTTCCTTTCTCTTAGTACTTTAAATATGTTGTGTGTCCACTGTCTTCTGGCTTGTTCTTATCTTTGTTACTGCCTACGTACTATACCTTTTTCCTTTTATATTTTTGATTTTTTTTCAGTGACTGGGTAATAAAATGCCTTATTGTGGTTTGTGTATAT